>NC_141903.1:8484848-8787878 GCF_057802395.1 Ceratotherium simum simum
TAAATACATGAAAAGCAATAGGACATATTGGAGGATATGAGGAAGCCATTTGGTTTAAAACTAACTCAGTCTAACCTTGTTTTTCCAAAAGGGCCTGACGTGGCCTGTTGAGCATGCATTGTATGTCTGCTTTAAACATTTACAATGTCCCAAACACAAGATTGATGCCCTTAAAGACAGGGATGTAACTTCCCCCCATATCGGCATTTCTTTAAGGATAAACATCTCTTCCTGGGAACTAAGGATCAATTACCCACCTGCTTGCTCACCTTATGACCTCTGACCTGCTGACCACCGACGTGCTGTGCCAGCTAAGCATCTCGTGACAGTAGTAAAAGAGACATTCCTGTCATATGTGAGGTACGCTCTTTGTTCCAAGATGGTATACAACCACTCTGTACAGCCCACTGGTTTGGTGCCCTTCCTTTGGGGAAGGAAGGCCCCAGGCTATATAGTCCTCAAACCTGGCTCATAATAAACACCCCAATTTTGATTTATAAATTGATTATGGGTTATTTGCATCAACATATTATATATAATATAATTACAGATACAATAGAATTATAACTTAGATGGGGGTTAGAGTCTACAGTGTGTGTTAGGCTAAGTTGTGTATAGTCCAAATTGTGCCTGAGAGCCCTTTAAAGCACCTATAGAGCACGTATATATATGATTTCGGGTGTATAACTACAACTTTGTATGGTAATAGTAAGTATAAATGCAAGGAAATATCAGACCCTTCCTGTAAAACTCTTGCTGAAATATCTGCAAATGAGAAAAAACAGAGCCTGGTTCCCACCTCCTGCCAAATATTCAAAGTGGCAAAATTGTGACCACAACTTGCAAAGACTTTTCCCATCCCAAATGGCAACTGGTTAATTCCTCCCGGCAAATGAATTGTGCCATTCCCCTTAAGTCAGATGTCCTCTGAGATTAATTTAATTGGAACCCTCATGACTTTCCAAAGATTTGAGGTAGTTCTAATAATTGGCACATATATAATAACTCCATTAAAATAGAAAACAAAAAAAAAGTCATAGAAAGAGGGAAATTAATTACCTAAAAAAGTGAGCTGATATAATTCCTATAGTGGACAACTGACCTCTGAGCTTCCTGGAAGTCAAGGGAAAAAGGGAAAATCCTGTATAAGAATTCTCATTGTTTAATCAAGATAAATCAAAAGAGAGAGGTTTTCTCTTGGCACTATTTTAAAAAATTAAAAGTCACTCATAATTTCACATAGTGATGAAATAGTGTTATTTTTGCTTGTATACTCTATAGTCCAGTCCTTTGCAAACAAAATAATAGATAATTTTTTTAAAAAAAATATTTGAATAGGCAAAACATCCACATAGTTTAAAAAAAAGTGTGAAAAGTATGCAGTAAAAAAGTTTCCCTCCCATTCTTGTCATACATTTGCCTGGTTTCAACCCCCCTCAACCCCCATTTTTGTATCCTTCTAGTTTTTATGCATATTCAATAACAACATCAGCATCATCAACAACCATAAATAGAGATTCCTATGCCCGCCCCCTTCTTATACTTTAATTTCTTTCATTTAAGGACGAATTTTGCAGACTTTTCCATATCAGTAGGAAGGTTTCCTCATTCTCAGAGCAACAGGGCATCTCGTTGTTTGGCTGTACTGTTGCTTATTTAACCAGTGCCCCACTGGTATCATTTGGTTGTTTCCATTTTTTTGCTATTATAAACAAAGCTAGGGAGAATAACCGTACATGTACGTAATTTCACACATGTGCAGGTGTATATATATATATAGGATAAATCCCTGAAGCAGACTGCTGGCTCAGGGGTAAATGCATTTGTGAATTTGATTACTCTCACCAAATTGCCCGCCACAGGGGTTTTGGGAACTTATGCTTCTACCAGCAGTGTCAAGTCAGAGGGTTGAGTTGCCACGTAATGTCTACACTCTCCGGAACCAGTATCCTCCTGCTAAGTTCCAGGGAGGAAGGACGAGGACTGTGAGAAGGGAAGAACTGTTTATCAGGCACCTACTGTATGCCAGACACACCGTATATACACACATTTGATCCTCACTGTAGTGCTGTGGGGCAAAGTTTGTGTCCCTGATTTTTGTGAATGAAGCAATTTTGTCTCAAAGAGGTTAAGGAAATTTGCACGACCTCTCGGGTAAGTGGGAGAGAAGGGTCCAGACCCCGTGGCTGGCTCTGAAGCCTATGTTGGTTCCGGTGGCACGAGTCCTGGTGTTCTCCTGACGTGGTTCCGTAAACCAGCAGTGGCGCCAACAGTGCTCTTAGCATCCCAACTCTTTTATTTTCTTGCCTCCTTTGAACTTCAAGTGTCACAGCTCACGGCTCTGTGAGGAGCCCCTGGCAATTCTTTCCTGCCGTCCACTTGGCCTCCTCCCTGGGTCCCAGCCCCAGCCCCTCACAAGTGATTATTGAAGGTGGAACAGGGTTCCTCCGAGTGCCCCTCTCCCAGAAAGGCATCTAGCCACTCCTCCAGGTCCTGTACCAGCTGCTCCAGCTCTCGCACCTCCTTCTCTAGCTTCTCCAAGAAAACGTGCAAGTTCTCCTTCAACCACGTCCTCATGACCTTTACCGGCTCTTCTGAGGGTTCGTTGGTCTGGTATTCAAACCTCTGAAAGGCGGACACCAAAGTTGCATCTTAGCTTTTTCACGTAAGACCCCTTTGTCACCAGTTTCAAAAAGTTCCCTGAGCCTTTGCACACGCTGTTCCTGCAGTCTGGAGTACCCTTCCCCACCTTCTCCACCTGGCCAGCTCCTACTTGTCCTTCAAGACCAGCTTGCTGGCCTTCCCAGATTTCCTCAGCCAAGCTTGACGTTCCCTCAGAACATTTCTGAATATGTTACCTGAGAAGCCACAGGATTCTGGGGGTAGTTACATCCTCTGATCCCTTCTAATACCTCCCAACTTCTTCCTGAAACAGGCAGAAACACACCACTTAATGGCAAATGAGCGGCAGTTGAAATCAACATGGTTGGCCATCCCAGTGGGATGAACCGGGGTAGGAGAAGGGGAGCTGTGGAGGCCCCGGAGCATGTAAGCATCTTCAGAATACGTCTCCTGACTCCGTGTGGACCCAGCTGCTCCTGTCTCAGGTTCCAGGATGCTCACCTGATATTCCTGTGCTCACGTACAGCACCAGGACCAGCAACGCCAACAGCGTCTGGGGGCGAGAAGAGGAGGAGAGTGTGGATTCCTGGGGGCAGACGGGCGACCCTGTTTCCTTCACAGAGGGCTAGGCATGGGGGTGCGAGAAGATTGTTTTTTAGAGCTTAACTTTTTTCTAGTTCTCTAAGTCATGCGTGCTTACTTACTACAAAACCCCCAAGCACTGCAGAAATACATAACATGGCAACTTACTGGCATTTCGCTGGTGTTTTCCCTCCTTTCTCCCTACTGAGAAGCAAGGCCGACCTCTGTTCTCATTCCTTTTAAATTTTTTGTTTTAAATGATCTTTAAAAGGAATCAATTTTATTGTGGCATAATTTACGAACAATAAAATACACACATTTTAAATGTACAGTTTGGTGAGTTTTACAAATGTCTATGCCTGTGGACTACCACCCCAATCAAGATATAGACATTTTCATCATCCTAAAAAGTTCCCTTATGTCCTCTGCAGTCAATTCCCTCCTTCCCCGACCCTGCCAGAGGGAACCGCTAATCTGCGTTCTGTCCCTAGCGAGTAGGTGTGCCTGTTATATAACCTCATATAAATGGAGCTGCAGAGCATGGCTTCTTTTGTGATTAGCTGCTTTGGCTCAGCGTAACGCTGCTGAGATGTCTGCGTGTTTTTTGTGTTCAGTGTTATTGATGAGTAATATTATATTGTACGAATACAGCGCAATTAATGTCTTCACCTGTTGATGGACTTTTGGGTTCTTTCTACTCTCAGCAACTTTCAAATATACAATGCGGTATTATTCACGATAGTCACCATGCTGTACATTACATCCCCAGCCTCACAGGGTTTTGATGGAGCAAAGGGGCTCCTGAAGACACCATCACTCCCTGGTGCTCAGGACGATCCAAGATCATTTAGGAGATTCTGACGCATGTCCCAGGATCGGAGGGGAGAAAGGCGAGTGCCTTTTAGAGACATGGGAGAAGAAAGTGGGGGAGTCTGAGTCTTGGAAGGGCCCGGCACCCACTACTGGTGGCCCCATGATGTGCCTGGGCAGGTGCAGGGGACTCAGACACACCTGCTTCTAACAGACTATGTGAACTGGGACAGTGACAGTGTCAGGGGCAAGCAAAAGTGGACAGAAGATTAAGGGGGACATAGTATTGACTGACACTGAATTTTCCCCAAATTCACCAGAAGTGGGCTGAGCCAGATTTACTTTGACTTGAAATCATACACTTCTTACGTACCTGAGTTTGTGAAGCAAGATTTCGAGCTGCTACCACAACATAGAAGATAAAAGATTTGCATACTTTGCCTCTCCCCAGATTGTTTTCTTTACATACGCCAGCAACTCTATTATTACTAACTTTAAAAAGAAATAAATTACATGGCAACAATGTGGCTGCATCTCACAGGCACACTGATGAGTGACAGAAGCCAGATGCAAAGGTGCACTCTGTCCATTCCATTCCATGAAATTCAAGAACACGTAAAACTCATCCAAGTAAATAAAAATCAGAATTGTGGTTGTGGGTTGGGGAGCGAGCTGGGAGGGGACCCGAAGGAGCCTTCTAGGGAGACTGGAAATATTCTATAGCTGGATCTGGGTGGCGACTGCCCAGGTGTTTTACACCCAATGTGAAGGTCATTGCACTGTACACCTAAGATTAAGGCGCTCTTTCTTTTTTTGACAATGTTCCTTGGGAATCTTTTCATGTAAGACACACAGAACCAGCCCATTCTTTACAACGGCTGTTGAGCATTCTGTGATCTGAATGCTTTTCTATCTTTACCCACTCCTCTGCCCACGCCCTTTACAGGTTGATTTCTTCACCACCACGCTTGCTGCTAGGTTTCTGTTTTGGGCTCTGGGGAGGCAAATGGGGAACAAGGACTAGGATTAAGTTTTAATCTTTCTCCTTGTGCTGTCTTGGGGCATAAGCCAAATCATTTCTTCTCTCTGAGCCTCAGTTTCTTCATCTGTAAAATGGGTTTTGAAATATGCTGAAAGGTCTTTCAAAAAGGAAAGATGGGACTCTGCAGTCGAATCGATTTGGGAAATGCTGTGGTAAACAGAGTTAAGCAGATCTCCTTGCTGCAGGACTTCTCAGAGCCTTCATTACGGGAGTGAGCAGTATAAATCTGCAAGGGGGGATGAGGGGATCAGCGTTCCCTAAACCACAGAACTCTTTTTATGATTTTTCTAGAAGGAGCATGACTGGGGTTTAGTGTTTTTTTTTTTTTTTTGAGGAAGATTGGCCTTGCGCTAACATCTGTTGCCAATCCGCCTCTTTTTTCTTTTTCCTCCCCGAAGCCCCAGGACATGGTTGTATATCATAGTCGTAGAGTTGTAGCTCCTCTATGTGGGACGCCCCCTCAGCATGGCTTGATGAGCAGGGAGTAGGTCGGTGCCCAGGATCAGAACCGGCGAACCACGGGCCGCAGAAGCAGAATGCACCAACTTAACCACTACGCCACCGGGCCGGCTCCTGGGGTTTGGTGTTTGTGGAACACTTTAGGAAAAGCTGTAGGGTGGTGGGAGCCCCTCAAGGCCCCCATCTTGCTATGAGGTCCAGCATAAAGGAGGCACTGGGCACAGTATATTAAATGAATGAGTGAACAAATCTTTTGAAAATGTGTACAGATCAGTCATCCGTTGCTCTGCTTAAAGCCCTTCAGTGGCTTCTCATTACCTTCAGAGATGACCCAGCTGACCTTCCCAGCCTCCCTTTATGCCCCTCCGGCATTTCTCCACCTGGGAGGCAGTGGAGTGTGGGGTAACTGCCTGGAAAAGTGTTTTGAATCAGATGGACCTGGTTTCAAATACCAGTATGTCCCGGCTGTATGGCCCTTTTGCCTTTCTGAGCCTCAGTTTACCCATCTGTGAATGAGATTGATAACAGCTGCTTCTCCGGAGTGCTGTCAATCGGGAAAGAGAGGGGGTGGAAGCACGAGGCCGGGCCCAGAAACTGTTCCTGTCTTCTGCTGTCATAGAATCCCACATGAGGTTTGAATTTCAGCCCTGAGAGCAAGTGCTCTAGGAGCTCTCCAATTCAGGTGTGTTTTCCTATATATTTCAGTTCATTCGTTCATTCATTCTTTCGCTCATTCAGTACCTGTTATGCACCAAGCACCATTCTGGGCCTTAGGGATGTTACAGGAAACTAAACAAAGAGCCCAGCCCTCCCAGAGCGCACCTTCTGCTGCAGTGATGAGAGTTAACTAAGAGGGTCAGTAACGGCTTCTGGAAGAATTGCCTGAGCCCCCGTGCTGTGTTCCACCCGGCGGGGCTCCAGGGACAGTCGGGCTGAAGTCCCGTGTTGGACTCTGAGGCCTTGCCGTCTGTCTGGAGAGGCAGAGGGCGCCCCGACGGAGGCAGGCAGCGCACCGGGTCTGGCCTCACCTGCTTTTTGTCCTCACAGCGACTGCCCCTTCTCCGTTCAAACAGCTCGGCGGCCACTTGCCCCCTGCTGCCCACCTGCTGGGTCACCATGGCCTCAGGTTAGGCTGCCTGCGTGGAACAAGGTGCCCCCCCACGACCGGCAGATGGGCACCCTCTCCCCTCCCTGGCCTCTGGTCACTAGGCCTCCCCTGCAGCAATGTGCTCTGATGTCACAGAAGGTGGGGGACAGCGAGGCCCCCACTTTGTCACCACCCTGATTTTTAGCCCCATCCCTCAGGTCTTTTTCATATAAATGTAAAAAATCCAAGACCAGAAAGAAATGCATCAAAAGATTATGTTTCATGATGATGATTTTTCTGATCTTTTTCCTTCTATCTTTTCAAGTTTTTAATAAAATGTGAGTTTTTAAATACAAAATAATGAAAGATATTTTAATTGAAACCTTTACTGAGATAATTGTAGATTCACACGCAGTAGGAAGAAATAATACAGGAGATCCAGTGTACCCTATACCTGGTTTCCCCTGATGGTACCATCTTGCATGACTTGTACAATACCACACCCAGAATATTGCCATTGATACAATCTATCAGTCTTACTCACGTCTCTCCAGTTTTACTGGCACTTATTTGTGTGTATATTTAATTCTAAATAATTCTGTCACATGGGTAAGTTTGTGTCTCCACCTCTACAGTCAAGATACAGAATTCCCAAAGCAGAGGACCCTGGTGTTGCCCATTGATGCCTGCTGCCCTCCCTCTGCCCCCTCCCCAACTGTCCCCAACTCCTGGCAACCACTAATCTGCTCTCCATTTCTAAAATTTTATCTTTTCAAAAATGTCATATCAATAGAATCAAATAGTATGTGACCTTTGGAGACTGGCTTTTTTTTAATTCCCTGGAGATTCATCCAGATTGTTGCATACATCAGTAGTTGGTTCCTCTTTATTGCTGTGTAGTATTCCACGGCATGCATGAACCAGAGTTTGTTTAACCATTCACCCACTAAAGGACATCTGGCTGTTTCCAGTTTTCGGCTCTTATGAATAAAGCTGATATGGACATTCTTGTATAGGTTTTTGTGTGAACCTGTTTTCATTTCTCTGGGATGCCTGAGGGCAATTGCTGGGTTATATGGTAATTGCTGATAGGTTTGTAAGAAACTGTCGGACTGTTTTCCAGAATGCTGTACCAATTTACATTCCCATCAACAATATCTGAGTGATTCAGTTTCTCCTCATCCTCATCGACATTTGGTGTTTTCATTTTAGACATTTTGGTAGGTGTATAGTGATATGTCATTGAGGTTTCATTTGCATTTCCCCGATAGCTAATGATGTTGAACATTTTTTCTGGGCTTATTTGGCACCTGTACCTCCTCTTCAGTGAAATGTCTGTTCGTATCCTCTGCCCATTTTCTAACTGGTTTGGTTTCTTTACAGTTGAGTGTTGAGAGTCCTTTATATATCCTTTGCTGGATATATGCTTTGTAAATATTTTCTCTCAGTCTGTAGCTTATCTCTTCATCCTCTGCATGTGGACTTTTGCAGAGAAAAAGTTTTTAATTTTGATGAGGTCCAATTTATGAATTTTTTCTTTTATGAATCGTGTTTTTAATGTCAAGTCTAAGAACTCTTTGCCTAGCCCTAGAAACAGAAAGTTGTCTCCTACTTTTTAAGGTTTCATAGTTATATGCTTTACAATTTAGTCCATGATCCGCTTGGAGTTAATTTTTGATTAAGATGTGAGGTTTGGATCAAGGTTCATTTTTCTCGCTTGTGGATGTCCAATTGCTCCAACACCATCTGTTGAAAACGCTGTGCTTCCTCCTTTGAATTGCTTTCGCAGCTTTGTCAAAGTCAATTGAGCATATTTGTGTGGGTGTGTTTCTGGGTTCTCTATTCTGTTTTATCTGTCTGTGTATTTACCCCTGCATGAGGCCACACGGTCTTGATTACCGTAGCTGCAGAGGAAGCCTTACTGTTGAGTACAGCGATTTCGCCCACTTTGTTCTTCTTTGTCAAGATTATTTCGGCGCTTCTAGGGCCTCTTCCTTTCCATATAGACTTTAGAATAATCTTGTCTCTGTCTACAAAAAAACCTTGCTGGCTGGGATTTTGATAGGAATTACACTGAACCTATAGATCATTTTGCGAGAACTGAAATCCCTACCACGCTGTGCCTTCCAGTCCGTGAACACGGTATGCCCCTCCATTTATTTTGGTCTTTGTTTTCTTTTATCAGCGTTTAGTAATTTTCAGCATACAGATCCTGTACGCGTTTTGTTAAGTGTATACTTAAAAATTTCATTTTCTTTGGACTTTGTCATATTTTAAAAGCCCCATCTACTAAACAAATTCATGTGTTAAGAAATCAATAATTTTCCACAATTTTATGAGTTACCTTTCCCAAAGTTATGCATACACAGCTTCTGATTAGCACCCAGATAACCTTTATTTATTGAGCACCTACTCTATGCCAGGCATTTTATTACATCTTCTCCAGGCTAGAATTCTGTAAGCAGTTGGGGATTGAATCTGTTTTACGAGCCATTGTGTCTCTAATGCCCATTATGCGGCCTATTACATGCTAAACGTTTGGTAGAAATATTTGTTGAATGGATGAATAATGAGCAGCTTCAAACTGTGGGTTCTGAGAGGCCATGACCTTGGTCTGGTGAATATATTTTTGTATTAATAGTCTTTGGCTCAGTAAATATTTGTTGAATGAGTAAAGCAGGTGGTATGATTTTAATTTTACCAATGCAGAAGCCGAGGCCCAGGGAGGCTAAGGAAGGATATTAGCCAGAGTGGCTGTCACGTCCTGAGGATCTCCTCTCTCTCGGATCCCATGCTCAGTGCTTTCCATGCGTTAGCTCGTTTCATCCTCATAACGCCCTGCAAGGTTGGGCTGTCAGTCTCTCTGTCTGGATGTTACTCTCCTTATTCAAGGTCACACACCCTGCCAGGGGTCTGAGTGCAGGTCTATTTAACTCCAACATCTTTGAGTTTACCCTAAGGGGTTAATGTCAGTTCAGCCAAAAGCAAAGTTAGTTCCCATTCTTGTTATCTTTTGTGGCTTTACGGTGGGTAAATCGATGTGGGATTCCCATCAAA
The DNA here is from genome assembly GCF_057802395.1 of Ceratotherium simum simum. Lineage (NCBI taxonomy): Eukaryota > Metazoa > Chordata > Mammalia > Perissodactyla > Rhinocerotidae > Ceratotherium > Ceratotherium simum. The sequence continues at coordinate 8,494,508 of NC_141903.1, forward strand.
CTTTTTGAAACATCAGAAGTAGCCGTGTCCCCCCTCCCTCTCCAGCTCCGTGACTGCCCCAGCTGGGCACCGGGGATTTCCTACAGCCTCCACTCCTCCTTCCCTCACCTGCATCTGTTAAAAAACAAAACTCAGCTGAGACAATTTGAAGATTTAATTGGCTTTATTAGGCGATTCATGAATCGGGCAGCACCTCATCTAGCAAGCAGAGATACTCCCAGGGGTTGTACAAAATGGAAGGTTTCTATAGGAAAGAGGGTGGGGCAAGGAAGTCATTAGCAAGAGAAAAGAAAGGGTTATTTTGGGCCAGGCCCTCTCCTTTTTTGGGGAGAAAGGAACTGACATGGGCTTTATCATGCAGATTATCTCACTAGTGAAACTCAGGAAATTTCAGATCAACTGTTTTAAAGGTCACATTCCTGGGAGGGGCTGAAGCTGTAGTAACGTCTTGGTTTGCTGTCGTGGGGGCCATTTTTGGCCTATTTCTTTTTTTATACAATTTCCTTATTATTATTATCATTCACAGCTAAGGTATTTCAAGAAATGACTGAGTACCAAGCGCTGTGTGAAGTGCTTTACATGTATCACCTCACTGTATTATTACAGCTCTAGGTGGCAAATAATATTATTATCCCCATTTTACAGAAGAAGAGACCGACCGAGGCTCACAGTGGTTAAGTCACTTCCTCCAAGTTACAGAGCTAGTGAGAGGCAGAGCTGAGATCTGAACTCCAGGGCTGATTCCAGCACCCAGGCGCTTGACTGCCATGAGACACTGCCTTTTCCACGGGAAAACTCAGGACCAGAAAAGGAAAGGGCACTACCCCAGCCAGTTGGAGGAAAGAGACCAGATCGCAAGTCTCTTGCTCCCACATGGGGGCTCCTCAAACGGCCGTTCGCGTCGTCTTGATGGTCTTGCACCTCCTGGCCTCTTGAGCTTTACCTCGGGGAAACGTTTCAAATGTCAAATGCAGATACTCAAGGCCTGCCCATTAAACTAATTGTGGCCCATTGAAAGTAATGAATTACAGTCAGGGACAGAGAAGAAACATTTTCTGGGAAACCCAATGAATTCTTCCAGGAAACTGCTCTGAAGCGCAGTGATGAGGCAGGGGGCTTCTGGGATTCGCTCTGAGGACCGTTCCCTGGGGATTCGGCGTCAGGGCAGGGAGGAGAGGGGAGCAGAGTGCCCTGCCCGGCCCTCAGAGCGCATGCCCAGAAGCTGGTGCGGGCTGGGCCTGGAGGAAGGGCTGCACTGGGCCGGGCGCTCCCAGCACCCCCGCCAGCGCTCCCACTTCCCCGTAAAGGAAAAGGGAGGGGATGAGAAAGGAGGGAGGGGCCGTGGACCAGGGAAGTAGGCTTCCGGAGTGAATGTGGGAATGAATGGGGGAGGGAGGGAGCGAATGGAAAATGTGTGAATGAATAGAGTTCCAGGCAAATAACTAATCGAAAAATTACACCCTGCCAAGGGAGATGTCTGCCCCACCCCTAAGGAGCGCTCTGCTGAGTCCTGTGTCCCAGACACATCTGGGTTCAAATCCTGTGTCACTGTGTTTCTGAGTCTCAGTTATCTGAAAAATGAGGCCAATAATAATGTATGTCTTGTGGGGTCATTGGGAGGGCCAGTTGGAAGGAACTGACAGGATAGTGCCTGGTTCAGAGTAGGAACCTCAGTTAGTCCCCCTCCCTCTCGCCCTCCATCTCTTGCCTTTCCCGTCCCCCCTCCTATTCTCTTCTCCAAATATTTATTGACAAGCTGCCTTTGTGCCAACTCAATGCAATAGTTTCTTCCAGTAATTTAAGAATGTAAAGACTTTATATGAAAAGTCTATCCAGAAAACTGATACAAATGATGTACTAGGCAAGCATGGATAGGAGTGGGTGGGGACTCATGCGGTATGAAGGAAGGGGACAGGACGGCTTCATAAAGGAGGAGGCATCTTTGGCTAGCTGGAGGGGAGAAGACAGGATATCTGGGGAGACTGAGCCTCATGGGCAAAGACCTCCCAACCTGCACCTTGCCTGTCCTAGCCTGGGTCTGCACTCTGTCTTTAGTCTGATGGAAGAAAGACTTGTATGTGTAACAAGGATTACAAACTCAGATGCACAGAAGTACTGAACAATTAATAAAATGGGTGTACAACAAAAGGGCCTAGTGGGGACTGTGGCAAATTATACCATGTCTAGAAGGGCCAGCCAATTGTTACCATGAGAATGTGGGGTCCAGTGTTGCAAAATCTTCTGATTTTTTTCAAGAGAAGCTAGAAATTCAGTCTTATATGTAAAATATCCTGACTTGTAAATGTTGGTAACAAATTTAACTTTAGAAAAAGAAATGCGCTGTATGGGTGAAATGCAGACCATTGGTTTGTGAATTCTGACATGTTGTGCGTCTGCTGGGTGACAGGCACTGTGCTGGGCCCAAACATGGCTTGTCCCTAATCCTCACAACAGCCCTGCCATGTGGGAGTTCCTACCTACGATGGCAAGCAACAGAGGCCCCTATGGCTAACTAAAATCAGAGATGGCACATTTTGGAGGGACATCCCAAGGGAGCTCCTGGAATTTATGGAGCGGCTGAAGACCCAGGGAGAGGCCCAGCCATCGGGACCGCAAAGGAGAGCGTATCACAGCAGCAGTCTGAACCCAGAACTGTATACAGGGACAAGTGCAGGCTCTGGGTGGTTGGACTCCACTGCCATGAGTTCTAAATTCTCTTGGTGTCTGCGTTAGTTACCTATGGCTTCTGTAACAAATTACCACAAATTGGGTGGCTGAAAACAACAGAAATTAATTTTCTCACGGTTCTGGAGGCCAGAAGTCCAAAGTCAGTATCCCTGGGCTGAAATCAAGGTATCGGCCTGGCTGCACTCCCTCTGAAGGCTCTGGGGGAGAACCCGTTCCTTGCCTCTTTCTGCTTCTGGTGGCTGCCAGCACTCCTTGGCTGGTGGCTGCTTCACTCCGATCTCTGCCTCCTTGGTTACATTACTTTCTCCTTTTCTGTGTGTGTGAAATCTTCCTCTTATAAGGATACATGGGATTGCACTGGGGCCCACCCCGATAATCTAGCATAATCTTATCTCAAAATCCTGAATTTAATGACATCTGCAAAGTCCTTTTCTGCAGTATACAGTAAATTCACAGGTCCCAGGGATTTAGGATGGGGATATCACTTGGGGGACTTTTTCTGGCCTACCACAGCCTTTGGGGCACTCCCTGAAAATTCAAAGCTCTGGGCAGGGGCAACCGCTAGGCTAGGCATTGTCACAGGCCTGGGCCCTGGCTGCCAGGAGGTGGTGGGGAGAGTGGAGGCTTCTGTTGTTTCTGCAGTGGGAGGGAGGGCTGTGCCACCCCTCCGAGACTCCCACAGTGGATGATTCCTTCCAGTGAAAGAGGGATTTGGGATGCAGATCAAACCATAGCTTGCTGCCCCCATCTCCTGTCTGCTCTGAGACGAAGACCTGGCTCAGATCGGCTGGGGCACGGCTGAGCTCTCAGTGCCATGAGCACAGGGGCCATCTCCCTGTTGTGCTCTGTGGCATCCCCAGAAGGTAGCACAGTGCCTGGCACCTAGTCAGTGCTCAATATTTGTTAACGGCTTGCTGCCTCCAAAGTCTGTGTTCTCTCCCTGCTCCCGTAACTGCAAGTGGCTCCTGGGATGCCAGACGAGTGAGGGGGCAAATGTATACATTTACACATGGCCTTGGCATCTGCCTGCCTGCTGGGGGCTCGGGCCACACCAAAAATACCCTTCTGCATGCCCCATTAACCAAAGGGCTAAAAGAACTGTGAACAGTGGACCAAAAAGGAAAAAAAGCAGGATTAATTTATGAGGCGTTCTGCTGCCTGGATGGCTCATTGCATACCCGTTTTGGCAACATCGCGCCGTAATGTGCTTCTAGACTTACTGTACTTCGACATCCAGGGGCTCTTTTGTAATATGCCAAATATTCCGCCGTTATTGTTCTAGGCACGTCCTGTTGGTCATTGGGCTAATTTATTTCAGTCGGAATTTCAGGACCAGACACAACTCTTATTACTCACTGCTTCGAAGAGGGAATAAAGGAGCAATTGATATTTGGAAAAATGAAAAATATGTCCAGGATACTTCAAGCCCTGAGGCCAAGAAGAGAAAAAGGGGGGTAAGCTGGAGGGAAAAATCAGGCAGGCTCACCTCGTAATGCACTCTGTCGTGGCCTGTCTCGGAGACGTGGAGTCTAGAATGTCTGCAGACAAATGAATCAGCGACAGGGCTCTGAGAATTCCTCAGACACTTGGGTCCTTCTGCACATGACTTCAGCCGCCACCTGCAGGGGCAGGGCTGGAAAAGACTGCAGTGTGGAGCGCTCACCTCAGTTAGCTGAGTGTGTTCAATTGAGGCTCGGGCTGAGGGTGAGGGAGAAACCCCGGTGGGGTTGTTGAATTCCTAAGGCCACTTGCTCCTGAATCCAAGACTGTTCATGGAAAATTAGCCGAGGACTAGAATTCTGAGATGTGATAGCCTGTCCACTTGATTTCGGGAGCAAGATGATGCTCGAGTGTGAGAAGGGCTCGGCTGATGGGCACAGAGACAATTAAGAGGCATCCCCCGACTCCCGTAAGAGGTCTTGCTGGGGCTGGGAGGGCAAACATCTCCTTTGCCATGTGAGATGCTGGTGCGTGCGAGTGGGAGTCTGTGACTTTGCTGTTCCTGGAAGTCCTGGTTGAACGCTGGGCCTTTGACAGACAGAGGGGCGTCTGCAGATACAGGAGATGGGGGGGTGAAGTTAGCCCTGTGCTGGCCAACGACAGCTGCATAGAGTGATGGCATGTGTGAATGTGAAGGGGTGCCTACACTCGCCGTGGGCTTTCTTTAAAGAAACTCTGATGCACTAGTGGTTAGGGTCCTGGGCTGTAGAGCCAGGCAGTCCTGATAACAAATCCTACCTCATCATTCAATTACCGTGAGACCTTGGGCTGCACACTCTACCTTGCTAGGCCTCAGTTTCCTCATCTGTAAAGTGGGCATAAAAACACCTGCCTTGTAAGGTTGTTATAAGGAAAGAAAAGATAACACATGTAAAACTCTGGACCCACAATAAGGATAACGGCTCCCTTTTCTTGCACGTTTACCATCAGGCTTCGAAGTAAGCACTCTGCATTCATTCTGTCATGGAATCTTCAGAGCAACTCTATGAGGTAGGAACGAGTACTATCTCCATTTTACAGATGGGAAAACTGAGGCTAAGAGAGATTAAGGGCTTCACCAAGATCACACACATAGGATATGAATGAAGGCCTGTCTGCCCCCAGAGCCTGAGTTCTTCACATCCACTGTCTGACATGAAGATTGGGGTCTGGAAGAGAAGCACTCATGGCAAAAAGGGAGTAGAGTCAAGTAAGAAGAGACAAAGGCTCTTGAAAATCCAGTGCAGCCTCCTTTTCTTGTGTCAATGCGCTGTGTCTTCATCTGAGCACAAGTCGAAGCTGTTACAAGAACACATTGAACTAAAGGATCTGTTTAAACAGTAGAGTTGCCCGCAGAGGGGCAGGACGCCCACTCTAGGAGGGACACGAGGCAGCAGAGCCGAGGGAAGAGCAGGGATGCTCAGTGCTTAGAGTTGGGTTGGGGGAGCAGCATGGTTTTGGTCTGTTCTGGATGTTTCTTTCTCTCTCTGACTGTTTATATTTGAATGTGAGTAAGGTAGACGGCCAAGGGCCCGTGGGACGAGAAGACCCTATAAAGGTGCCTTGGATCCATGGCTTTCCTGGCACACAGCGAGCCTCAGCGTCTGTCAGATGAACGTGGCCGAGGCTGAGTGTCTGGGCTTGGCAGCCAGTCCTCCGAACCCCGCCTTGGGCTGAAACGGTTTCAAATGAGACCAAAACATCCGTGTTCTGCCGCTTCTGGGCTGAAGTGCTGCCCCAGTTCGGACTGCCCACGTTCCCTGACTCCACACGCCCCGTGTCCCTTCCCCAGAGGTCTCCTGAGGAGGGCAGGGTCTGCACTTGGGAGACCTGCCCCAGAGCTGTGGGTCGGGAGCCCCAGGTCAAGTTAACAAAAACAGCGTGAGTGTGTAGATGCAGCCCGAAATGAGGCTCCCGCAGACCTTGAGCCAGTTTCTTTTTGTTTTAAGCTGTCTTGGGTTTCTGGCAATTGGGAATAGAGGGATCATTGACACAATAGCTGCATGTCAGGTTGAGCTTTTATAAGGAACACCATGAAACCCTTTTCTGTGTCCAGGACGCTTCCTGGGATTTGTGGATGAGCCTTGCAACCCAGTTCAAAGGAGACTTTGGTGGAATTGGATGGTGGGGCAGGACAGGGTGAGGATAGTGTGTCATGGGCCTATGTGAGATGAACCCACAAGAAGCTTCCAGGGGTGTGGGGCTCCTGGAATCCTGTACACACAGGGACACATGTGGCCATCCACGGAGCAGGTCCTGTGGGTGTGGGTGGAGCAGATGGAAGGTGAACTGTGGAGACCCCAGTTCCCATCTTTTCTCCACTGACTCTCCATGTAACCCTGCCTTGGTTTCTTCACTTCTCTGTGCTGCCTCAGTTTCCTCATCTGTAAAATGGGGATTACAATGTTATCCTCAATTTGACGGGGCTGTTGTGTCAAGGTAGGGGCAAGCATGGGCTTTCCACATGGGGGTGGGTTGGGGTGGAGGGGGGCAGAGCAGTACATGCTGCTGGTCCCTGCTGTCAATAACCACAGCAATTACAACAGCCAAGATGGTTGGGATAACAAAGGCTAGTAAGACCAAACTCTTGGTTGTCCGGAATCTAACGAGTTTGATCTTACTCACTCCTTACAGCCACCCTCTGAATAAATGTCATTTTTCTTATTTTGCAGATGAAAAATCAGATATCAAGTCCATGACCACTAAGCTACACCACCTCCTAAGAAGTGTCTGCGAAGTAAACACCCAAATAGGCAAATCTGAACTCCACTCCCCACTCTAGGCCTGGCGTGAGCCCCACCTCCTTGGTGGAGCCCTCCAGCTACCCATCTGGCCTGCAGACAGATGTTTAAATTTTCACAAACTATCAATATTTAAAAATTAAGAGCCTTTGCACAGAAATACAGATTTCTGATTTTTCTTGAAGAATGAGAAATTTGGCTACAGTGACCCACGTTCCTGTATAATGACACTTGCCTGGTGCTGGCAGCTGCCTTTGGATGGGGCCTGGGCTCTCCTGCTGTGTACCAGCCACCGTTACGCTCCCTGCCTGGTCCTGAAGGCATGCGGCTTTGTGAATCTTCCTCTCTGTTTAGTTGTCTAGTCACAACTTTGGGTTCTTAGCAAATGCTTCCTGTACATTTTTTGGTCTGCCTTGTGCTGGCTCGAGCTGCTATGCAGGGGAAATGCCCTCTGTATCTTTAGAATCCCTCCTGTTTTGGACCTTGTGCCGTCCCGGGGTCCATGACCTGTAATTATCTGTTGATTGGATTAATGAAAGCAGGTGACGAACTCTCTTCTCTTTGAAGACACCAGATAGAGGTCCTGGAAGGGATTCAGTGACCTCAGAGAGACTGCGTGTCTCCACCACTCTACTATAATGGTGGGGTGATGGATATGAAACCAACACTTATTAAGCCCCTGCTGTGTACCAGGCACGGTGGAAGGACTCATGCAAATGTCGTCTCCCCGAGCCCCTACATCTCCCTGAGACTGAGGTCAGTGCCCTCCTTTTACAGATGAGGAAAGCCAGATTCAGGAAAAGTGAAGAGACCCGCCTAAGGTCTGACTGGCCTGCTGGTGACCGAGCCAGGATTCGAACCCAGGTCTGTTGACTCCCACGTCTGATTCTTTCCACACACACCCTGGGCGGACTTCCACACCAGGCCCCTCACTGCCAAAGAGAAGACCTTTGCGATGTTTTGTGTCCTTGAAGGCAGACCAAAAGAATTCCCTACAACTCGCTGCTGGCATTTCAAGTATTGGTTTATGGGATTTTTGGTGAGAATGCATCCAGGGGCCTATCACCCTTAGTGAAATAGATACTTTTCCAATCAAAGAGTCAAACCAGAACTTGGCTTCTTAGAAAACCACTTGTCTGGAATGCTTGCCAGCGACCAGACGGTCCCATAGTTCAGATTTAAAAAACCGTCTCAAATGTATGGAGAGACCTTTCAGGTGGAGGGTGGGAGAGGCACATACCTCTCTATGGAAATATATGGCCCTTCAAGTCTTCAGGACTCCTTGGCTGGCCAGAGTCAAGTCAGCCCTTTTGTGGCATTCTCAGGGGTCTCGCTACCTTGCCGAGCCAGAAATGAGCTTTTATTTTATGGTACTTTTCTTTCATGAAACAAAAACAGCAATTAAAGAGAAAAAACTTCTATAAAGAAGTGTCTATAGTTCTCGTTTGCTTAACTTTTTCCAACCTTATGAAAAATTGGAACTGAAATCGCCTTCTGAAAGAGGGTTCGGGAAGTATTTTCTTTCAGGTTCATTCAAAATAGTCACACCCCCTTCTCCACCCCTTCCCGAATTCTGCTGTTTCCAGTGGGCTCCACCATATCCTGGAGACTAATAATGTGGTGTGTTTTCATTATCTCTCACCACAATTATAAGGACATGCAAATGACTTTGAATATATCCTCATCCCAAATCTGGATGGAATTTCAGACCCCAAATGATTTGACCATTTGGACTGAACAGTTTGGTTAATTCCATCCAAGAGCCAGTTGTGGGCTGATTAGGGACTGGTTAATTCATTCCAAACGGTCAACCGAGGATGGTGAGCAGACATAACCTGTGGTTCAGAAAGGTTTCCCTTAACCCTTCCTGAGTTTTGATCTGAGGTTTATACAAACAGAAATTATGTGTGGGGTGGAGCGCAGCCAGGAAGTCTCTGAGAAAACTCCATCTTACACATTTTCTTTGAGACGGCCAGACATAAATCTTTGAGGATATCCGTCTTCCTAACAGAGCGGCTGGATTTTATGGTTACTACACCCTGGTTAGATTTTAATGGATAAAATACTTTTTTGAGTCCAAGGAAAGGGCTAGTGTTCCCTGAATAGCTAATACAGTCTTTCAGGCAGAAAGAAACAACCATTTTTTAAAAGTCGGAGACTATACACTACAAAGGGATGAAGGGAGGTGTATGTGTGTGTGTGTGTGTGTGTGTGTGTGTGTGTGTGTGTGTGTGTTTGAGTGGATGAATAAAAGAATTTTTTGGATAAATTTTCACTTCTTTTCAGGATAAGTAAGTTAATTTTTCTGCTTCTGAAATAACAGATGAAGCTAGGAGAGGTTGGCTGTCTCCAAGGTAAAGTAAATATACATTTGCAGCCCAAACTACCCTTCTCTGTGCCCTTTGGAAAACTCATTAATAATAATAAAATGCCAAATTTTTAATTTATCATTCATTATTGATGCACAATACTCAATCTGCTTTTATCATCCCTCCTTATCTTCCTTTCTCCCTCCCTCCATCCCTCCTCCCTTCCTTCCTTTCTTCCCTCCTTCCTACAAATATTTTTCCAGGTACCCACTAATGCCAGACACTGCCCTACGTTCTGTTGAAGTCCATACAAAGACCACCAGGGAAACTGAGTTTGTTAAACTGGCTGAGCAAGGGAGAGCACCACCCTGACAGTCTCATAGTGCCTCAAAAGGGGACATTAGAGGAGGATATTTATGGGAAGGTGGGGGATGGAGGTTTGAGGGTGCTCTGTTGGGCACTGGGCACACAGAGACAAATGATCCCATCTGACTTCAAGGAGCTCCAAATTTGCCGAGGGAGGTGGTCCTGTAGGCAAACTGTCACACTGTAGTATAAGTGTTATGACAGATACCAGGGAATACTGAAAAGGGTCTCAGCATGAGGTCTGTGGAGAAGGACTCCAAAGAAGGCCTCTTTGGAGTTAAATCTTAAAGGAACTCACTAGTAGAGAAAGGAGTGGGGAGGGTGGTGGAGCAGGGGGGACGCCGTGTGCAACATGAGGCAGACCTAATGGGAGAGAGCATGGTGCGTTTGAGGAACTGGTTGCAGGAGGGCAGTGGTGGAAGGCAAAGTGGTGGAGGGTAGCAGGGGTCAGATCATGCTGGACTCTGGATGTCCAGTTAGGCATCTCGGGTTGTGTGCAGGAAGGATGTGGGGATGGCTTTGGTACCATATGAAAGCCAAGCAGTAAATACAGCCAGAATTCAGGGTTCAGAGGAGAGAGAGCTCCAGGGGCCTGGACTAATCAGAGAGGGCCCCAGAGAGAGGGAGGTGGGTGGATTTGGAGAGAAGGAAGGAAGACAGTTTCTATCATCAGCATGATTAAAATCCAGAGGACAGAAAGCATGGGGATTCTGAACGGGAGATGCTGTGGGAATAAGCAAGATGCTCACCTGTGCTGGTCAAACACACTGAAGATGCAGCTCTCCATCCTTCAGCTCACATTTATTGAGCACCTACTATTTGCCAGGCACGGTGCTTGTGCTGGGGATGCAGCAGTGCACAAAGACAGAGGAGGTCCCCGCTCTAGAGAAACTGACTTACTCACCAGTCGTTGGATCAGTCTATCTGTTGTCCACTCAGCCCACAGGAGTGAACATGCAGTGAATGCGTCCTCTGCACCAGATGCTTTCTCTTTCTTTTCTCTTAAAAACTTTTCTTATTGTGAACTAAAATGCAGATAAAGAAAAATCACACAAACCAAATGTATGTCCTAGAGAATCATTATAAAGTGAACACTCTTGTAACCACACCCCGTCCAAGAAACAGAACTTTGCCAGCCACCCAAAAGCCCCTCCATGTGCCGTGTCCTGAAACCAAGCCCCCTGTCCTCCCAAAGGTAAGCAATGTTCTGGCTTTCATAGTAATCTTTTCTTCATTTTTCTTTATGGCTTTATCACCTAAATGTGCAGCCCTAGACACTATAGTTTAGTTTTACTCATGCATTAAAAACTTGGTATCTCTTTTAAGTCTCTTTTAATCTATAGGTTCCCTCTATATCCTTTTTTTCCCTATAATTTATGCATTCAAGAACTCAGATCAGTTGACCTGTATACTCCTCAACACTAGGGATTTTGCTGTTTGCATTCTCTTGGTGCAGTTTAATGTGTTCCTCTGTCCCCAATATTTCCTGCAAATTGGCAGCTGTCAGAGGCTTGATCAGACTCAGGTTCAAGCCCTTTGGCAGGACTACAGGTGGTGGTGTGTACTTTTCCTCAGGAGCCGAAATATCTAGTCTGCTTTTTCGTGATGTTGGCAGTCATTGCTGCTCAATGCTGCATCCATTAATTCACTGAGGGTTGTGAAAATGGTGATAATCTAAGACTATCATTTTGTTTTTATATATTGGCTGCAATAATTTTTTAAAGAGATGCTTCCCCTGATCGACTGTTGGGTTACCTGTGGGTAAGTGTATGTAGGAAAGACAAGGTTAATGCTTGTTTCCTTCCTTTTATTTACCTGGTTTTCAAGTCAATAAATTGGATCCCTATCATCCACCAAAAGTAATTAATTACTTTTTAAAAATATAATTACAAACTCATAGATTTAAACATATTTGATGGGTTTCAGTCCATTGCAACTTTTAGCCTTACTGAAGTTCAAATTGTGCCCTCTTTGGCAAGTGGGAGATTCTTCACATTGGCTTCTGTTTCCTTTTGATACAACGTCACCAGCCTTGGGTAGCTCTGAAGCTATCTGGTATGTCAAGATATTCCAGGCTCATCTTGTATATTTCCAGTTCCAGACTTGGAATCAGCCATTTCTCCAAAGAGCCCTGGTTTCTACTAATAGGAAGTAGTATTTAAAGACCACAATCTGGGCGCTGAGGTTGTTCGTTGCTACTGGATTGGTCATTGTTTCCAGGCCTCTTCACTGGAACACATGGGTGTGCCCCCACACACCCATAGACAAATATCTTGTGAGTTTATACTGATGTTTCGAATTCAAATTCAGGACTTCAGAGATTTTAATTAGCCTCTTCTATGTTAAATCTTCATCTACTTTCTTCCACACTGAGAATCCTGGTTCTTGACGACATAGGAGATGGTAAAATTAGAATATACCATAATGACTCATTTGCTTTGTTCCACTTTATTCATACAGCAACCTCAAAATGACAATATTAATGCCACCACCACTGATTAAGATTACTGAAAACAGTTATTTTTTTCATAAACTAGCTCCATTTTCTTCTCACTTAAAAAAAATGGTTGTACTCTATCTGTATTGTCAGAATAAAGAGCCATTTCCTTCTATAATCTCTCCCTCTTAATTCTCATTTAGTCTTAATTCTACACATAATTTGTACCACCAGGTGTTTTTATTGTCTGAAGCTTGTTCTCTAAAACAAGATTCTACAATAGGCTCATGGGAATAATATTCCTTGAGTTGATAAGTTTGTTTAAGTTTTGATATATTTGAAGGTTATAATGAAGGTTTTATATTTGAAGGTTAGTTTCGCTAGATATAAAATCTTTGGCTCACTTTTTCTTTCCTGTGTCTTCTGGCATAAAGCGTTGGTGTTAGAAAGTCTGATGACAATCACATTTTCTTTCCCTTATAAGTCACATGCTTTTTTTTGCCTAGATGCCTAAATGATTTTTTTTCTTTTTCTTTAAAGTTCAGTAATTTTACTAGACTATGACTTAGCGTTGGTCATGTTGGGTCAATAAATTCTCAGGTGCATGAGAAGTTTCATTCAATAGGCAGTTTCAAATCTTTCTAGTTTAGGAAATTTTCTTGAATCATAGATTTTAGTATTTGTTTTGTTCTTTCACTTTGGTTTTATTCTGGGAATCTTTTTATCCATATGTTGGATCTCCTTTGCCTCTGTTCAGTATTTGTAACTTTCTCTCCAGTTATTGTTATTGTTAAAAAATATTTTTATCTTAGAAAATTGTCTCTTTTTCGTGTTGTATTTCTCTTAAGGCATTATTTGTTGTGTTGCCTGCACTTGTGTTTCCTCCAGTTTAGTCTTCATTTATAAAATGATTTTTTTCTTTTATTTCTAATTCTGTCTTGAATTCTGTCATCTCATTTCTGAGGTTTTAAAATTTTGATTTATGTTGTTCTTAATGTCTTTTACTTATTTTGAAATAATATGTTAGAATTTTTATCTCTTTTTAAAGGATTTTTCTGGTGTGCTCTTATTATCTGTTGGACTATTACTCTATTCTTTAGTCTCTTTTTTCTTACAGTAAATTTGTGCAGGATTTCTCTTGGTATTTTTTCTGTTAATTTAATTTTCCTGACCTTCTAGAAAGAAAATTGGTTTAGGGAGCTTTTGTAACTTCACGGTCCCCTTTATATTATTTTTATGTAAAGTTAAAAAGTACAGCAACTTGTGTTTGGGATTTCCTGGTTCTGTTCCCCTCCTCTACTTTATCTGTACTTTTTCATTCCTTTGTCTCTGTTTTCTTTGTCCTGTTTAATTTTGATTCCACTCCCAGCAGTTTCTTCTCAGTGTGGGACCCTGTCCCAGAAAGGAGCCCCGTGGGTCCATTTGGAGAGTTTGTAGGGACTAAACGGCACAACCTCTCAGGCCTCACTGATGGCGCTCATCCGCTATTGAATTCAGCATAACCTCTCCTAGTTTCAGCTGCTGGTTTCAGATTGGCCTGTTGCATGGTCTCATGAAAGGCTCTTGGCGATTTTGGGTCTTTCTGAACTCAGGGCGATCAGGTGCCTTGTTGCTTCCTCCTCCTTTCTTTCTCACAGACGTCAATAACATGGAGGGCTTATGGCTATTGTTGCTTTAGGGTTTGTGGGCATTCATTTTTACCTGGTTTGGTTGTAAATGTTGTACATGGTTTTTGGATTTCAAAGAGGTTAATTAATGTAAATCAGATCATGTCACTAGCTTGCTTAATACGCTCAATGGCCCTACTACTAGAAATAAGATTTAAAATCTTTATCCTGACTTATCAAAAACCTACCTGATCTGGCCCGTTTACCTCTCTGACCCTATCTTGGACCACTCTCTTCCCCAGCCACACGCTGCAGCCACCCTGACCTTCTCCAGATTTTTTGACTATGCCAAGATCGTTCTCATCCTAGGCCTTTGTCTCAACTGTTCCAGCTGCCACAGGTGCTCTTGTAAGGGTAGCTCCTTCCTGTGGCTTCAGAGAGACCTTTCCTGACCACCCAGAATACAGTAGTCACTTAACCATTCTCTGTCGTATCATCTTTTAATTCTCTGCACAGAACTTATCATTATCGGATTACTTCGTTGTTTATTAATTTATTTATTGTCTCTCTATGCTCATTAAATTATAAACATTATGAGAGCAGAAATTGTCTTAGCTTCAGTTCTCCTACAAGCAGAGCCTGAGTCAAAGATTTGGTGCAGGTAGTTGATTTGGGAGGTGATGCCAGGAAGCAGGAGTGAGGGAGCAGGAAGAGTGGGAGAGGGAAGGAGGAAAAGTCAATATGAGGGAGTGCTATCAAGGTTGTCACTGTAGGCCACAGGGCCTCGATTCCCCTAGGACCTCTGATAAGTGTACAAGAAGTCTTCTGGAGTTGTCTCCATGAAGGACACACAGCTGGAGGATTTATCCACTGGCTTTTGTCCCCCATTAGTTGAGGGTAACCCCCAGGAGTGTTAACCCCACACTTCTGGGCTGCCTTTGCATAAGGGCCAAATAGGCCCTTTTGATGTCCCCAGTTTCTGGGACAGGAAGCAGAATGTCATCAGTGCACCTGTTAGGCGGGATGCTGCGAGCACAAGGCCTGTTTGAGCTTGCACAGAGATGTCTGCCCCCGCTGGGGCTGGAACAAGAGGAGACCCACAAGGACCCGCTGCAGGAACCGTGACTGTCCTGCTCTCTGCTGAATCCTCAGTGCCTACAAGAACTCAGTAATCTGTGCTGAATAGATGAAGGACTCACTAATAAGCAGTGAAGACAGATTATTGGTCTCTCAAGTCTGTGTTTTTAACTGCCAGGCCACATGGTGTACGGTCCTTTCCCTTCATAACCTCTCCAGTGCGGGCAGAGGGAGGAGAAAGACACATAAGATACATAAACAAAAATAAATAAAAGGGAAACTGTGACAAGCTGTCAGCTGGAAGTTGGGGGAGAGGAGATAAATTCAGACTGAATGGGGATATGGGAACAAATCTTGGAAATCGTAAGAACAGCTAGCACCTTACTGAGCACATATCATTTGTTTGATGACAAACAATTTCTCTAATTTTTCCAGCTCTAGAAGAAAAGTATTTCATTCAAGTTTTACAGATAACCAAGGCACAGGGGTTAAGGAGCTCACCCCTGGCGACAAGGCTAGCAGGGATTTCAGCCCGGGCCTCTGGCTTCCGAGCTGAGGTGGTCCCCTTGAGAAATGGAAGAGCTTCAAAGAGGCTTGAGTGTGACCATCACCCCATCCTGCTCTGAAATCCAGCTCCTGTGGACCAGTCCCCAAGGGGGGCAAGACTGGTTTTCTTCCTTCCCATGTTGAGGATTCCATGATCCTTATTGGAATACTGTGTTTCCATACCGAAGAGGAGACAAACTGACGGGGACAAGACAGCATTCACTACACGTCCAAGGGGAAGGGCCGGGAGCCCACACTGTTGCACCCTGGATTGGTCAGTGAGGAGGAAGGGAGAGGGTTGTTCTCCGTGCTCTGCTCTCCTACACCACAGCAGCTGGTGTGGATTCAGATAAGCACCCGCACTTCGGGAAGTCGATTCCCACTGGATCCAGCTCCTGGACTGTCTGAGGTCCACCCATCGATAATTTTCATATGAGTTACATTAAAGAGTCTGATGGGAAAGTATGTCTTGTTTTAAAAATAGAATAATACAACAATAAATCTAGAAGAAAGAGCAAACTGAAAAAATGCAGAAAACAGATGAAAAGAAAAGGGAAAAAGTGAACTGTATAAAAATACCCTCCATGCCAGGCACTTCAAATGCGATTTCCTGTGGCCTGCACTTTGAAAAAGCCTGCTGTTATGCCATGTGCTACATCTGAAGGCCAGCGGGGCAGACAAAAAGGGGTGTTGAGACTTGGAGGCGAGGGTGACATCTGACCTGCTCGAGCTCCAGACACATACACCGAGGACACGTTAGAGGTTTTTCCGTTTGGTGGAACTGAGCCCCGTGGGCCTGCTCCACCCACCCCGTGCCCACCCGGCTCTGACACACTTCCTGTTATGGGCGGAGGGGCACACAGTGGGGCCACCGGTAGAGGCCAGGGCTCTGGCTTCCCTGTGGGCTGGGGCAGACGACTTCAAAAGCTGCGTCTGGCATGCAAAGAAATGATTTAAAAGTGAACTTGGGTGGCTCCCAATACAACCTACTCCAAGTAAGCAGAAAGGAAACATACATTATCTCATGTTAAAGAGCAGGCTTCTTTTAAGGCACTGCCAACTATTTATGAAATCCTAGCTTATTGCTGAGAAAAGCCCCCCTGACAATCCTAGCAACCGCTGGCAAGGCCAAAAGGACATAAACATGATGTCAGAGCACCAGTTCCAAGTTGGCCAGGATCGTGTGACAAATTTGTAATTCTAATCAACCAGGATCTCAAATGTATGCCCCAAGAATATACTGTCTGCATCAGAGATGCACTTGTCTGATATTAAATTATGCCAAGGAAAAGCAAAATAAACATCTTTTCCAACAGGCTGATTTGGGAGGGGTGAGAGGAGGTGGTATATGAGTGGAAGAAATAATATTTCAACAACACGAGAGAAAAAACGAACAAATCAAGACATGACCGATGCAGCTTATGAAATTGTCCAGTTCAGAGGTTTCTTTGGTGCTGAGGAGCACGCTGTGCATCATGGGACGTGGAAGGTTTGTGGGGTGGAGGGAGGGTGAAGACAGAAAGGGGCTCAGAGCCCATGAGCACCTGATACAGATGGGCTTGAACCTGAGAAGCGTCCCGAGGTGGGTTGGGATCATATTTATAAACCGCTAAAATGTTTCTGGTTTGCCAGGCAAGAAATTGGCAGCAGGCATCCTCTAAACATGAGTGTGTGTGTGTGTATGTGCGCGCACACACGTGTGTCCTGGCCGTCAGCTTGAGGCCAGCTGCACTTGGTTAGTAATCTCTATCATGCCCACAAACATGCATGTGACCGAGGGGACAGTATGCTATTAAAAAAATGTGATTTGTTAACGCCATGCCATGGGGCCCGGCTACTTCAGCCATCCCTCTGGGCCTTGGGAGCAGTGTCCTGGGAGGGCTGCTGCATGGGCTGCCTGTTGAGTCTGGGCTTCAGGAAACAGCAAGGGGCTGTGGGGAAGAAATGTGCTCAGGACTCTGCCTCTTCCTCACTGCACTTATTCTACCCCGGGGAGGAACAAAGGACCCGCATGGCCAGCAATCCCGATTTCAAGTCCTGGCTCTGCCTCTGAAGAGAGAAAAAGAAGGGACCAGGCACTGACTGTTGAACCTGAACAATTTTTTAACCTCTTGGAGTCATACAGTGGGGAATCATTACTTCTATTCCTTTCTCAAAGACAGAATTATTAATGAAGATCAAAAACAAAATCGAGATATCAGTCGTAAGTGCGTTATCCTTATGAATGCTATTTTTATCGAAGGAAACAAAAACTTCCTATCCCAAACTGTCCTCCGAATTGGCCCTGCCCTGATACCCGAAATTCCTGACCTTGATCATTGCCTTGTGTTGGGCATTGAAAGTTCATGTTCAAATGCAAATCCAGACAGAGAAGAGGGAACATGTGGGGGCCTGTCATGTGTGGCTGCTCATACAGCGCGGCGGCTCTCAGTGTTAAACTTTTGGGGTCATAGAACTCTGATGTGCCTCACAAAACGAACATTCATGTGTTCACACAAAAGTTATTTATAATTCCATGGTGTTCATGGATCCACTGAGATGGGAATCCAGGGACCTCATAGTAAAATCCTTTTGCTCTAAAAGTTGGGAACATAGACTAGACACATTTTGAAGAATGTCAGGAGGGGTCAAGGGCAATAAGTACAGTCGTGGAGGGCGGATGAATATGCTGAGGCACAGAGAGGGGAAGTGACTGTCTCAAGGTTGCAGAGCCAATGAACACTAGAGCTAGGACTAGAACCCAGAGCTACTGGACCCATTGTCCAGTGGCGTCAGGAAGCCTGGGTTCAAGATACTTCTCTGCCACTTACTTCTGTGTGACCTTGGGCAAGCCATTTAACCTCTGTAACCTTCAGCTTCTTCATTTACAGCTAAGACATAATCACATACTCAGGTTTACTCACCTGTGGACAGAGAAACTGTTATTTACCCTAAGTACTCCATATGATTTTGACTATTGGTAATGTATGTGAAACATTTCATAAACTAGAAAGTTCCATACCAATTGCTAGCTATTATTACTATTGCTAGGGATAACAGGGAAAGACAGAGAACAGAAATATATGGCAACTTTTGTTGCCATAGAAACCCAGTAGCAGCTTAGTGAAAAATCAGGATTTTGGTCTAAAATATTCTGGTTCAAACTCGGATAAAGTAGGAGAGAAAACTGTAGTTCAGTTTCTGCCATGGCTGCTGTGATGTTAATAGGCTGGCATGGGCAGTGAAGGCCTCTAGGTGTGTTAGTTAAGAATCTTTCTATGGTGAGTGATAGAAACCCACCTCAAAATGGCTTAAGCAAAAAGGGAATTTATTGGCTCACATAATTGATTCTGTTTATTTTTTCACTTTGTTTTTAGGCATATGGTCTTGTCTCTTGCAATACCTTGTAATTTTTGATTGAGTATCAGACATTGTGTATAAAAAGTTGTAAGTCTCCAGATGATGTAGTCTTCCTTCAGAGAAGATTCATTCACCTTTTCCTGTAATAGGCAGATAGTGTGGGGGCTGATCACCTTAATCTAATCAAACTGAGCTGAGTTGCAGTTTTGGTAAGGCTCCATCTAACTCTGATTTTATCCTGCTTGCAGGCACAGTCTCCAGGACTTTCAGTTGAGAGACTGGTGTGTTCACTGGGACCCCTTCCCCCTGGTCAGGCCTGAATTCCAATCCTTATCTCCCCAGCACTATGAGATTGCTGAAAACTCCACTCTGCTTTTAAAAGGCTTTCTGTTTAACTTCAGAATTTGGCAGATATCTTGAGGGGAAAATTAATGCCAGGCTCAGATCTCCATCCCCTCCTTCTCAGGAATCCTGGCCCCTTTAGTCTCCAAATTTGTCTCTCCAGACCTGCAAGACTTACAAATGCTCTACTGGTTTTTCTGTCCCCCAGTATGGGCTCTGCCCAGGAAGAGAGATTCCTATCTTCTCTCCCTGCACCCTAAATCAGCAAATGCCTCCAAGGAAAAAGAGCCTTCAGGATCCAACTCACCTCTTCACAATCCTACTCTCGGAACCTTGTCCCCTCTAGTTCTGGTTGTTTCAGTGGATTTCCAATGCCTTAACATTTTATTTTTAAATTGGCACTTTTGTTCAGCTTTTCTAGTTCTCAGAGGGAGTGCAAATCTGCTGTAATCTACTTCATCATACCTGGAAGCAGAAGTCACTGGTTTACATAACTGAACAATCTAAGGGTGGATCTGGAACTCCAGGAATGGCTGAATCCAGATGACTAATGACATCATCAGGCATTTCTTTTTCTTTTTCAGCTAACTTCATTCTTTACAGACATCCTTCTCAAATAGGCTTGCCCCTGATGTTGCAGGGAAGGCCTCTGGCAACTCCAGACTTATATCATAGCAGATTAACAATCATAGCAGGAAGAGAAAGCCTCTTTCTTAATAGATTCAACAAAATTCCTAGGAAAGGCTCTCATTGGCCTAGTTTGGGTCATGTGTCCACCCTAACCCAATCACTGTGGTGGGAGAATAAAATAGGATAATTTTCAGGCCTGGTCAGGAGCCCACCATAGAGTCTGGGTGTGGTCAGCCACTCATGATCCACATGACTAAATATGGGGGAGGGGTGGTTATCCCCCCCAAAAATGAAGGAGTTGTTATTTTTTTTACTGATTTCACTTATTTATTATTATTTTTTTCAGGTGTACATCATTATATTTCAATTTCTATGTAGACTACATTGTGTTCACCACCCAAAGTCTAATTGCCATCTGTCACCATACTTATGTTCCCTTTAACCCCTTCCAGCCTCCCCCCTGCTTCCCATCTGTAACTACCAATCTATTCTCTGTGTCTATGTGTATGTCTGTTTTTTAAATCTTCCACATTTGAGTAAAATCATGTGGTATTTGGCTTTTTCCATCAGACTTATTATGCTTAGCATAATGCCCTCAAGGTCCATCCATGTTGTCACAAATGGCAAGATTTCATCTTTTTTTTATGGCTGAGTAGTATTCCATTGTGTGTGTGTGTGTGTGTGCGTGTGTGTATACATATATACACACAGATATGTGTCTCTCTCTCTGTCTCTCTCTCTACATATATACACACATCTTCTTTATCCATTCATCCATTGAGAGGCACTTAGGTTGCTTCCAAGTCTTGGCTATTGCGATAACGCTGCGATGAACATAGGGGGGCATATATCTTTTGAATGAGTGTTTTTGTGTTCTTTGGATAAATAACCAGAAGTGCAGTAGCTGGATCATATGGTAGTTCTATTAACTACCATAGATAGTAGTTTGTTATATATAGTAGTTTCTTATGCATAGATGTTTGTCTGTTGAGTTCTTTATATATTTTGGATATTAACCCCTTATTGGTTATATGATTTGCAAATATCTTCTTCCAGTTGTTAAGTTGTCTTTTCATTTTGTTTTTGGTTTCCTTTGCTGTACAAAAGATTTTTAGTTTGATGTAGTCCCATTTGTTTATTTTTTCTGTTGTTTCTCTTGCCTGAGGAGACATGATATTCAAAAAGATACTGCTAAGGCCAACATTGAAGAGCATACTGTCTACGTTTTCTTCTAGGAGTTTTATGGTTTCAGGTCTCACATTCAAGACCTTAATCCATTTTGAGCTAATTTTTGTGTATGGTGTAAGATAGTGGGCTACTTTCATTTTTTTGATGTGGCTGTCCAGTTTTCCCAACACCATTTATTGAAGAGACTTTCCTTTCTCCATTGTAGGTTCTTGGCTCCTTTGTTGAAGATTAGCTGTTGTAGATGTGTGGGTTTATTTCTGGGCTCACTATTCTGTGCTATTGATATGAGTGTCTGTTTTTGTGCTAGTACCATTCTGTTTTGATTACTATAGCTTTGTAGCATATTTTGAAATTAGGGGGCATGATATCTCCAGCTTTGTTCTTTTTTCTCAGGATTGCTTTGGCTATTTGGGGTCTATTGTTGTTCCATATAAATTTTAGGATTCTTTGTCCTATTTCTGTGAAAAATGTCATTGGGACTTTGATAGGGATTTCATTGAATCTGTAGATTGCTTTAGGAAGTATGGACATTTTAACTATCTTAATTCTTCTAATCCATGAGCACTGAATATCTTTCCATTTCTTTGTGTCTTCTTGGATTTCTTTCAACAATATTTTATAGCTTTCAGTGTACAGGTCTTTCACCTCTTTGGTTAAATTTGTTCCTAGCTATTTTATTCTTTTCCTTGTGATTGTAAATGGGATTGTATTCTTGATTTCTCTTTCTGCTATTTTGTTATTAGTATATAGAAACACAACTGATTTTTGTATGTTGATTTTGTACCCTGCAACTTTATTATATTCATTTATTATTTCCAATAGTTTTTTGGTGAATTCTTTAGGGTTTTCTATATGCAAAATCATGTCATCTGCAAATAGTGACAGTTTTACTTCTTCCTTTCCAATTTGGATCCCCTTTATTTCTTTTTCTTGCCTGATTGCTCTGGCTAGGACTTCCAGTACTATATTAAATAGAGTGGTGAAAGCAGGCATCCTTGTCTGATTCCTGTTCTTAGAGGGATAGCTTTTAGTTTTTCACCATTGAGTATGATGTTAGCTGTGGATTTGTCATATATGGTCTTTATTATGTTGAGATACTTTCCTTCCCAATTTATTCAGAGTTTTTATCATAAATGAATGCTGTATCTTGTCAAATGCTTTCTCTGCACCCATTGAGAGGATCATGTGATTTTTATTCTTCATTTTGTTAATATGGTGTATCACATTGATTGATTTGTGGGTGTTGAACCATCCTTGCATCCATGGAATAAATTCCACTTAATTGTGGTGTATGATTCTTTTAATGTATTGTTGTATTTGATTTGCTAATATTTTGTGGAAAATTTGTACATCCATGTTCATCAGTGATTTTTTTTTTTGTGAGGAATATCAGCCCTGAGCTAACATCCATGCGAATCCTCCTCTTTTTGCTGAGGAAGACTGGCCCTGAGCTAACATTCATGCCGATCCTCCTCCACTTTATGTGGGATGCCGCCACAGCATGGCCTGAGAAGCAGTGCGTCGGTGGGTGCCCAGGATCTGAACTTAACTGCTACGCCATGGGGCCGGCCTATGTTCATCAGCAATATTGGCCTGTAATTTTCTTTTTTTGTGTTGTCCTTGTCTGGTTTTGGTATCAGGGTAATGTTGGACTTGTTGAATCAGTTAGGAAGCATCCCCTCCTCTTCAACTTTTTGGAAGAGTTTGAGAAGGATGGGTATTAAATCTTCTTTGAACGTTTGATAGAATTCACCAGGGAGGCCATCTGGTCTTGGACTTTTGTTTTTTGGGAAGTTTGTGATTACTGTTTCAATCTCCTTACTAGTGATCAGTCTATTCAGATTCTCTATTTCTTCTTGATTCAGTTTTGGAAGGTTGTATAATTCTAAGAATTTATCCATTTATTCTAGATTATCCAATTTGGTAGCATATACCTTTCTGTAGTATTCTTTTACAATCCTTTGCATTTCTGTGGTGTCCACTGTAATTTCTCCTCCTTCATTTCTGATTTTATTTATTTGAGCCTTCTCTTTTTTCTTGGTGCATCTAGTTAACAGTTTGTCAATTTTGTTTACCTTTTCAAAGAACCAGTTCTCAGTTTCATTGAGATTTTCTATTGTCTTTTTAGTCTCTATTTCATTTATTTCCACTCTGATTTTTATTATTATTTCTTTCCTTGTACTGATTTTGGGCTTCATTTGTTCTTCTTTTTCTAGTTCCGTTAGGTGAATTGTTAGATTGTTTATTTGAGATTTTTCTTGTTGCTTGAGGTAGGCCTGTATTGCTATAAACTGCCCTCTTAGTACTGCTTCTGCTGTATCCCATAGATTTTGGTATGTCATATTTTCATTTTCATTTGTCTCCAGATATTTTTTGATTTCTCCTTTGATTTCTTCATTGACCCAATAGTTGTTCAGTAACATTTCGTTTAATCTCCACATATTTTTGACTTTTCCAGTTTTCTTCTTATAGTTGATTTCTAGTTTCATACCATCATGGCCAGAAAAGATGCTTGATATTATTTTAATCTTAAATTTATTGAGACTTGTTTTGTGGCCTAATATGTGATCTATCCTGGAGAATGTTCCATGTGCATTTGAAAAGAATGTGTATTCTGCAGTTTTTGAATGGAATGTTTCTGTATATATCTATTAAGTCCAGCTGGTCTAGTGTGTCATTTAAGGCCGTTTCCTTATTGATCTTCTGTCTGGATGATCTATCCATTAATGTAAGTGGAGTGTTAAAGTCCCTTACTATTATTTTGTTACTATCAACCTCTCCTTTTATGTCTTAGTATTTGCTTTATGTGTTTAGGTGCTCCTATGTTGGGTACATAGATATTTACAACTGTTATATCCTCTTGTTGGATTGTTCCCTTTATCATTATGAAATGCCCTTCTTTGTCTCTTGTGACAGTTTTTATTTTAAAGCCTTGATACAAGTATTGCTACTCCAGCTTTCTTTTCCTTTCCATTTGCATGGAATATCTTTTTCTATCCCTTCACTTTCAGTTTGTGAGTGTCTTTAGGTCTGAAGTGTGTCTCCTGTATGCAGCATATATATGGGTCTTTTTTTCTTTTTTAATCCATTCAGCCACCCTATGTCTTTTGACTGGAGCATTTAGTCCATTCACATTTAAAGTAACTATTGATAAGTATGTACTTATTGCCATTTTGCTACTTTTTTCTGGATCTTTTTGTAGTTCTTCTCTTCCTTTCTTCTTCTCTTGCTGTCTTCCCTTGTGGTTTGTTGGATTTCTTTAGTATTATGTTTGGGTTCCTTTGTCTTTAATTTTTGTGTATTTATTATAGGCTTTTGGTTTGTGGTTACCATGAGGTTCATATATAATAACCTATGTAAATAGCAATCTATATTAAGTTGATGGTCTCTTAAGTTTGATCTCTTACTAAAAGCCCTACACTTTTATTCTCCCCCAAGTTTTATATTTTATATATTATATTTTATCTCTTTTATTTTTCTGTAGCTCTTAACCTCTTATCATATATAGATGATTTTAGTATTTTTGTCTTTTTACCTTCATACTAGCTTTATAGATGGTTGATCCACTACCTTTCCTGTATATTTGCCTTTACCAGTGATATTTTTTCTTTGATAAATTTCTTATTCCTATTTGTGGCCTTTTCTTTTCCTCTTAAATAAGTCCCTTAAACATTTCTTGTAAGGTGATGAACTCCTTTAGTTTTTGCTTGTTTAGAAAGCTGTTTATCTCTCCTTCCATTCTAAATGATAACCTTGCCAGGTAGAGTATTCTTGGTTGTAGATTTTTTCCTTTCAGCGCATCAAGTATTATTGCACCACTCCTTTCTAGTTTGTAAGGTTTCTGCTGAAATGTCAGCTGATAGCCTTATGGTGTTTCTTTTGTATGTAACTTGTTGCTTTTCTCTTGAAGCTTTTAGGATTTTCTCCTTGTCTTTAATTCTTCACATTTTAATTATAATGTGTCTTGGTGTGGGCCTCTTTGGGTTCATCTTGTTTGGTACTCTCTGTGATTTCTGTACCTGGATGTCTGTTTCCTTCCCCAGGTTAAGGAAGTTTTCAACTATTATTTCTTCAGGTAAGTTCTCTATCCCTTTGTCTCTCTCTTTACCTTTTGGAACATCTATATTGTGGATGTTAATAGGCTTGATGTTGTCCCAGAGGTCCCTTAGACTGTCCTCGTTCTTTTTAATGCTTTTTTTTTCTGTTCAGCTTGGGTGATTTCCTCTACTCTTTCATCCAGATTGCTGATCCATTCTTCTGTGTCTCATTCCCTCTAGTGAATTTTTCATTTCCATTTTTATATTCTTCAACTCTGACTGGTTCTTTTTTATATTTTCTAAAATTTTGTTGAAGTTCTCACTGTGTTCATCTATTCTTCTCCCCAGATCAGTGAGCATTGTTATGACTATTAGTTTGTACTCTTTATCAGGTACATCATTTCTCTCTATTTCATTTAGTTCTTTTTCTGAGGATTAGTCCTGTTCCCTTATTTGGAATGTATTCCTTTGTCTCCTCATTTTACCTACTTCTCTATGCTTATTTCTATGTATTATGTAGATCAGTTATGTCTCCTGAACTTGGAAATGTGACCTTATGTAAGAGATGCCTTATGGGGTCCAGTAGTATGTACCTCTCTGGACATCCATGCCAAATGCTCCAGGGGTGTACCTAGTGTGGGCTGCTCTTGCCCTTCTGTAGTGGTGGGATTGCTATTGCTGTCAGCACACAGGTAGTCTAGATTGGCCCCTGACATGGCTGGCTGCGAGTCAGTACCACACAACTACTGCAGTTTTGCTGGTCAGTGAGTCAGGCCCCCACTGTGGCTGGTTGCTAGGCCTGGGAGCACACAATTTCTGCAGGCCCCTGGTGTGTCTCCCTGTGGCACTCAGCTGCCTCTATGTTGGTGGGTGGGACAGGCTTCAGGTGAGGCTAGCTGCGCAGCACACAGCTGTTGTCAGCTTGCTTTTGGGTGGGGACGGCCCCAGGTGTGGCAGTGCACTACCATTTCAGGCGTTGGAAGGTGGTGCAGATCCTCTGTGTGGCTGTTTGTGATGACCAGCAGCACAAATTGGCCACAGACCCACAAGTCCTTCATGGACCCACAAATCTGCCATGGGCTCACTGGTGGGTGGTACCAGTCCCTGGAACAGTTGGCTTGTTACCTGGCTGCACTTGATTGCCTCGGGTGCTCTAAAGGGTGGGGCAGACCCCTGTGCTAACAGACTAGAGGGAGGATTCCAATGGTGCCTGCCAGCCTCTGTGTCAGCAGGACTGAACTAGGTCCCAATAATGGCTTCTGTCAGTGTCTCAGCGTCTCAGTCTCTGGGGTGTGGGCCCAGCTGCCTCCTGCCTCTCCGGGATACGTTCTGAGCTTAGTCTCTTTTACCAATGGGCTATCAAAGTGCATACTTTTCTATCTGGTGTTTTTGTGCTGATTTCCAGGTTGAGTGAATCTGTGCATGGGACCTTTGAGAGCAAGTTTTTCTTTCCCTGAAGTTCTATAGTTTTCCTGGGAATATTCCCCATTGATTTTCAAAGCCAGCAAAGCCAGATATTATGGGATCTCATCTCTCCTGTGCTAGATCTAATGGCTGGGGTGCCTAATGTGGAGCTCAAATCCCCTGCTCCTCTGGGAAAAGCTCCGTACCTTTGAGATCACTCCCGACTGTGATGCACCACAGCTAGGATGTGGTTTTTTCCTCAGTGGGGCTGTACCTCTGCCACTTCCACCCCTGTCAGTGTTGTCCCTTGTTGTGGAGGTTCCTTTTATCCAGTTTCAGGATCTCTCTCGGAGGAAATTGTTCCACAGGTAGTTGTAGATTTTTCGTGTCCATGGGAGGAGGTGACTTCAGGATTCTCCTATGCCACCATCTTCCAAAACCATCTTGAAAGAATTATTTTTCAAGGAGAAGGGGGAATAGATGCTGCCCAGGCACCGTCTACAGATGTTCTCCATAGTGACTGTTGGGCAAATGAAGGCAGGCCTGAGGCTCAGAAAGCAATCATCTTCCTCTTTATCCTGACTCCTATCTTCATCCTCAGAGATCCCACTTTCCATCGAAACAACTCATCCAAACACTGACCTCGAAAATTCCCGGGCCTTCTTAACTATAACCATCACTTCCACTCCATTTCAAGCACTATTCTCTGGACTTTGTCATTATCAGAACATACTCTAGTGTCCCATCTCTTGTCCCCACACTTCAAGCCTGCTCTGTGCCCCACTGAGACTCCCAGGCCTTTGATCTCCCCATGTTCCATCCATCTATTAGCTCCTTTCCTGTCATTGCTCTCTCTGACCTCCTGATGGTATTTGATTTGTTCCCCCTCCAGAATCTTCAATCCCTTTGTTCCCCTGCCCTTCCACACCACCCACCTGGCAAACCCCGAGCCCTGGAACAATGTTACTCTCCACCATCTCCACTTCTGTCCCCAGGTGGCTTGAAGCCAGAACTCACACAACTGAGAAGACTGGTGCCATCATGAAAACATTGCTGTTCCAACTGTAGTTTATAATCTTTGTCTTGTTTTTGTTTAGCTCAATCTCCCACACCCTTCACAGACTCATCCAAACCTTCACCATCTCCTCCACAACGGCCCATTGAGGCCATTAGCGGAGATCTCTCACAATTTCCTGTTTTTTCATTCATAAATTTGTTACATCTGCTCTAGAGAGGGCCTCTGTAGGTTTTGCCTGCCCAGCGTACATACCCGCTTCCTCTTTTAATAGTGTTTCGGGTTTCCTTTGGGAGAACCCTTTCCCCACTCCATCTGTCTAGGTTGGACGGGAATAATCCTATCTTTTGAATTTAGGCATCGGCAGTGTCAGTCACCCTGGCCATGGTGATTGGTGATATAGGACCAAAGAATGTCCAGTGAGAGATCATCTCAGGATTTTGTTGGAATGATTCAGACTGAGAAGCTTACGTTCTGCTGGGATGACTAAGCTAGAAGGATAAAGGTTGGGAGCTACTCATGGGTATCTTTTCACCATGAAGAGAGGTCCTACATGAGATTGAAGCCAAAATAGCTCTAAGAGATGGAGAAAGAAAGAGAGAGGGAACCAGTGACATCATTTGAACCCCTAGATCCAGCTATTGCTGAAGATAGTGCAACTACTGGACTTTTTAGTTAAAGGAACCAGGAAATTCCCCTTTTCTGCTTAAGTCAATTTAAGCTGGGTTTCTCTTGCTACTACTAGCCAAAAATGTTCTGATCAGTATGCACCCACATCTTTATCTTCTTTATTCTGGTATCAGGGGACAATACATCCTGGTTCTTTTTAAGATTAACTCCTCCATCAGTGCTTCTCATTCACTCAGCAAATACTTACTGAGAGATTGCCTTGAGTCAGACGCTGTTTGAGGCACTGGGGAATACCGCAGTAAACAAGTAGGTGAGGCCTTTCCTTCACAGGGCTGCCGGAATAGTTGGAGAGAAGGGGGAAAAATGAAACATTAAAAAAGATTCATGCTGTAATGAATGCTATGATTGAAACTAAGATGGAGAATGACTAGGTGGTGGAGGAGGGGCATGGGAACACTTTAGTTATCTTTCTATTTTGATTGCTGATTTAATTCCACTGTTGTCAGAGGGCACATTTTGTATAATTTTACTCCTCTGATATTTGTTGAGACTTTCTAATGTTTAGCGTATATTCCATGTGCACTTATGTGTATTCTGTAGTCATTGAGTATAGTGTTCAATAGATGTCAGTTAGGTCAACTTGGTTAATAGTGTTGTTTAAATCTGCTGTATGCTAATTGATTTTTGTCAACTTCTTATATAAGTTACTCAGAAAGATGTGCTAAAATCTTCAATCATGCTTGTAGATTTGTCTGTTTCTTCTGCTTCTTTTACTTTTTTATAGTCTATTTTTGCTACATATATTCTGAAGCTGTATTATTAAGTGCACACAAATTTAGGATTGCTTTGTCTTCCTGTTGAACTGACCCTTTTATTATCATGAAATGTTCCTCTGTATCTCTAAGTACTACTCTTTGGTTAAAATTTGCTTTGGCTGTATATTCATATATCAGTATAGCCACACAAAATTTTTGTTAATGTTTGCATGATGTATCTTTTTTCATTTATTTACTTTCAATCTATCCTTATATTTAAAGTGTATCTTGAAAACAGCACATAGTTGGGTCTTTAAAAATGTCCAGTGTGACAATATTTATTTATTAATTGAAGTATTTAGTCCTATTTTTGAAATAATTTTATTGTGGTAGAAATATATAACATAAAATTTGCCATTTTAACCATTTTTATGTGTACAGTTCAGTGCATCGATTACATTCCCAATGTTGTGCAAAAGTCACCACTATTTATTTCCAAAACTTTTTCATCACCCCAAACAGAAACTTTGTAATCATTAAGCAATAACTCCCCATTCCCTCCTCCCCATCTCTGGTAACCTCTATTCTGCTTTCTGTCTCTATGAATTTGCCTACCCTATGTCCCTTATATAAGTAGAATCATATGATATTTGTCCTTTTGTGTCTAGCTTATTTCACTTAGCATAATTTTTGCAAGGTTCATCCATGTTGTAGCTTATATCAGAACTTCATTCTTTTTTGTGGTTGAATAATATGCCATTGTATGTATGTACCACATTTTTTCGTAGGACACTTGGGTTGTTTCCACCTTTTGAGTATTGTGAATAATGCTTCTATGAGAATTGACATGCGAGTATCTGTTTGAGTCCCCAATTTCAATCCTTTTGGGTATACAACTAGGTGTGGAATTGCTAAGTCATATGGTAATATATTTAGCTTTTTGAAGAACCATCAAACTGTTTTCCACAGTGGCTGTACCATTTTACATACCAGCAATGTATGAGGATTCGAATTTCTCTACATCCTTGCCAACATTTTTTTTGTTTGTTTTATTGATTATAGCCATTCTAGTTGGTGTGAAGTGGTATCTCATTGTGGTTTCTATTTGCATTCTCTAATGATGCTCAGTATCTTTTCATGTACATATTGGCTATTTTATATCTTCTTTGAAGAAATGTCTATTCAAGTCCTTTGCTCATTTTTAAATTGGGTTGTTTGTTTTTTTTGTTGTTGAGTTGTAGGAGTTCTTTATATGTTCTGGGTTTTAAACCCTTATCAGATAAATTATTTGCAAATATTTTCTCCCATTCTGTAGGTTGTCTTTTTTACTTTCTTAATAATAATTTCCTTTGATGCACAAGTGTTTTTAATTTTGATGAAGTCCAATTTGTCTATTTTTGTTTGTTTGTTTCTCATGCTTTTGGTGTCATATCAGAGTCCACTGCCAAATCCAAGGTCATGATGATTTACTCCTATGTTTTCTTCTAAGAGTTTTATGGTTTTACTCTTACATTTAGGTCTCTGATCCATTTTGAGTTAATTTATGTATGGCGTGAGGTAGGGGTCCAACTTCATTCTTTTGCATGTGAAAATCCAGTTGACCCAACCCCATTTGTTGAAGAGACAGTTCTTTCTCTTTGAATAGACTTGGCACCCTTGTCAAGAAATCAGTTGACCACAAATGTATGGGTTTATTTCTGGGCTCTCTATTCTAGTCCATTGGTCTATATGTCTATCCTTATACCAGTACCACACTGTTTTTTTTTTTTTTTTTAAAGATTTTATTTATTTATTTTTCCCCCAAAGCCCCAGTAGATAGTTGTCTGTCATAGCTGCACATCCTTCTAGTTGCTGTATGTGGGACGCGGCCTCAGCATGGCCGGAGGAGTGGTGCGTCGGTTCACACCCGGGATCCGAACCCGGGCCGCCGGCAGCCGAGCGCACGCACTTAACCGTTAAGCCACGGGGCCGGCCCGACCACACTGTTTTGATTACTGTAAAATTTTATAGTAAATTTTGGGAGAGAAGTCAAGATGGCGGCATAGGCGGACTCTGAACTCACCTCCTCCTGTGGACACAGCCAATTTACAACTACTCTTGGAAAAATTACACCTGAGAGAGAACTGAAAACTGGGTAAGAAGAACTCCTGCAACAAACGACAATCTTGAATGTAAGACCTGAAACCATGAAACTTCTAGAAGAAAACATAGGAGTACACTCTTTGACATCAGTCTTAGCAACATATTTTCAAGCACCATGTCTGACCGGGAAAGAGAAACAATAGAAAAAACAAACAAATGGGACTACATCAAACTAAAAAGCTTCTGCACAGCAAAGGAAACCATCAAGAAAACGAAAAGACAGCCTAACAATTGGGAGAAGATATTTGCAAACCATACATCTGATAAGGGGTTAATCTCCAAAATATATAAAAAACTCATCTCAACAAGAAAAAACGAAAAGACAACCTAACAATTGGGAGGAGATATTTGCAAACCATACATCTAATAGGTGGTTAATCTCCAAAATATATAAATAACTCATCTTAACAAGAAAAAAACTAACAACCCAATTAAAAAATGGGCAAAAGACCTGAACAGACATTTCTCCAAAGAAGATATACAGATGGCCAACAGGCACAAGAAAAGATGTTCAACATCATTAATTATCAGGGAAATGCAAATCAAAACTACAATGAGATATCACCTCACGCCCGTCAGAATGGCTATAATCAACAAGACAGGAAACAACATGTGTTGGAGAGGATGGGGAGAAAAGGTATCTCTCATACACTGCTGGTGGGAGTGCAAACTGGTGCAGCCACTGTGGAAAACAGTATGGAAATTCCTCAAAAAATTAAGGATAGAACTACCATATGATCCAGCTATTCCACTGCTAGGTATTTATCCAAAGAACATGAAAACACCAATGCGTAAAGATACATGCACCCCTGTGTTCATTGCGGTGTTATTCACAATAGCCAAGACATGGAAGCAACCTAAGTGCCTATCAAGGGACGAATGGATAAAGAAGATGTGGTATATAAACACAACGGAATACTACTCAGCCATAAGAAACGATGAAATCTAGCCATTTGTGACAACATGGATGGACATTGAGGGTGTTATGCTGAGTGAAATAAGTCAGAGGGAGAAGGTCAAATACTGTATGACCTCACTCACTAAGTAGTAGATAATAACAACAACAAACAAACACATAGAGACAGAGATTGGATTGGTGGTTACCAGAGAGGAAGGGGAGAGGGAGGAAGGCGAAGGGGATAATTAGGCACATGTATGTGGTGATGGATTGTAATTAGTATTTGGGTGGCGAACATGAGAACATGATGTAATCCATGCAGAGACAGAAGTATAATGATGTATACCTGAAATTTATACAATGTTATAAACCAATGTTACCCTAATAAACAATGAGAAAAAAGAATTTATAGTAAATTTTGAAATCAGTAGTGTGAGTCCTCTGACTTTGTTCTTTTTCAAAATGATTTTGGCTACTCAGGGTCCTTGCAACTCCATACGAATTTGGGGATTGGCTTTTCCATTTCTGAAAAAAAAAAGGGCATCAGAATTTTGTTAGGGATTGTGTTCACTCTGTAGATCACTTTGGGTAGTATTGTCATTGTAACAATTTTACATCTTCCTACTCATGAAAATGGGATGTTTTCCCACTTATTAGGTCTTTAATTTCTTTCAACAATATTTTGTAGCTTTCAGTGTACAAGACTTTCTCCTCCTTGGTTACATTTGTTCCTAGATATTTTATTCTTTTAGATGCTATTTTAAATGGAATTGTTTTCTTAATTCCCTTTTCACACTGTATCCTGAAGGTATATAGAAACATGACTGATTTTTGCATGTTGATCTTGTACCCTGCAACTTTACTGAATTCCTTTATTATCTCTGGTAGCGTTCTCCATTATTCACCATCCTTTGTTATCACAAATTACATCTTTATGCATTGTGTTCTCAATAACATAGATTAATAATTATTTTTTATGTGTTTATTTTTAAATCCTGTAGGAAATAGTGGAGTTACAAAGCAAAAATACAATACTACTGGCTTTTATATTTGCCATTGTATTTATCTTTACCATAGATGTTTTTCCTTTTTATGGCTTTGAGTTACTGTCTAGTGTCCTTTCATTCAACCTGAAGGACTACATTAGGCATTTCTTGCAGGGCAGGTCTAGTGGTAACGAACTCCTTCCACTTTTATCTGGGAATGTCTTGATTTGTCCTTTTTTTTTTTTAAGGACAGTTTTGTTGGACGTAGAATTTTTGGTTGACAATTTTTTTTTCTTTAAGCACTGTAAATATGTCATCTCATTGTCTTCTGGTTCCATGGATTCTGATGAGAACTTGGCTGTTAACTTTATTGAGGATCTCTTGTACAGGACGAGTCACCTCTCTTGCTGTTTTCAAGATTCTTTCCTTGGATTGTTATGAGCCTTTGGTTAATTTCCAGAGTTCTGAGAATGTTAGTTTTGACAATCTTTGCCAGTGTTCTTGTTGCTTTTATGGTATAGCAGATTTTTGGAGGTCCTTATTCCACCATTCCAGAAGTGCTTCTTCTAGTCTATTTACATTTGATGTAATAGTTATTTTAGTAGGGTTCAAGTCTACAATTTCACTGTCTTCTCATTTCTCTTTGCCTACAGAAAGCCTGATCCATAACTAGTCCCCATGCTTGGCAATATCCCCAGGTAAGAAAATGGCTGGCCACCTCAGTCACCTAGGAAAGCTCTTCCTGATTGAGAACTTAGTTCATCTAGTTCTCTTCACTTCCACGGTTCTACAATGTCTTTAAAATGTGATTTTTATAACTTATCCATTTTTTTGTTGTTGTTGAAGTGGAAGCTGTAGCTTGCCTCTACTGACTACATCCTACCCAGGAGCAGAACTTAGGAGCCTTACTTTACAACGGATAGTTATGGAAGTCCTTGCTGAGACAATAACACTTTAGTTGAGGTCTGTGATATTGTGATTTATAAGAAGAAATATATATTTGGTCTTCTACCCCATTCTTGGCACAGAGATCATAAAACCCTCTCATCCTAAGTGATGAGAATAATAAAGGTGTTTTTGTTCTGTATGAGGTGACTTTTGGAATGCCCCTTGGTCACCTAAGGATGGGGTCTAGTCATCAGTGGAGCCAACCATGTGATTAGTTGGAACTTTAAGTCCCACCTCCTAACCTCTGGGGAGGGGAGACAGGCTGGCGATTGAGTTCAATCACCAATGGCCAATGATTTTATCAATCGTGCCTATGTTATGAAGCCTCCAGAAAAACCCAAAGGAAGGGGTTCGGAGAGCTTCCAGGTTAGTGAACAAGTGGAGATTTGGGGAGAGTGGCATGCTTGAAGAGAGCATGGAATCTCCCTGCCCCGTCCCCATACCTTGCCCTGTGCTTCTCGTCCATCTGGCTGTTCTTGACTTATGTCCTTTTATAGTAAACCAGTGATCTAGTGAGTAAAATGTTTCTATGATTTCTGTGAGATGCTCTAGCAAATTAATCGAACCCAAGGAAGGGGTTGTTGGAACCTCCAATCTATAGATGGTGGGTCAGAAGCACAGGTAACAACCTGGACTGGCGATGGGTCTCTGAAGTGGGGGATAAGGGGACAGTCTTGAAGCCTGAATCCTTAACCTGTGGGATCTGATGCTACTTCTGGGTAGATAGTGTCAGAATTGAGTTGAGTTGTATGACACCCAGCTGATGTCAGAGAATTGTTTGGGGTTTTGAGAAAAGCCCCCACACATCAGAATTGGTGATCAGAATCCTAAGGCCCCAAAGATAAGAACAAGCCAGCCATATGATGAGTAGGGGAGAGGAGCATTTAAAAGGGACTGGCATGTGCAAAGGTCTTGAGGCAGGAAAGAGATTGGCCCTCAGGAACTGAGGGCAGATCAGTGTGGTGGAGCGCAGTGAGGGAAGGAGACAAGGGAGAGAGATGAGGTTAGTGAAGAAGGCTGGGGCTATTCAACGCAGGGCTCTAAAGTTCATGGCAAAGGGTTTGGATTTCATACAACATGGATTAAGAAGGTTTCGGAGGTTTTAAACAGGATTGTGACATGACTGGATCTGCGTTTCAGGAAGATTGCCACCGCTGGTTGGGAAGCATGGATTGGAGGGGTAAGAGCAGGAGCAGTGAGGCCAATTAGCAGTGTGTTGCAATCATTAGGGGAGGGGTGAAGTGAGCCTCGAGGAAGGCTCTTCCTCCCTGTCTTCTTCCATTTCATCCAACCCTCTACCTCAGCAGCCATCTCCTCTCTCTCCCCCGCATTTTTAACCCCTGTCTCCCCAGTCTGTATACTTAATCGTCTCCTATAGTATGAAGTAATATATCCCTTTCCGGGTACTGTCCAATCTCCTTCTTCTGCTTCTCATACAAAATTTTCAAAAGGGAAATCTATAACTGTTGTCTGACTTCTGCTATTTCCATCTTCTGCTCCATTCTCTGTGTGTCTTATTTCTGCCCTCTCCCTTTGTTCCACGGCTAAGTATCCAGCAGCCTTCTCACTGCCTTACAGGTAAGTATCCAGCGGCCTTCTCACTGCCTTACAGGATCCACCTCACATTCTCTCTCCACATCTCCTGCAGTGAACAGCTTGTTGACTGCTGTCTCTGTTGTCAGACTCGATGTGTGGACTATAGCAGGTGCCAAGTCAATCTTTCTTACATAAGTGACTGACTGCTGATATTCTAGAGATAAGAACAGCTATTCACATGGGGATTTATCATCCCCGGGGACCACAGGGAAAAACCATATACTCACACATCTCCATCTTCCTTCTTCCAGTATCAGGGGACAGTACATCTCTGTTCCTATTTAAATTTAACCCTTCCCTCTGTGCTAGCTGTTAATTAATTAACTCATTCATTTATTCCATGAATATTTCTGGAGGGTGCATCTTGTGTTGAAGACCATTTATAATGAGTACAAGCGCTGTGATCTGTCTCATTCAGGGTCTAGCACACTGCCTTGTACCTAGTGAGTACTTGATAAATGTTTATAGACTTGAACTTATCTCCTCTAGGATGTGCTAGTTCCATTCCCCATGTTCTGGCTCTCTGTAGAATTAAAGCCAGAGATTAAATTAAAAACTTTTTATTTAGATATCTTATTTATGGTACAGTACACAGGTCTTCAATGACTTGATGGCCTTTTCATGTATACGCTGGGTAACCACTACCTGGATCACAACGTAGAACTTGCCCCATAACCTACAAGGCTCCCTCGTGCCCACCCCCCTCCCCATTTTTGAGCATATACACATGAATAAAAAGACTTTACTTTTATATTATGTGTTTCCTTATATAAGCAACCTTAAATATCCTAGAATAAAAAAAGAAGTAGATGCTCAAGGAAGGCGAAGCTCAAAGCTGAACTTTGACATAACAACCTTTATTTAACACCAGCTGACTGTTCGGGATCAGGAATCGTTTACTTCACTGAATAGATGTGACCCAGCAAAGTCTGCTGTAAAGTGAATTTCTGTCAAAAGTAATCTTTTCCCATCCCCTCCTATTATAAGATTGGAAACAGTCTCTTTTGAGGGAACAAATGTTGGCCTCTGGCCGGAGGCTCACACTTAAAAAACCTAATTCCCGGATAAAATCTCACCAACAATCCTCGAAATGTGAACGGGGCTCACAAAAGAGAATTCTCTTCGGTGTTCTGAATACATCACAAAATTGAAGCTCTGGAAGCAGAAGTGTACTGAAGAAGCTCCGTTACTGTGGCGGCCTCCTGTCATAACCCTCCTGCAGCCGGGTGGTCCCGTGAGTTAAGAATTCTGGGTACTTGTCTTGGCTCTCGGCACTAGTGGTGTGGCTTAACTCAATTTGCCTTTCTGAGCCACAGTTAATCCATTGTCAATATTAGGATAAAAATATATGAACCCTGTCTATCCCACAGGGCTTGTGTGAGGATGAAATGAGCCAATGCTTATGGTTTCGCTTGTTCATTGGTTTAGTTATTTGTCCATTCAGACAATATCCATGAAGAATCTCCTATGTACTTGGTACGGTGCTAGGGCATAAAGTGATGAACAAGACGGTCATGTTTTCTGCTGTCGTGGTTTATGACCAATTATAGAACAGAGACGTTAAACAATTACACCAGGAGCTCCCTGTGCAATGCAATAGGGAATGGGAGCGAGTTAATTAAAAAAAAACTTGGTTACCATAAGAAATTATAAAAATGATACCTATATGCCATAAACGTTTTGTTTTAACTAAAAACATATACATATATACTCATTCACCAATATTTTTGTTTATTTATTTATTTATTTTGAGGACGATTAGCCCCGAGCTAACATCTGTTGCCAATCCTCCTCTTTTTTTGCTGAGGAAGATTGGCCCTGGGCTAACACCCGTGCCCATCTTCCTCTACTTTTATATGTGGGACGCCACCACAGCATGGCTTGATTAGCAGTGTGTAGGTCAGTGCCCAGGATCTGAACTCGTGTACCCCAGGCCGCTGAAGTGGAATGCACAAACTTAACCACTACGCCACTGGGCCGGCCCCTAGTTCACCGATATTTTGATGTAGGAAACAGTCTTTTCTTGGGGTCTGAGTTTGCAGAGTGGAGTTCTGTATTTTTTTTTCATAAACCACTTTCTTTAATGTGAAGCAAGATATTAGGAATTAATACAAGTGCATAACCCTCTAAAATTTTATGGTTATTGTCTCCAATTGTCTGGAGTTTTCTTCTCACCTCCATCCAATAGATATTTTTTCTGGGACTTGCCTTTATTGATTCTTTCCAAAGTAGTCAACTTAGAAAGAGCAATTTTCCTTTAATGCTCACATTTCATTAATTTGCATAATATTTAATTAAATTGTGTAATTGTAGTACTGAATATGTCCACCATAAACAATTTAGACAACAAACAGAATAGTCTCTTGGTGGGTAAACAACTCAGCTGGTAGGAGTTGAAGTTCACGGGCATGCTAAAGAGTGGCTGTATGGGATACGATGCATTTGGCTGCAACTAACAGAATCTTTAACCAAAACTAGCTTTTAAATTTTGCTTTCACAAAACCTTCAATACATAGTAAAAAATATCTCTTATGTTGTCACTCAGTGCTCACACTCATACACGTGCATTGAGTGTGAGCTGAAACACATCTTCACAGACACTACTTATCGTTACTTCAAGGGTGCTACCTGGTGTTTTCTATTCTCATCTATTCTTTTCTGTTCTATTAAAGGAAAACGCTGGTCGTGACCCACTAAAATAATCTCATGCCCTGTTAAGGGCTGCAACCCACATTGTGAAAACCACTGACTGAAACAATAAAGACATTTATTATTTCACGTAGGAAGAAGTCCAGAGTCAGGGGAATCCCTGA
Organism: Ceratotherium simum simum; assembly: GCF_057802395.1. NCBI lineage: Eukaryota > Metazoa > Chordata > Mammalia > Perissodactyla > Rhinocerotidae > Ceratotherium > Ceratotherium simum. The sequence goes on from NC_141903.1 coordinate 8,532,481, forward strand.
GCTGCTGCAGTGGTTCAGCGATGTCTTCAGGTCACAGGTATTTTCCAGAGATTTCGTTCTGCCATCCTCAGAGGATTCGGAATGTCTCCCCTCATGCTACAGAATGGCTCCCACATCGAGCAGTAGTTCCATGCAGACACAACTGCACCCAGCAAAGAAGAGCGAGAGGAAACTTTCCCCAGAAGTCCCCAGCCCGCTTCTCCTCAGCTCCCATTGGCCAGGATTGATCATACGCCTATGCCTCAGCAGCAAAGGAGCCTGGGATAGCAGGAGGCTGGGATAGCAGGTGACTGGTATCTTCAGCCTCTATAAAGGGGCGTGGGATCTGTGAGGGGAAGGGGAATGAGTGTCAGGAAGGCAGCCCAAAGTGAAGGGCTTTGTGGCCTGGCAGGCAGGAGCATTTGGCTTGCTCTGGACATCAGTTGTGTATCTTACAGAAGGTGGGGCTGGAGAGTGTCTCTTTAATCCAAGGAGTTGGTTAAGTATAGGCTGGTTAGGAGAGCATCTACTGAAGCATGGCAAAGGCTATGAAAAAAGATGCACAGCTGTTATTTGTTCACATGGCAGGGCACTTACCTGAGCCAGGGGATTTGGGCAGCCTCCCCGGAGAAGTGACCCTCTGAAGCCAGATTGGAGTGATGGCCTAGTGTGGAGAGATGGTCCTTAGTAGTGGTGGTGGGAAGGGTGTTCCAGGCAGAGGGAACAGCTTGTGAGAAGGCTATTAGGAAGGGGAGCTCATGGCTGAGGTGGCATGTTTATTCCACTAGCTGTCTACCTACTGGGGGCCAGCCCTGTGCTAGGCCCTGAGGGTCTCCAAAAGAATAGAGATCTCCTGCCCTTGGAAAAGTCACTGTCCATTAGGAAGGATGAAATATGAACATTCATGACTAGAAACTAAGGGGAAATATGTCTTCAAAATGCTACGATCCCTTCTAACTGTGGGGATAAAGGAGGATTTGTGGACAGCACCTAATAGGCAGGGCCTGGGAGTGTAGCAGGCAGAGGAAGCACCTTCCAGGGGTGGGCCCATCTTGTGCAAAGGTGTGGAGGCAGGGAAGCCGGGCCAGGCATTGGCCACTTGGCTGGAGTGCTCAGCCTGAAGGGGAGCTGCGGGAGCCGAGGCTGGGAGGGTGTCAAGGCCAGCCGGTGGGGTCAGGCCATCTTTGTCCCAGCTCCCTCCACTGAACCCCACCATCAGAGGCTTTAACCTTGGCTAACCTTCCTGGCAGTGAGTGTGACACTGGGCCTTGGGAGACAGAAGGAATGACTCGGGCCTCATTGTTGTTTAATATATTTTTTCCCCCAAAACAAAGTGAGTTCCAGGGAGAGGCCCCTGCCTGTCTCTCCCTCTTGGCACCAGCGAAGGCGCCTCCCCAGTCTCTTTGGAGAAAGACCAGTCTCTGAATGGTCAGAGGATTGCTGGGTCTTGTGTCTCCTTGGATTTGCTGGGAGGGCTGCCAAGGCGACACAGGCCTGCCAGGGAGACCTCTGGAGCTGAGGCAGTGGGGCTTGGGACTGGGCATCTGTGGTCCTGACCGGAGGGGGTGCCCAGGCCTGAAAGTCATGGGAAACAGCACGGGCTGGACACGCAGGGACAGGGGTCAAGGATGAGTTGAACTGTGGTGGTGGAGCAGGCCTGTGTGGTAGTCCCTGGGAGGCCTCGAAGGGGCCATTAGGTTTGGCAGCTTCACCTTAATGCAAAGTTTCTCAGCCTGGGCACTGTTGGCATTTTGGGTGGGCTACTTCTCCATTGTGGGGGCTGTCCTGCATTGTAGGATGTTTAGCAGCATCCCTGGCCTCTAGCCACTATATGCCAGTAGCATCCCCCATCCTCACTGTGACAGCCAAAAACGTCTCCAGACATTCCCAAATGTCACCTGGGGGGTAAAACTGCCTCAGATTGAAAAACACGGCCTGCAGGTGAACAAAGAGGCACCTCGGACCTTTCTTGTGTGAGAGTGTTCTGCTAGGACCACAGGAAACATTGCTCACCACTCTGCGGCCACTTTGTGACCTTCCACAAAGGCTAGGGTCCTTTGTGAACTTGATCCTTTGGGGAGTTAGGCCATATGGGCAATAATTTAGAGAGGGCAAAACCAAAGTCCCATCAAGGGAACCTCTGGGGTTGTTCTGGAGAGGGGTGATGGATCCGAGAGTGTCCTGGAGCTGCTGTGTGGATACGGGACATGGGGAAGAGAGGGGAGTGGAGGGTGACTTCCAGATGTCCGGCTTGGGCCACCTTGCAGACTGCTGGTCGAGGATCCAAGAAAGGGCGCCTGGATGAGGAGTCGCTTTGGGTGAGTGGGAGTCGGGGAGAAGGTGAATCCCCTGGATTCAGCCCTCCTCCTGTCACTTACGCCTTCTTTGGCCCTGTCTGCAATTTGTCCCCTTCCCATCTCTGGGGACGGTCTCCCACGGCTGCTGCTCTCCAAGGCGAGGAGAGTGAGTGGACACAGGACGGGTCACGGCCCTGGCTGGAGAAGCCTCGTGTCTTTCCAACAGAAAACTCTGGCTCTGGCTGAGTTCTTGCTACTGTCTGACATTAGTTCAATTTGGCTTTATTTGGACCAGAACCTGGGGCAGGATTTCCAGCCAGTGTTTGAAGGGTGAAGGCGGTCCCAGGTTTTTAACAGCTGAGAGAGAGAGGGTGCTAGAGAAGATGCTGCCCCTGCCCCTTCTGAACTTTGTGCAGGGGGAGAAGGCCTTGGGGTGGAAGGACTGGGCTGGAGGCAGCTGATCCTTTAAGAAGAACTGTTCTCGGCAGGATTCTCATATCTTCTGAAAGGGTACTTTTTACCCATGACCTTCCACAAAGGCTAGGATCCTTTGGTGAACTTGATCCTTTGGGGAGTTGCACCTTGGACAAAGGGATCCTGCATTGTGGCTCTGTCCTTCTACCACAGTTACCTTCTCCTTCTCAACAGCAGTTGAACATTTCTGGAACACTTGGCACCCCTCCAGGCTTTCTGAGGTCCGTCAAGCACAGAGTCTGCCCTTGCAGACGGAAGACACTGAAATGCAAAGGCAAGCTGTGCAAACAGCAATCCAGGAGGCATAATTCAGCACTAAATATATACACTGAGGAGAGCAGTGACCATCTCCTTGCTCTGAGCCAAGACAAGCACGTGCTTTCTGTGCCTTTGCACGGCTTGTTCCCTTTGCCTTAAATGCCCCCTCCAGTGGACACTTGACATTGTCTTTGGCCACCCAGCATCTGAATGCCCTTCCTATGAGTCTTGGTGGGTGCAGAGCCCATTCCCAGAACAGGAACTCAGAATGCCAATGCCTACTTTCCCAGCCTCCCTTGCTGCTAGGGCATGGCGTCTGACCCAGGCTCTCTGCACTTGGCCTGGCCTTGAGATCAGGAGCTGTTAAAGCAGAGTAGAAGGGACCTGGGGATCCCGTCTGGGGCTGGTGGTGGGAGTGTGGTGCTGGGGGTGGTGACCATGAGGTCCTCCCTGGACTAGTTCTGTGGCATGATTTAGGGCAATGCTGCTGGCTGTGTTTCCTAGAGTTGGTTCTCTGTTCCTCCCAGCAGTTCTGTGAGCTCCCAGCATCCTTTTGATGAATTATTTTCCTGCTTAAAAGAATCAAAGTCAGCATCTGTTCATTACAACAATGAACTCTGACTAGTACATCCTCCCTCTCTATTCCATTTGTTTGGCAAATTCCAACTCATCTTTTTTTTTTTTTTTTGAGGAAGATTGGCCCTGAGCTAACATCTGTTGCCAATCTTCCTCTTTTTCTTTTCTCTCCCCAAAGCCCCAGTACATAATTGTATATCCTAGTTGTAAGTTCTTCTAGTTCTTCTATGTGGGACGCCGCCTCAGCATGGCTTGATGAGTGGTGAGCAGGTCTGTGCCCAGGATCTGAACCGGCGTACCCCAGAATGCACGAACTTAACCGCTATGCCACCGGCCAGCCCCCCAACTCATCTTTAAACACTCAACTCAAATAACACTTCTTCCAGGAAGCATTCTTGGATTCCTCAGGCAGTTAACATCTGGGCTCCCAGGTGTGCCCAAGGTATCATGGGGGCCATAGCAAGACAGGAGATGGTTTGGATGTACCCACTAAAAACATTTGGATAATTTGTCAGTCTACTAGGTGGTAGGAAGGGGAGAAGGAATAGGAGGGTAAGATAACAAAGCAAAATGGTTACGAGCTTGAGCTCTGGAGTTCAAATCCTGGCTCAGACACATGCTGGCTGTGTGGTTTCAGACAAGTTACTTAAAATCTCTGAGCTTCAGTTTCCTCTTCTGGAAAATGGGATTAATAATGGGAGCTATCTCATAGGGTTGTTGTGAGGTTTAAATACAACACATGTGTATACTAGAAGAGTGCCTGGCACTTTGCAAATGCCCCATAAATGTTAGTTATGGTGTTTGGAGGCAGCTGGGTACAGCAACAAGTCAGGAGATGCAAGTTTTACTCCAGCTGGGCCACCAACATCTTGGGATCTTGGCAAGTCTGTTTGAGATAAACAGACTCCTACTTCAAACCAGTTTAAGCAAAGGAAATGGAGGTCTTTCATGGAAACCAAAAGCGGAAAATACAGAGGTGGAAAATCACGAGGGCCTGGAACCAGGACATGGAAGGTCAATGCCCCCAGGCAGCCATTTACTCCATCTTGCTCATCCTTTCTGGAGCTTTAATTCTCTCTTCTCTGCTTCCTTCTACTTGTCCACATACAGGCTTTCCATGTCTCTCTGTGTACTTCTCTCTCAAATTTACATACAGAAACTATCTAGTAGTCTCTGAATCTCAATTCTCAACTCCCAGCAGAGAGACTCAGATGGACTCAGCTTGGGTGAGACATCCATCCCTGGTCCAATCCGCCATGGCCATGCGGTGGGGTCATGTGGTACAAACACGACTGCCAGGGCCCCATGGAGGCAGATCACTGGGAGCTGGGCAGACCCGCCCTCTCTCTGACTCAGTTCCTTATCTATATACACAGCATGGTTTCATGAGTGTGCCACTTGGAGTGCTTTCAGTTGCAAGTAACAGAATACTCAACTAAGTGGTTTAACTATCAAACACTTTTTATTCTCTTACCTAACAAGAAGTCTTGGAAGTAGGTATGCTGGGGTTGGTTCACGGCTCAATCTTGTCATCAAGAAGCCAGCATCTTTCCAACCTTCTGCTCTGCCATCCTTAGCCTGTTGCTTTTTGTCTTTAAGTTTGTCACTTCACGGTTGCAAAATGGCTGTGGCAGCTCCAGGCATCACACCTTCACAGGGTAATAGGCAAAGCAAGAAGCACAAGGCCTCTCCTCCTGCATCTATTTCTTTTTATGGAGAAGTTCCTTAGAGATTTCTTCTTACATTTCATTGGTCAGTAGTATGTATGCAAAGAATCTGAGAAAATATCTGCCATTCTCAGCTTCTATTGTTAGAGAGAGACTTTACCAGGAAGGAGGAAAGTGGAGGGGAGTGGCTGTCGCATAGGCAACTAACAGTGTCTGCCATCCTGAGATGTAAAGTTTGATCAACTCTTTGACAACGCCATTAATTGTCTGGTTACAATAAGGCAATGCTCAGTGCTGTTGCTGCCGATAGGAATTCAGAAAGCATCCATGTACAAACACATATCCACAAGGCTGTGTTTAAGTCCATTTCTTTCTAAGCCCAAAGGGACATTATATAGAAGCCGCTGCCGTGTACGTGTCTGTGTAAAATTGAGTTTCACAAAAGAACCAGTGATGTGCTGACATTGATTCTGGCTCTACTTGGTTCTTTTCAGCTCTTCAAAAATGTATCCAAAGATGTTTTTACTTTGAGTTTCTTCTTTTCATGGTAAGAAGACACTTCTTTAAACAGCTCATGGGCCAACACTAATGAATAACGCGATGGCCAAGACTAAAATGGATGCGCATGACTGCTTCACACCATCTGTGGGGAGCAGGCAGGGTTGGCCTACTTTTTCTTTAGTGCATAGCTTTGTTCTTATCTGTGAATGTTTGTAAGTAGAGGAATTTCAGCACAGATGTGAAATTGCTTTTGAAATATGGGTGGCTCTTATAATTTGTGTTCTTTTTTTCTTTTTAAATAGAAGGTTTTCTTTTGTCTGGTGCTCACTGAGGGTAGAAAGGAAGCCCAAAGAAAAAGAAGGCCTATTATGCAACGGCCCCTCCCTGAATGCACCAGCGCAAAGTCACAAAGGCACGAGTGTGCCCATTTGGAGGCACTGTGTACGTTCTGGAGACTGAAAGAGTTTGTCTATGTGCCGGGTGGGTAGCAGGCTCTGGGAGAGAGCCCAGGCTTTGAAACTAACCAGCTTGGGTTTCATTCCCATCTCCGCCACTTGTTTGGCTGAGAGACCTTGGGCAAGCTCTTCCTCCTTCCAAGTCTCAGTTTCCCCAACTTGGGCAAAGTCAAGTCCTATCTCTTAGGGTCTTTGTGTAGATCACGGGAATTGGATGACCCAGGTGACCTTCTAAGGTCCTTTCCAACACTGAACCTCTGAATTTGAAGACTAGAGTCCAGCCCCAACATCACCATTATCTCCTCTTCTTCCTGCTCTGTCTTCTTTTCCCTCACCACCACCACCACCACCACCACCACCACCATCATCATTATTGTCGTCGTCATCATCATCGTCGTCGTCATCATCATCCTCCTCCTCCTCCTCGTCATCATCATCACCATCCCTCGAGCGTTGTCTTGTACTAGGCCCTGTCCTGAGTCCTCTACCTGCATAAATTCATTGAATCCTCATGGCAAACCTGCAAGACGGGTATTTTTACTGACATCTCATAGATTAGGAGGCTGAGGCTCAGAGAGGTGAGAGGATTTGCCCAAGGTCACCCAGCAGGTAGGTGGTGGAGTAAAGATCAGAACCTCCAGCCTAAGCTCTGTCTTATTTAGAAGCCGCTCTGTCCCTTTGATTGTTTCAGATGCCGCTCAAGAAGGAGCCCGTGTTCCTCAAATAAGTGTGCTCTGGGGTAAGGCTGTTATCCCAAGGACCAGGCCTAGGGAAAGCTTTGTGCAGGTTCGGGTGCTACAAGTTTCCTCTTACAATCAGATAACCCTCCTGCAGGAGGAGAGCAGGGGTCTTCTCCCCAAGTGGCCTCTGTCTTGAGTGCATTACACTCTGATGGGGGATATCTGGAGTTTTTGCCTCCTCAGCAACCATACCTTCTTCTTTTGGTGACACCCCCCCCACACAAGCCCCCTGCCCCGCCAAGGTTTCCTTTGGGAGAACCACCTCGACTCCACTTGTGGTCCATGTATTTGGGGACGCTGACTCTTCTCCTCTTCCCTCATTCCCTGACCCGCATGCCAGAGATGGTCACATGATCTGCTCTTGACCAATCATTTGACCAAAGTTCGAGGCCAAGTGCCCAAATCATCTAACGATCTGCAATCCTGGGACTTTTGTGGAACTCGTAGGAGAGACAAGCTTCTGTTCTGCTGGTAAGGATGTAAGTCAGGCTGCTGGGCTCACTGAGTGAGAAAGCCTGTCTGAGAAAGGAGCTGAAGCAGAGGGAAGCAGAGCTGAGAGATGACAGAAGGCACATTTGAGCACCTCAGTTCCTGAAGCTAGTGTGAGTTGGGTTTCTGTCTCTTGTAATGGGAAGAGTCAAGACTGATACACCTGCTGCCCCAGCTGTGTCCTGATGGCAGCGGCCAGGGAGGCAATCACTGTAGCACCATTTTCAGCACATTTTTCCTGATAAAATTCTGTGGTTTTTTATGTATTTAGAATATTGACACCACCCCCCAACAAGCTCAAACACATTTTTGGTATATAACTTTGGCTTGGAGATTGCTTCAGTTTGGAGACTACCTTTTGGTGCAAGTACTGTAGTCACCTCCTGGAAAAAGGAGGTTCACTGAAGGACCCTCCTTGGTGGGAACGGGAATGGTGGCTAAGGCAGAAACCAAGCAGCCCCGGCAACAGTTGGCTCTTGGTGTCGTCTCTTGTGGCAGCTCTGATCTAGTTTCATTCACCAGTGTGCTCTGCCTTCTTAAGAGTTCTGCTTCCTCCAGTCCCCACAAGCAGGTGGCCCGTCAAGGCCCTGAGTCCACCACATACCGTCCTTTCAGCTTCAGTTCTCACCGGAAAGTCCCGAAGGAGGAATAGGACAGGGCAGCTGATGCTTTCGTGACACACTTCAGGTCGCTGGTCATTCGGTGGACTCTTAGGTGCGATATCCATCCCTGGTCCTGACAGCCCTGCCTGGGGTCACGTGAGGGTCTGCTACCCATCCGGCACCCAATCAGCTGTGGTGTCATGTGACCTACTTGTGGCTTCCCCTTGAGGAGGGGTGGTGAGTGGGCAGTGCTGTGGTGACATTTCCATGAGAAAGGTTCTATTCGAACATATCCTGCATTGGCACTGAGTCCTAGTAAGGAATGTTTCACGTTAGGGTTCAAACTAAGAAGTCAGCTCTCATGGAGCTTATGGCCCAGGCGGGGAGATGGACGATAGACAAGAAAACACCCCAGCATAAAACTAACCGTGGTCTGTCGTAAAAGCTGGCGCTGCCTGAGAGAGCAGTGGGAGGGCCGTGTGGACTGTGCGTCAAGGAAGGCTCCTCGGAAAAGAAGTCATTTGAGCTAAAGCTTGAACAATCAAAGGATCCAGACGGATCAAGAACTGGAGGAAGGACATTCTTGTGGGCAGAGAAACAGCATACCTGAAGGCCTCACATTGGAAATAAAACAACATATTTGAGGAACTAAAGATGAACTTGTCATGGAACAGTCAGGGTGAGGGGGATAGTGTTTGAGGATGGGTCAGGGATGTCAGCAGGGGCCTTGTAGGTCCTGGTACGATGTTTACGTTTGATTTTAGGAAGAATGGGAAGCCCCTGGGGGCTTTTACGCAGGACAGTGACACAACCTAATTTATGCTTTCAAAGTCTTTGACCTTGGGAAAGCCATGTTGTGTCTCTGAGCTTTTATTTTTCTCCTCTGTAAAATGGAGATGAGAATCGGCCAATTTTTGAAGGACCGTCTAAAGATTAAATGAGAAAATGCACTAAATGAGATAAACCTATTGGAAAGGGGCTGGGCCTTGGCAGACCTCTGTAAAGAGTCTCCTTTCTTCTTTTTGTTTTTAAAGAAACTGCAGAATGTCATCCACCTGCAAACTCCCTTCTCCCTTGACCAACCCGGGCACATTCGGTCTCACGGTTTCACTTTTCTATTTGCTCGGCTCCCCCCCACGTTTGGCTATGGTCTGCTCGCTCCTCCCTCTTTTGTTGAGAATGTTGCACACTCACTGTTTGGGGTGGTTGCATTTCATACATCTTTTTATTGTTAATCATTTCAAATCTGGTTTCCATTATTTCTTCCCTCTCTCAGGGCTGAGCTCCTTTCCTCATTTAGCATTTATTTAAGTTGTCTTACACAGCCCCTATCTCGATTTCCTCTGAACCGTCCCACTTTACACAGATGTTAGCTGAATGCGGGAGATGGTGATTTTGTCATTGTACCGGTGGGGGAGAGGTCGTCACAGCTGTAAGGATGTGTCCAAACCAGCTCCAAACTCGAGCGTTCCTCTTTCCTGGCCTTGTAGCCTTGGGCAAGTGACCTCACCCATCTGAGCCTCAGTTTCCTCATCTACAAAATGAAGGTATGGATGGGGCTGACCTCCTGGGCTTGGAGGAGCAGTAATCAACAATATCAGTTAACGTCTCTGTCTACCAGGCCTTCTCTGCCACCCTGGCCTCCTTCTTTGACCTTTACCATGATGATCTCCAGCCTGATTCCTGTCATGCACCTTCTCAGAAACTGTGGGCCCACTTATCAGCTTCTTTCCATGTTCCATGGGCTGTGGTCTTTGGGGTTAGGCTGCCTTGTGTTCCAATCCCCATTGTACTGTTTACCAACTGTGCCACTTAAACTCTTGGAGACGCTTTCCTCGTGTGCTAGTGGGATATAGGAAGAGGCCAGCCTCTGAAGTTATCACAAATATTAACGAAATAATGTCCTGGAAGCACTCAGTACAGTGCCTGGTGTACTGTAAGTGGTCAGTCAAGGGCGGCTGCTATTGCACATCACTGTAACACTAGACTGCACTCCTGGAGAGCGAGGACTGCGTGTTTTCATCTTTGTTTGCCCCTGGCATTGCAGAGCACCTGGCACGCAGTGGGCCCTCAGCTGGTTTCAGTCCTTTCATCTCCTATAACAAAAATAGAGCCGCTTTGCCGCTAAGTTGGCTGGAACACTGGCATCCCCATAAAATCCTACCTGTTTACACAAATGCCACTTTCTAAGATCCTAAGAGGCAGGGCAGGATGGCAAAGTGAAAATGCCTCCAGACTTTAAGGAGCAATCAAACTCCTGGCCATGGTTCCTGGGGAAGGCTGGAGGAAGCCACGACCACAGGAAGGCTTCTCTGAAGGGAAGGGCCCTGCATTTTAAGAGCTGCTTGTCTTATTTACGTGTTCTCTTCTCATTATTTTTCTGCGAACCTTTTTAGAATTTCATTGGGAGTCAAAAAACACATTTTGCCAAATTCTGAGGCCTTGTAACCACAAGGCCTGGTTCTTGTGACCAAACCAAGACCAAACCGTAACCTTCTGGCACTGGACGCTGTTTACTGCTGGCGAAAGACCACTTGGGTTTTCACAGTGAAAAGGGTTAGAAAATTGTATGAAAGGGCTCAGAAGACTCATGGACATCAAATAGCTCTCACAAAACCAATGTTGTAATTAGTTAAGTATAAATGAATCAGAACCATATGGCTTAAAAGTTAAAGGAAAAAGGAGTTGGAGGAAAAAATGTCCTTTGGGATTTAATCAAACAAAAAATGCTGGAAAAATTGTTGATGTTCACCAAGCTCAGATCCCATCTGGGTCCCCCCAACCCCCCCTCCAGCTCCTTCCCCCTTCCCAGGGTCTCTCCATGAGGCAGGGGCAACACTCACTCGATGCCGGGCAGGCATCGTGGGGGAGAGTCCGTGTGTCACAGCGAAGGTTAAGCTGGGGAAAGGCTCAGGGCATCTGGGCAGCACAGGGAAGGGGTGCCCAGGCTGGCCCTTGGCAGATTGGGAATGCTGCCCCGTGGAGATGATGCTGAGCCAGCTTTACAGGCAGAAGAGGAATTGGGGAGGTGGGGGTGGAGCGGGCATTGGGGAGGAGGCAGTGGCATGTGCACAGGCACGGAGGAGAGACCAGGCACTGGACCGTCAGGGAACTGCAAGTCATTTAGAAGGGCTGGTTCTCAACTCACATATCCCCGCCTTTGCTGACCCCCGATCTAACGGTGCCCGGCCCCTGCCCCCGTCACCTTCTCTGCTTCCTCCTCTTGCATTATTCTGGGGCCGCTTCTCACAGTCTGAAGCACTCCTATTTCCTTCTTTCTCTCGCTGTCATTTACCTGGCTCTAGAATGCAAGCTTCTTCAGAGAAGGGATCTCATTTGTCTTGTCCCTCTGCCTTGCCCCCACTGTATTCCTAGCAGCTGAGAGAGTATCAGATTTGGAGTGGCTGCCCAATAAGCAGTTGCGGAATGAATGAATGGAAAAAGAATGAGTGAATGGCTGGTGGTAGAGGCCTGAGGGACAGGGAAGGAAGAAAGGCTGGAGAAGTGGGCAGGAGCCAGGTCCTGAAAGAGGCTCCTGAAGTGCATGCGAGTCAATGAGGGGTTTCAAGCAAGGATGTGACAGAGTCAGCACTGTAGTATATTGGAAGCAAACATGAGGGTGGGAAACCTGGAAGCCAGGAGAAAATGAATGGTGGAACAAATCCTATGTCTGTTTTGCCTCCTCCGCCATCCCTTGCAGGCGTGTAATAGAGTGCTCCATACAGAATAGGTGCTTAATAAATGTGTGGAGCCAATCCATGATAAATGCTGTGGCTCCGAATTGCTACATATAAGCCATTATTTTCTCATTTAGAAAATGGATCTTGTGGCTAACTGTGGAAAATCATCTTCCAGAAAAAAGGAAAAGAGAGATGTGTATGTCTGCTCTGTCTCGAATGTTTTCGCTGAACCAGATTCTCTTTCCGTAGGGTGGCTGCGCTTGGCAACTCTCGGGTTATGTGAAGCTGGGCCGGGGTTCCTCTGACATTTCAGCAGAGTCTCGAGTGGGTGGGACGGGAAGCTCGGGGCTACGGAATAGGTAAGTTGCTCAATGTCTCTGGAAAACCTTTGAGAACAGAGCCGAGTGTTGTTGGGGGGAGTATTTAGGTGTGGAGGATCTTTATGTTAGGAGAGAAATACATATGCCAGGCGCTCGAAGTCGTTAATAGTAGCGTGTTATTGCTGGAAGCCCAGAAGAGTGTGCACTCGGCGACCTCAGCGGGCGTCGGTGCCTTCTCTGAGAAAGCCATTTACTTCCCAGCCCACGCCTGCAACATCCCTGTGCCACATGGGAGCATAGTCGCCCCGCTGCTTCTCTGCTTGGGGGCCCCCGGGCTGCGGAGGAGCCTGTCCACTTGTCTGTGCAAAAGGCCCTGCAGTTGCCATACCTCGCTCTTACTGTGTTTGCCTTGTCCTGCTCCTGTTCGGGGGCGTTCTGGGTGGATCGTCTGGTCGGACCCCCACAGCTGTTATTTTCCAGCTCAGAACAGAAGCCCAGACAGGTGAAGCTGCTTGCCCAGGGTCACCCAGGCAGGGTCAGTGGAGGCCTGGGCGCTGCCTGCTTTCAGCCTCCTCACCTCAGCTCATGTAGCCCCTGCAGGTGGAGCTTGATGGAGACCCAAGCCCACCCATTCCCCTCCGTGCAATGTAACTTCGCTCCTGGTCTCGTTGAGAAGCATCTGCCCTCTGTCCTGGATTTAAACAGGAATGTCTGCAGCAAGCATTTGTGGGTTTGGGCCCATTCAGCAGCCAGCCTGCCTTCTCACAGCACCTCGACTTCCCCACGGAGACCCCCCTTCTGCTGTAGTATGTAGTCAGGGCAGGGAGGAAGCACGAGCAGCGGCTCTCCTCTCTACTCCAGCTGCAACCAGGGGTGGGCATATCCTCCAGGGGAGGGTAACCAGATGTTCCCTCCAAGACCCGGAACCTGGAGCGAGTAACTCCACGTGGAACGGAAGGGCTGGAGGCGCTCCAGGCCAGCAGTGATGGTGGCGTGCTGGCCATCTCTTCTCATGACCTTCTCATGAGGCCCTGTTGCCTAACTCTCCACAATCTCTTGGTTTCTGGCCATTTTCCAGACTTCATCACTACTCTCTGCCAATTCTATGAGCCCCAGATAGCCTTTCAATAAATTCCACTTGATTACCACACAGCTTGCAATCAAAAACCCTGACTAATACACAATTGCTTATTCAACGCCGTCTGAGCCAGACACTACATGTGACATCTTGTCGGATGCCCAAACGCCCCGGTGAGGGAAGAGCGAGTCTACCTGCTTCCCCAGTGAGGGCCCCGCCACTCAGGGAGCTGCAGCGACGTGCCCAAAGTTGCACAGCTGCTGAGTGGCTGTGCTGAGATTTGAGCCCAGGTTTTTCTGATTCTGAATTCCATGCTTTATTACTTCTCCTTTTCATCTGTCCCAGCTTCCAGTGCCTCAGAGAGGCGGTGCTGGCTAGCCCCGGACTTCCAACGTGCAACCGACATTGCGGGCCTGAGACTTGTGGCAAAAATACTTTCAAAATCTAATTTGCTCACATCCATGAACACCTGCCAGGAAGGAATTTGAAGCGTTTGGTCTAAACACGGAAAAGCTGAGTTCACTTACCCCAGAGGGGCACCTGCAGGGAAAGGGATAAATATTTTTAACCCTTTCCCTGAGTCAGAAGAGGAGGCCAGCCCACCACGCTTTCACCCCTCACCCATCAGAAGGGTCTGAGGTGAGAACTCTGCAGGCGAGATTCATTGTAGGATGTGAGGGAGGAAGAAATCCGTGGAGATGGTGAATTTTTTAATATGTGTGCCTTTTCTACTGTCAGTTTGGGGGATATTTGAAAGAAGTTTGAGCTGTGTGTGGAGAATCCATTTAATTTCATGCAGTTTCCTGGGGGAAATTTTGGGATTCCTCATATTGGAGAATTTTGGGATTCTAAGGCCTCAGAGACACCTGACCTGTTGATGTCCCCTCCACACCCCAGTGGCTCCTCAAGATTGTACTTAATGATGTGAAAAGACATCTGAGCGAATCTGTAGTTGAGACTGCATGGAAAAGAAACTACGTCACGTGCTCTTCTGTCAACAGAAGCGCAGAAATCCAGACTCAGACTGGACACGTGCGTTCAGCAACTGGAAGTGGAGCTCACGTTTCATGACTGAACTGCCCAGCCACACAGCAATTGCAGATTTGGAAGGGTCCACACCATTTTGTGGACGAGGTCACAGTTTCAGGACAAATCTCAGATTTCTCTGGCGTCGTGACTCTTGGTTAAGGTTTATGTGGCTGCCTTTGCTGTACAGACCTGGAGATGGGGCTGGAGGAACTGATGCCTGAACTATCCATGAGGCTCAGTTTTAAGATGTGTTAGGGCAGAATGAATGTGTTGCCCCTCCAGAAGCCCCAGTGACTTTGAATCATGGAGGTGGGTATAAATCCTAGAATTATATCCTGATATTTCTGGCCGTGTGGCCAAGTTCTGGGCAATGTTTGGGCCCACAAATATATGTGAAATTACATTATTTTTTAATGGGATGGTGAACATTGAGATCCGTCTACTCCTCAAGTGTAAAGGATGGCTGTAAGCAACAGAAACCCATTTAAAATAGTTCGTATGAAGGGGTGATTAATTGGGGAATAATAAAAGGGATTCTCATGAAAAGAAAGTGCCGAGTAAAGCCCAGTTTTGTGGGAACTGGAAAGTGGTCTGGCAACTTGTCTTCCCATTTCTCCCTTTGTGGTGCCGCCTGGCGTCTGTTTCTCTCTGAGAGGCAACAGACCAGCCTCTCTGCCTCCCTGTGGTTTCTGTCTCACCACAATTTTGGCCTGCACCAAGATTTTGGCACCATCTCCAACCCCATCTCCATATGACTCTACAAGTTCAGCACCATCCGTCATGGCTGCCATCTCTGGGATTCTCCCATGTTTTTGGGAGAGGGTATCAGCTATCTATTGCCACAATAATGTGCGTAACAATCGTTAACACCTTAGTGGCATATAACAATAAACATTTATTTTTGCACGCTAGTCTGTTGGTTGCTGGGTGGTTCAGCTGGACTGAGTTGAGCAGAGCTTGGCAGGAGGGGCACGCACTCATCTGTGCATCTGTGGTCAGCTTTGGGTTAGCTGGGTGGCTTTGAGAATCTTGGATAGACTCTCACGTGTCTGGACCTCACCTGGGACAAAGGGGCTGACTCTGCTCTGCTCTGTGTGTCTTATTCTCCAATAGGCTAGCTCAAGTGTGTCTTCATGGAGAAGCAAAGAAGCAAGCAAGAGAGAGTGGAAGCACCCAGTCTGTGAACATGGACACCATTGCTTCCGCTGCATCCTCTTGTTCAAAGCAAGTCACGAGGCCAGCCCAGATTCAAGGGAAGGGGAAATAGGCTCCGCCTCATGACGGGAGAAGCTGCAAAGGGGATGGCTACTGGGAGGGATGGAGAATTGGGGCCACTTTTGCAGTTACTCTAGCACAGAGAGGGCATCTGATTGGCTCTCAGCCAGGCCTGTGGATTGGTTCCCTTTGGTTCAGGTGCTCAGTTCTCTGTGGTTTGGATGTGTGTGTATGTGGAGGGGGAAGGTCACAGCAGGTACAGGTGTGCTCCTTTCTGTAGCTGTTGTCGTGTCAGATTAACTTAGAAATGTTCAACATCCATTTACTCTTAAGACAGCTCCCAATTTCAGTTTGGACAATGGTTACCACCTGGACTGCATGTAAGTCCTTCGACAGCCCTGGGAATCGAGTGCTTAACTTTGGCCTAAGCCAGTCAGTGTGTGTTAAGCTCCTAATCAGGGTCATTGGGTCAGGAATGGGCACGTGCTTCAAACCAAACCAAACTGGGGCAATCAAAGAAACCCTAAGGCTGTTTCTTAACCACTGTGGGAAGGCAGTCACTCTTTCCTGCTGAGTTTAGACCTGAGATGAGAGGAGACTGGAGTTGCAGCAGCCATCCTGCCAGCTTGTGGAGCCTGCAGACCCAGGAGAGCAGAGTGGAATGCAGAGACAGAGAGAGACTAGATTCCAGTGTCTAAGGTGCTGGATCAAGCCATGACTGAACCCAGTACAATCCTGGACTACTTATTTACATATATTTCCTTTTAGCCTAGCCCATTCTAGGTGGGTTTTCTGTTACTGTCTACCCAAAAGGTTTTGACCAGTGTCCAATAGAGCAGAGAAAGTAACAGACATGTCGATCACATGAGCATAGACTCATCAACATTTTAAGGATTAAGCCATCACTTGTTCCAGGGCTATTACTGTGTATCACTGCTGGAATAATGTATTTGGGTTTTCGGATTGCATTATGTAACTGCTAAGGCCTATTTAAGAAACATCTTCCCATTATTATCAATGCAAATATCACGCAGCCCACATTTCCCTGGACACTGTGGATATTCCTAACATAGTGTGAAAAACAAAAAACAACTGAACTCTGTACTCCTCAGGAGTTCTCCATCTTTGGGCCTCATCCACCTCATCTGAAGGAGAGAGCTGGGCGGAGAGCGAGCTGAGTTATCTACTGTTGTGATACTCAGCTTCTTCCTTCCCACTCTCTTCTGCCTGCAGGAATGACAACAGGTGCTATCCAGCAGGTGCCTGCCCGGGGCTACGTGCTTCCCATGCCTATCGCTTCATTGCACTGACTTGTGTAATTGAATGTTTTTAAACTTTTTTTTTTTAATTTTTTTAAAATTTATTTTATTTTTTTCCCCCAAAGCCCCAGTAGATAGTTGTATGTCATAGCTGCACATCCTTCTAGTTGCTGTATGTGGGACGCGGCCTCAGCCTGACCGGAGAAGCGGTGCATCGCCTGCCCGGGGCTACGTGCTTCCCATGCCTATCGCTTCATTGCACTTACTTGTGTAACTGAATGTTTTTAAACTTTTTATTTGGATGTAATTTCGAACTTACAGAAGAGTTGCAAGAACAAGATAAAGAACTCTTGACTATCCTTCACCATGATTCATCAGTTATTTACCTGCTGTCCCATTTGCTTTATCACTCATTCATTCATTCATTCATTCATTCATTTGTTCTCCTCTCTCTGTATGTATATATATGATGCCCCTTTAACTATAATTATTTCAGTGAGTCTTGCCTAAGAACAAAAACAATCTCTTTCATAACAAAATACAAGGATAGAAACCAGGATAATTAACATTAATACAATTCTATTATGTAATCCACAAATCATATTCAAATTGTATCAGTTGACCCAATAATCTAGTCTTTCATAGCCGTTTTCCCCAGTCCAGGAGCCAATTCAGGACCAAGATTGTGTTCGTTGTTGTGATTTTTAGTCTTCTTTAACACAGCCTTTCTTTGTCGCTCATGACCATAACCCTTTTGCAGGGTAAAGGCTAGTTATGTTGCAGAATGTCCCTAAATTTGAGTTTATCTGGTGTTTCCTCACAATTATATTCATATTATGCATTTGGGGGCAGGAATATCACCCAAAGGATATTGTGTTTTTTCCAAGGTGTCATATCAGGAGGCACATGGGGTTGGTTTGTCCCAGTTTTGGTGATGTTAGCTTTGCTCACTTGAGTGAAGTGGTACCTACCAAGTTTCTTCACTATAACATTACTCTTTTCTTTTGTACTCAATAAATCATCTGTGGGGAGACTATGCAGTTATGTAATATCTTGCTCTTCGCCAAACATTCATCCACTAGTTTCATCATCCATTAATAATCTTCTAACTCTATCATTCCTTTTATGTTAATTAACTGGCATTCTATTGTAAGAAAGAACTTGCTCTTCTCCCCCATTTATGAACTTGTTCTTTTTGAAAAAATTTTATCATTAAAATAAAATGATAAAATTTTTCTCCTGGATTCTTATTTCACTCCATGTAAACTATTTATTTTGATGTTTAAGTTATCTCAGACTTGGCAGTGGAAGCCCCTCCAAGCTGGCTCCTGTGTCCTTGTGACATGCCTCTCTTCTTTGAGCACGACCTTGTTTTGGGTGCAACCAGGAGTTCCAGCCTCGTCTGTCCAAGCCTGGAAATCACCATTTTTTCCAAGAAGCATTTGTTGGTTCCTTTTAGTGGAGAATTGTATTTAGAAACCAAGATCTGAGTGCAAGTTGTGTGTGCCTTGCTACTTATGTGTCTTTGCTCTCAGTTGACAAAACTGGGAATTACATGTATACATATTTCCACAGCAACTTTTCTGATTTTTTTCTATGTAGGTTCATCATGTAGATTTTGCCTATCCTAGAACTCCATAGAAGTGGAATTATACAATAAGTATATTTTTTTGCATCTGAATTCTTTTAACTAACATAATGTGTGTGAGACGCATTTATGTTGTTGCGTGTGCCATTAGTTTGTTCCTTCTTTGTGCTAAGCAGTATTCCATTTTATGAGTATACTGCAATTTATTTGTTCATTCTCCTGTTGATGGATTATTTCCAGTTTAAGGTTATAATGAATAAAGCTGCTATGAGGATTCATGTAAATGTGCTTTTGGGAATGTGTATTTTCATTTCTCTTGGGTAATTACCTAGAAATTGAAAAGCTGGATTATAGGGTAGGTGTATATTTAACTTTTTTTCATGTTTTTTTTAAAAGAGAGGGTAGGTAACAGCTTTACTGAGTACAACTCATATATATTTAATTTACAAGAAACAGCTAAATAGTTTTCTAAAATGGTTGTACTATTTTGTATTCCCAACAGCAATATATGAGAATTCCTATTGCTTCACATCCTAGCCAACATTTAAAGTTGTCAGTGTTTTAAATTTTAGCCATGCTGGTGGCTTTGTAGTGGTTTCTCACCATAGTTTTAATTTGCATTTCTCCAATGACTAATGACGTTGAGAGTTTTTCATGTGCTCAAAGGTCATTGGCATATCCTGCTTTGCGAAATGTCTCTTCAAGTATTTTGACAATAAAATAATTTAAATATTTTTGGTTTTGAGTTGTAGGCATTCTTTATATATTCTGGATACAAATCCTTTGTCAGATATATGTTCTGTAAATATTTTCTCCTAATGCATGGCTTGCTTATTTATATGTCTTAATAGTGTCTTCTGATAAGCAGAAGTTTTAAATTTTGATGAACTCAAATTTACCAAAATTTTCTTTTATTGTTTTTGCTTTCTGGGTCCTAAGAAATTTTTGCCTGCCCTAAGTTCGTAAAGATACTCTCCTATGTTTTCTTCTAGAGACTTCATATATTTAGCTTTTATGTATAGGTCTGTAATTCACCTTAAATTAGTTTTTATGTATGGTGAGAAGTAGGGGTTGAGGTTTATTATTTTTTTTTAAATATAGATATCTAGTTGTTCTAGCACCATGTGTTGAAAATACTTTCTTTTTCCCAGTTACTTTGGTGTGTATAGTTTTGTTTCTGAGCTCTCAGTTCTCTTCCATTGAATTGTCTATTCTTTTGCCATTTCCATAACCCTATTGATTATTGTATATATTACTATGTATGGTAAGTCTTGAAGTCAGGTAGTATAAGTCCTTTAGATTTGTTCTTTTTCAATATTGTTTGGCTATTTCAGGTCCTTCGCAGTCCTGCTAAATTTTGGAATCACTTTGTTGATTTCTGTGAAATATTCTACTGGAGCAATGAGCACACCTAGTGTCCAGATCTTGGTCCCCTAAAAGGAGCCAAGGATCCTCAGAGAAATGGCTGATTTCAGGGCTGAGGCAGGGTGAGTACAAGATAAGTCTGAGATGCCTTGTTATGCGAAAAAGTAAAAGCATGGGGCAAATCACAAGGCATCAGAGCCAGCTTGAAGGGGTGCTCCCTGGTCAAATATGGGACAACTTGAGCATCAAAATAATTAAGGACAGAAATTAATTATAGGCCATTGAAAAATCATAATCTGTGAGTCCATACTGATAATAAATAGATAAACAGGTAAGTAAATGGGGAGTAGGGAGAGCTCTTGCTTACAGCAGAATGCTGTTAGCTGATTGGTAAATGTAGAGGATGCTGGAGTTAAAAAATCATTATCCTGCAACTATCAGTGTAAAGATCATCCGGGCAAGAATACTCAATAGACGCTAAATCGAGAGTAGGAGGGATTTTGATGAAGAGCAGGATATTTGCATGGTGTTAAGGTGTCTCTCCACAGATCGTGTATTAATTGGAAGTGAAAAATAGTAACTATACAGTAGAGAAATTGGGCAACACCTTCTCTGCATGGTCAAGATTAACATCAACCGTGAGATGAAGACTGTTTGCCCTCAATGCAATGACCTGGGAGGGACACATCACAGTCTGGAATACAAAAGCTGAATCCAACTATAATGAGATATTAGAGAAAAAAGAATAAGGAACATTCTATTTTTAAAAAGAAGGAATTGAATTCTTTAAAAATTTCAATGTTATAAAAGATAGAAGGCTATGGATATTTTCCAGATTAAAGGAGCTAAAAAGACATGACAGCTAAGATCAATACCTGATCCCAGACTAGAGCCTAAAATAGAGAGAAAAAATTCTATATAGCACACTATGGATTCAAAATTGACAAAATTTTGACAAAATTAGAATTTGATAAAAGTTTTGTATCAATGTTAGATAAAAATTGGACTACATAAAAGTATTATATTAATTTTAAATATACCAAAATTGATAACTAAACTATGGTTACCGAAGGAAATATCTTTATTCTTAAGAAATACACACTGAAATATTTAGGGGTAAAGAGCCATGATGTGTACATGTATGCAACCTATTCTCAAGGGGATCAGGTAGACAAATTGTGTGTATGTATCTTCTTTCTCTCTCTCTCTCTCTCTAACAAATGATAAAATGAATGGGGGTTGAATATGGGTAAAGGGTACATGAGTGTTCTAGGTATTGTTTTTAGTCTTGCAACTTTTCTCTAAGTTTGAAATTATTTCCAAATAAAAGGTGAAGAAAATTACAGTGAACTTTTTGTGCCTTGTTATGTTTGTAGGTGATTTATTGACAATAAATGAATTAATGTAGCCTAAAAGAATCTGAGGAGATTATGACTGGGATTACCTTGAATCTATAGATTGATCCGGGAAGAAATGACGTCTTAATAATACTGAGTCTTCCATTCCATGATCATGGTATAGCCCTCCATTATTTAGTTAAAAAATATTTCTCTCAGCAGTGTTTTACACTTTTCAGTGTATAGATCTTATACATCATTTGTTAAATTTATTCCTATTTAATTTTTGATACTATTGTAAATGAGGTTTCTCTAAATTTCATTTTTCAATGGTTGCCACCAATATATAAAATACAATAGTTTTTTGAAGGCTGACTTGGTATCCTATGACATTGCTAAATTCACTGATAGTTCTCATAGTTGTTTTATGTATTTCTTAGGATTTTCTACATAAACAATAATGTTGTCTCTGAATAGAGATTATTTTACTTTTTGCCTTTCCATTTTTGTGTCTTATATTACTTTTTATTGCCTATTACCCTGGTAAAGACTTCCAGTAATGTGTTGAATAGAAATGCTGAGAGCAGAGACATCCTTGCCTTGTCCCTGATCTTATGGAGAAAGCATTTATTATTTCACCATTAAGTTTAATGTTACCTGTAAATTTTTTGTAGACGGCTTTCATCATATTGAAGAAATTCTTTTCTATTCTTAGTTTGCTGACAGTTTTCACAATGAATGGCCTGTTAAATTTTTCAATGCTTTTTCTTCATCAATTATATAATTTTGGATTTTTGAATGTAATGGTTAATAATATTCATTGACTTTGAAATGTTGCAACCTTGCATTCCTGGGATAGACTCCAGTTAGTTATTATGTAATATTCTCTTTATGTTTTGCTGGATTCAATTTGCTAGTATTTTTATAAGGATTTTTGTGTCTATGTTCATGAGACATATTGGTTTGTAATATTCTTTTCTCGTAATATCTTTGTCAGATTTGGTGTTAGGGTTATGCTGACTTTATAAAACAAGAGTTTGTATAAGATCAATATTAGTTTTCCTTAAATGATTGTTAATACTCACTGATGAAACTATTTGTGCTTTCAAATTTTCCTTTTGGGAATGTTTTTGATAATGATTAAAATTTCTTCATATACATATATCTAAGGCTATTCAGATATTTTATTTTATCTTGTGTCAATTTTGGTAACTTACTTTTCTAAGGAATTTGTCCATTTCATCTAAGCTATGGAATTTATTGCAACAAAGTTTTCAAAATATTATTTTATTATCCTTTGATGTATTTAGGATTTGCTGTGATATATTCTCTTTTATTTCTAGTATTAGTAATTTGCATTCTTTCTTTTTTTCTTGGTCAGAGTTGCTAAGGGTTAATCAATTGATTTAGTCAGTTCAAAGAATCAACCGTTGGTTTTGTTAATTTTCTTTTTTTTTTTTTTTTAAATTTAACTGATTTATTTATTTATTTATTTTTTAAATTTTTTGTTTATTGCAGTAACATTGGTTTATAACATTGTAAAAATTTCAGGTGTACATCATTGTACTTCTATTTCTGCATAGATTACATCATGTTCACCACCAAAATACTAATTAAAACCCATCACCACACACATGTACCGAATTATCCCTTTCACCCTCCTCCCTCCCCCCTTCCCCTCTGGTAACCACCAATCCAATCTCTGTCCCTATATGTTTGTTTATTGTTGTTATTATCTACTACTTAATGAAGGAAATCATGCGGTATTTGACCTTCTCCCTCTGACTTATTTCACTTTGCCTTATACCCTCAATGTCCATCCATGTTGTCACAAATGGCTGGATTTCATCGTTTCTTATGGCTGAGTAGTATTCCATTGTGTGTATATACCACAGCTTCTTTATCCATTCGTCCCTTGATGGGCACTTAGGTTGCTTCCAAGTCTTGGCTATTGTGAATAACGCTGCAATGAACACATGGGTGCATGTACCTGTACAAATTGGTGTATTCAAGTTCTTTGGATAAATACCCAGCAGTGGGATGGCTGGATCATATGGTAGTTCTATCCTTGATTTTTTGAGGACTCTCCATACTGTTTTCCATAGTGGCTGCACCAGTTTGCACTCCCACCAGCAGTGTATGAGAGTTCCCTTCTCTCCACATCCTCTCCAACACATGTTGTTTCCTGTCTTGTTAATTATAGCCATTCTGACGGGTGTGAGGTGATATCTCATTGTAGTTTTGATTTGCATTTCCCTGATAGTTAATGATTTTGAACATCTTTTCATGTGTCTGTTAGCCATCTGTATATCTTCTTTGGAGAAATGTCTGTTCAGGTCCTTTCCCCATTTTTTAATTGGGTTGGTAGTTTTTTTGTTGTTGAGATGCATGAGTTCTTTATATATTTTGGAGATTAAGCCCTTATCAGAAGTATGGTTTGCAAATATCTTCTCCCAATTGTTAGGCTGTCTTTTCGTTTTGTTGATGGTTTCCTTTGCTGTGCAGAAGCTTTTTAGTTAGCTCGCCTTACTTTAGCGTTTTAAGGTGGAAACTCAGATAATTGAGTTTAAACTTTTCTCCTTTTCCGTATAAGCATTTAAATCTATACATTTCCTTATAAATGATGCTTTAGCTAAATCTTATACATTTTAATATATTGTATTTCTATTATTACTCAATTCAAAATATATTCTGACTTGCCTTATGATTTCTTGTTTGTATATAATGTGTTATAAATGTATTGTTTAATTTCCAAATATTTGGAGATTTTCTGAATATTGTTATTGATTTCTAATTTAGTTCTAGTATCATCGAAGAACATACTATGTAAGAGTCTGATCTTTTGAAATCCACTGAGATGTGTTTTAGGGGCCTGCTTTTGGTTATTCTGCAGTAGTTGGGTGTGTTCTATAAATGTCAGTGCAATTAACAGTGTTGTTTAGGTGTCCTATATTATGATTTCTATCTTTTCTATCAGTTACCGAGAGAAGGATGTTAAAATATCCAACCATGATTTTTAATTGTCTATTTATCCCATTAGTTCTGTAAGCTTTACGTCACGTATTTTGAAAGACTCAGGTACATTTGTGATTGTTATGTCTTCCTAATGAATTGACTCTTTTATCATTTCTAAATGTCTCTCTTTATCTCTGGTATTTCTCCTCTTCCTGAAGTTTACTGCGTCTGGTATTAATACAGCGACCCCAGCTTTTTAAACTTGATGTTTGTGGGTACACCTTTTCCTATATTCCTTCTTTCAAGCTATCTGTGTCTTCATAGTTAGAGTGCATTTCTTGTGGACAGCATATAGCTGGATCATAACTTCCTCCTCAGTCTAATAATCTCTGCCTTTTAATTGGAGTGTTGTAGTCTATTAGATGTTAATTATTGATATGGTTGGATTTTGGTCCACTATTTTTTTTTATTGTTCTGAATTCTTTGCACCTGTGTTTGTTCCTCTATCTTTCTCTCCTGCATTACTTGGGTTAATGGAATACCTTTTAGCATCTCATTTTAATTTCTCTTTTAGATTTTTAGCTATATCTCTTTATATTTTGTAGAGATTGCACTAGAGATTACAATATGCATCCTTAATTTATCAGAGACTACTTAGAGTTAATATTGCACAACTTCACATAAAATATGTTATTGCAAGATTACAGTTTAATGTACCCCATATTTGGTGGCATTGTTATCATATATGTTGCCTATACATATGTATAAATCTCATTGCTATATTTTTTCTTTAAATTGCCATTTTTTTAATTAAGAAAAGAAAAAATATGATCTTTTATGTTACTCACATATTTATTATTTCTGATGCTCTTCACTCATTCTTGTGGACCTGGGTTTCCATCTAATGTCATTTCTTCTTAACTTGAAAAAACTTAATTTAGCACTTTTTTGTATTTAAAGCTGACTGGTAAGAAAGTCTCTATATTTTTATTTACCTGAAAAAAAATCTGTATTTTACTTTCATTTTTGAAAGATATTTTTACTAGACATAGAATCCTAGGTTGATGTTTTTTTTTTCAGTATTTTAAAGATGCTCTTTCATTGTCTTCTGGACTTTACTGTTTTTGATGAGAAGTTAACCATCATTTGTTATTTTCTTCTGGCTGCTATAAAGATTTTCTTTTTATCTTTGGTTTTTCAGCAGTTTGACTGTGATGTGCCTGGATATAATTTTCTTTGTATTTATCTTGCTTGGGTTTTGTTCAGCTTTTTGTTTTGTTTTTCTCTAAATTGCTAGGTAAACATATATTAGACTGCTAGATATTTTTTCAGAGGTCACTGAAACACTATTAATTTTCACTGTTTTTTCCTCTCTGTTCCACAGATTGATAATGTCTATTGTCTATTTTTAAGTTCACTGATCCTTTATATTTTCATCTCCAATCTTCTACTAAACCCACTCATTGAATTTTGTTTCATGTATTACAGTTCTAAAATTTATATTTGTTTTCTTTCTTACAGTTTCAGTTTCTTGGCTGAGATTCCTCATTTGTTCTATAATTATGAGGATGTTTTCCTTTAAATCCTTGAACATATTTATAATACCTGTTTTGAAGTGCTTTTCTGCTAATTCAAACATTTGGATTATCTCAGAGTTGGTTTCTATTGACTATTATTTTCTTTTGACTATGAGTCACACTTTTTGTTTCTTTGCATGTCTAGTAATTTTTTACTGTATACTGAAGATTTTGAACAGTACCTTATACAGCCTTTGGATTCAGTTATCTTCCTTTGAAGAATGTTGATTTTTGTTCCAGCAAGCAGTTAACTTGGTGGAACAAAACTTGGTTGAGTTTAAACTCCAAACTCAGTCTCCCCTGTGGTTCATAGCAGCAAAAATTATTCATCCTTCAACTTCCCAACGGTTGCTTTTTGCTGAGAACCTGTGAATCTCCCCTACATACACACAGTTCGGGAATCAACAAGAATTTGAGGCAGAGTTTTTATGCAGATTTTTGAGGTTTCACATTTAGTGGCTTCCTCCTTTCCAGCATTTTCCCCTTGCTTTCTACCCTTCTGGCAGCCTGAAACTCCACCCTGTGATTCCTCAAGCCAGTATAACTGAGAAATTTTGCTTGAGTTCTAGCCACTCTGGGCTACGTAGATTGGGGCATATTATTAGGTAAAAACCTAGCCAACTTCCCTCTAGTTTCTGTCTGCTTTTGGTAACTCTCCATTGCCTTCAAATAGTTGTTTTGTCCAGAGTGTATGTTGTTATTTGCAGGAGGGTTGTTACGATACAAGTTACTCTACCATTACTGGAAGTGTAACTCTCTGCAATTGTATTTCAGTGTTTATTTACTTCTTTAATGTCTGCCTCCCTCACTAGAGGGAACTGTATAAGGACAGGGACCATTTTAGTTTTGTTTACTATTGTGTTCCCATTGCCTGATATTTGGTAGTCACTCAATAAATAATAGCAGGATGAATAAATGAAAGTGTTATTTAATTCTCACAACTCCCACATTATGTTCTTTCCATCTTTCCTCTCTGTTCTCAGCTTTGCCTTTAGGCTGGCTCTTCTCACAGTCACAAGCCAGCCACTACAGCTCCAAGCATGTCATGCAGACATGACAATGCCAAAAGGAAGAGAAGAGACTGTCTCTTCCCATGCCTTTGCTTTTAAAAGCAGAGAAACTTTTCCCAGAATTCCTCCAACTGGCTCCCTTTCATATCTCATTGGCCAGAACGGGCCCTCATGCCCATCTCCTCAGTCAATTACTGGTAAGGGGGATGGGGCCACCATGAGTGGCTTAGACTAATTGGGATTTATCCTTGAGTCACTCATAGGCGAGGTAGACACCAGAACAAAATCTTGACTCGGCTAGCAAGGAGAAAGGGGGCGAGGTGAACAATGGCTGGCAACCAACAGTGACTTATACAAATGGTTGCCAGAATCAGATGTTGGTTCTGTCTTCATGGAGCTTACAGTCTCGTGGGGAAGATTTATCTACTCACTCTAATAAATACATAATTAAAACTGAGGCCAATGCTCTGAAGGAAAGGAAAGCCAGTTGTATGATAACATATAACAAGGAAATTGACCTAGGATGGAGGTGGGGGTGATGAGTGTGGTTGGGGAAGCCAGAAACATAGTCTACAGGATAGCTGGCCTGAATTCAAATTCCACTTCACTTCCTAGCTGTGTGACTTTGGATAAGTCACTTCACCTCTCTGAGCCCAACTTCATCTACACTCATCTTTCCTAGGGTTGTTAAAGGATTAAATCAGCCACTCTGTGTAACCACTTGGCACATAGTAGGCACTTACATGACTTCTTTTCCAGCTTAATGAGGGAAAAAATGTATGTTTGGAGTTAACCACAAGACAGGATGATTCCTCATGTTTGTCTTGGAAAACAAGTCTTAAGCTCACAGCCGTGACAGAGTCTGACATCATCAGACATCAGGCACTTGAAGAACCACACTCTTAATTGAACACGTTTGGAATTTGTGATTAATTGTAGTCCTTTTCAGATCCTTTGCCTGAGAGTTGCATTTCTCTCCCCACCCACCCAGAGGTCAGGCTCATGGTGTAACAAGTACAGTAAGTCCCTCCCTGAAGATGGCCTCTTTCTAGTGGGAGCTGGAGCAGAGCGCCTCCGGGTTATAAAGCTAGGCGGTTCGGAGTCACCTGGGGAGGTTTATTTGCAGCAGCTGGGGCCCAGCCTGCCTGATTAGGACCAGAGAGTGGGGTCGCAGAGGGATGGGCGCGTATCCTAGGTGCCCTCCTCCAGTGTCTGTTTCTAATAACAGCAGCGAGTAGCAGAGGCGGCAGGGTGAGCCCGGTGACATCATCCCCCAGCTGTTTTACACATCTGTAACATGGCTCATTAGGACTCTCTTAACACCTCATCCTTCCCTGCTCCACGCAGCTCCAGTTGCCTGAGTGAGGGCGCTCTTGCATGCGAGGGGCCCCTCGAGATCACGGCGGACTTCAGGGTCAAAGATTAGCTTGGCCGCTCTACCAGTAATCAGAGTTTTCACAAGGACGCCCCGTTAGCGCACACTCCTCGAACGTGCTAATGGCTTCAGTATGAGGCGGGCACTTCTATGTGATCACTGCTGTTCGGGGCCAACTTTGTCTTGGGGAGTAGAACATCTGCAGCAGCTGCAGAGATGTTTTTGCTTGTTTTGAGCATTCTAAGTTTCTCCTAGCCATGAGTAACAACAATCAAATAAATCACCCCACGGTTTGTAGAGAATGGCTGTTTTTCCAACCAGAACAAAAAAATGGCATATCATGCGCTATGGATATTATGCATAAAAAGTTCCACCACACTTATATGCGGCAGTTAACTATATCTATTTAGATAGTTAAGGTTGTATTAAGTCAGATGAATGAGACAGCTTTGTAGATTTCACTGGAAAGCCTAAACTACTAAACTAAAAAATAAAAGTTTTATTACTATCAAGTATAGTATATATTCTCAAATAAAAGATAAGTGGTATTTACAAAATAAAAAGGAAAGTTTTATCGATAGATGGCCTCCTGGAATGAAGCAGAGTCCCCAGGGTTGGAGAGCTTGGTTTGAGTTCTATGATTCACTGGAGAGGGCAGGTGGAGGAGAGGGTGTTCATTTTACCTCCTTAAATGTCCTCATCTTTAAACGGGGCTGATAAAATGCCTCACAGGGTTTTTGAGAGGATTAAAATACAAAGTATGGAAAATGTTTAGCATTGTAGCTGTCACAAAGTAAGTGCTTGACTATGTTAGCTATTATCATTATTATTATTTCTTCTTCAACAGTGTTATTGTGGCAATGCAAAGTAGTAACGGATACGTACACATTTTATCAACTATTAAGTGCTGCATGCACCATATTTCAACTAATATAAATGATATTGGTTGTAGGATGATTATTATACTGCCTCTAAGAAAGAAAAAAGGCTGCCCTTAAACTGTGGTGCGTTGCTTTCTTACTACATCGACTGAGATGCTTCCTTTCCAGTTAGGGTAGAGGAGGTTATGCTGCAGTGACAGACAGCTACGAGGTTCCAGCGGCTTACACAAGCCAAGTTTATTTCCAGCTTATGTTGCATGTCAAACGCAGGGGGTGAGAGGGCTTTGTTCGCTGCGGTCACTTGGGGACTGTATTAGTCTGCTCGGCTGTCATAAGACGGTACCACAGACTGGGTGGCCTAAACAACAGAAATTTATTTCCTCACAGTTCTGGAGCCCAGAAATTCAAGGTCAAGGTTCCAGCCATGTTGGTTTCTTCTGAGGCCTCTCTCCTTTGTTTGTCGATGACCGTCTTCTCCCCGTGTCTTCACATGGTCTTCCCTCTGTGCATGTCTGTGTCCTAATCTCTTCTTATAAGGACATCAGTCATATTGAATTAGGGCCCACTTTGATGACCTCATTTTAACTTAATTACCTCTTTAAAGATCCTATTTCTAAATACAGACGGTCCCTGACTTATGATGGGTTAACTTACAAGGGCGTGAAAGTGATATGCATTCAGTAGAAACTGTACTTTGAATTTTGAGTTTTGATCTTTTCCCGGGCTAGCGATACGTGATACAATCCTCTCTCGTGATGCTGGGCAGCGGCAGCGAGCACAGCTCCCGGTCAACCACATGATCATGAGAGTAAGCAATTGATACACTTACACCCATCTGTACCCACACACCCATTCTTTTTGTCACTGTCAGTAGTGTTCAATAAATTACATGAGATAGTCAACACTTTATCATAAAACAGGCTTTGTGTTAGATGATTTTGCCTGACTGCAGGCTGATGTAAGTGTTCTGAGCATGTTTAAGGTGGGCAAGGCTAAGCTAGGATGTTTGGTAGGTTAGGTGGACTAAATGCATTTTTGACTTAATGATATTTTCAACTTAAGATGGGTTTATCAGGGCGTAGCCCCATCGTAAATTGAGGAAGCCCCATTCTGAGATACTGAGGTTAGGACTTCAACATATAAATTTTGAGGGGACAAAATTCAGCCCCTAACAAGAGCCCAGATGAGTGGAGACTCCGTGGCATCGTGTTCCCATGATAGTTTGTCAGGGACAAAAGTTACATGGCAAACTGCATGGCTCGTCAAGGCTTCCACTCAGAAACCACACTGTTGGCCAAACCAAGTCACGTGGGCCCGTCTAACTTCAAAGGGCTATCGACTGGAGAAGAGCAACACTACCTTGTTCCCAGGGTGAAGGGAACCAGCATTTCTCTTGGACAGCTTGATAACTACCACACAGCCCAACTTCAGAGATGCTAACAGGTGAAAGACAATGCATATCTTAGAACCAATAAAATAGGAGAGATTGTAATTATCGCATGGTAAGGGTGACAGTCAAATCACCGTCTCTAGCCTTTGATTTCCCCATCTAGAAAATGGATTAGGTAGTTCTCTAATTATCAATAATTTAGTGATCATAAGTTTGAAATAAGTTTGAAAGGTCACTAAAAGTACAAGAATGGAATTCTGGAAGGACTCAGAAATCTCTCGGGCCTTTGAAAATAATCTGATTTCATAGATGGAGCCCTGTTTTCTCACCAGCAGGTCCGTGACCCTAGAAAGCACGTGTTGTGGACCATTGCTGTTTTCCTCCTCATTGTCCATTTCCTCCTCTGCAGCTCTCAAGGTGTGTGGCCAGGTTAGGGAATTGAGACAAGCCAGGCAGGTGTCACATTCCTCTCACCACCATCATTGGCTCAGAGATGTCCTCGTGACAAAACCTGAGAGGATGAGAAGAAAATAAGTTCTTCTTTTTCCTGAGGCTGCTGGCACAGTTCTCTGTTGGGGGGGCTCTCTCCCCCTGGGCATGGAGCAGATCAGATATAAGGTTCAAAGCTACAGTAACCATTTCACCACCACGAGAATCCTGAAAATGAAGCCAACGTGGTGCTGAGAGTTGTGGAGAAACCAACCTTATTTGACCTTATTTGAGCCCCTGGATCTACCTGTGCCTGAAGCTAGAACTTTTCAATAACAGGAATCAAAAATTTCCTTTTTTGGATAAAGCACTTTGGAGAGTTTTCTAGCACTTGCGACTGAAAAGGTCCTAACTGATATAGAGTGCAATGATGATTCTGAGCATTTATCTAATAAGAACCACAATAGTGTGCCTGAATACCAAGAGAGATGATTCAGTGTGAGCTTCTAGCAATATATAAAGAGCCCATTTCTACCAGTTTCCCGCAATACCCATAGAATTCCTGTCTTGGGATTTTATTTTCTGAGTTGAGCTTTGATGTCATACATACACAGCCATATGAAATTCACTAATGTATTTATTACAAAAAAAATCACTGAAGACATTGTCTTATGTATCCCTCAGTGATGCCTTCATAAGTAAATTTCTTTTAGAAGTCAGTGTTAGGAGAAACTTGAGGAAAGGGTAGGCCCTCCTCCTCTTCTAAAAATACGTGGATAACTAATCTTGTATTCCTTTTTGCTTTGGTTGCGAGGAAGCTCAGAACTGAATTCAAAGCTCAGTGTCAAGTTTTTCTCTACCACCTTGTGATCAGTACATTTTCCTTTTGGTTCTTGTGTTCTGTGTATCATATACAAAAGCATTGTATATGTTTTTGTTTTGCACCACCCCAAATTCCTTAATGGAAGAAGCATGTTATAAACAAGCAAACAAAATATGCCCATGTTATTATCATTATAAAAGTGATTATAGGAGAGAAGCAGTTTGTAACTATGCTAAATGTTTCCTCTGAGTTGAAGCCTGAAAAACTAGGCAGAAACCCCCAAATCCAGGTATTGATGTGAATTATAGGAGCCATGCGTTTTCCTTCTCCTGATCCACACAGCTTTGTTTCTAATATAATAGTTGAGGCCCCTGAGGAGGTGGGCTGCTTCTCAGTGTGTCCTGGGGGAAAGAAAAGTGATCCGAATCAGACAGGCTTTGGCTGCTTACTAGCCCTGGGACCGTGGGCAGGTCACCTACGTCACTTCTCTGAGTCCCGGTTTCCTTTCCCATAAAGGAGGAAACGCCCATCACGAGGAGTTGTCGTGGAGAGTGAAGGAGACTCTGGGTGCATGGTACCCAGCACAGTGCCTGGCAGACTGAGGCCTCCCTGAGGCGGCCGTGTCTCCCTCTTGCAGGGACCGCCCCTGGCTTCTGGTCCCTGAGATCTCTGTCCCTTTGCAGAGCCACGCATCCAACGTGATTTCTACATGGTATTAGTTTCTCTGCCTGCGTCTGTCAGTCTTTGCCCCGACCCCTCATCCAGAGGCCGCCCAGGAAGCAGCTCCGTGGGTTCTGTGTATTTTATTCCTGTAGGGGTGTTATAGAGGCTGGCTTCTGTGTGATTTAGTCATCCGGATGAAGCCCCACATGAGGATTATTTTTTTCCAGAGGTACGTGTTAAGGGAAAGCTTTGTGGGAATTATTTTCTCTCTCACAATAATTAGGCAATGGATGTCCTCCCCCAACTTTGGCTGCTGGGAAACTCAGCAGAATAAACCATGAACAGATCAGTGACTCCACCTTAGCACCCAACCTCTGCACCAGTCAAGGGAAAAGGAAGCTGTGCCCCTGACGCGAGCCGCTCCAGCCCGGAGGGGAAGGTGGAGCGTCCGGTGGAGGGCTGGGTCAGATGGAAAGCGAGGAGGCTGCAGGGAGACACGAGTCCTTGGAGTGAGTTATTTTCTCTGAGTCTTGACTTCCTCCTAGGACTTACGATTTTCCTCCTCTAGATTTTGGTTTCCTTACTTATATTTTTGATTTTTCTTGGTTTGTTTTACAAGGGACCTTAAATCCTTTGAGCAATGAGGTAGAGGTATAGACAGCACACAAATAAAATAACTTCCGGCTCTTGTGTCCTCTGGTCTACTGTCCTCTGCAACGCCACTTTGCAGTTCCTCCCACAGAGGTGGAGTCTACTCCCCCACCCCTTGAAGCTGGGCTGCTGTGCGACTTGCTTTGGCCAAGAGGATGCAGTGGAAGTGAGGGAGTGCCAGCTCCAAGCCTTGGCCTCAGGAGGCCTTGAGAGCCTCCACTTCCTCTCCTGGACCCCACCATCACTGTGAGAACAATCCCAGGCTAGCCTGCAGGAGGATGAAGTCCACGCGGAGGAGAGCCCTCCTGCAGGCAACCGATGGGAGAGACCCCAGCCAAGCTCAGCAGAGCCGCCTGGATGACACACAGCTGCCCGCAGACTCATCAATAAGCCAGCTAAGACGGGTAGAGCCACAGCCGACCCGGAGGCTCAGGAACAATAATAAGTGCTTATTGTTTTAAGACACTAAGTTTAAGGAGGGTTTGTTAGAGAAGAGTAGCGAACACACTCTCCCAGTGCCTGCACAGTTACTGGGTTCACAGTAAGAGCTACATAACTGCCGTCGTACGGAGTGGGATAGTCTCATGGCATGGAATTAAGGACCCACATTTTTACGTGGCTTTTGTATATTTCCTGGCTGACTTCAAAGTTGTAGGAAGGAATATAGTTCAGAGAAAGGTGCATTTGCCTTTCATAAGTAAATTTCTCTTAGAATTCAGTGTTAGGAGAAACCTGAGGAAAGGGTAGACCTGGACAACAGTCCCAGACTACTGGCTGTCTATGCTCTGTGGGTCACTTCTCCTCTAGGCTCCTCAGTTTCCCCATCTGCAACAGGACGGGGAGAACCAGGTGTGCACGAAAGGGCAGCCAGAACCTTGGCCATTGTCAAGACCCAGAGCCTGTCCCACAAGGACACTGCTCCTGCGATAGCCTCTGAGCTCTGGATGTCACAAACTGCTTTGCTACTGTCCTGCCCTGGCCACTAGGGCTGGTGCCAGAAGTGAGTGGTTACTCTGGCTGCTTCCGCTGGAGTGGTTTCCCCATTGTCCATCTCCTTGGTGCCACCAGCTCCCATCTGACAACGTGGAGGGATGGCTGGTGGAGCCCTGGTCATGTGCCCTGCAAGGAAGCCTGGCAAAGTGAGGGGGGCAGACGCTGCCTTTCACTAAGATTCATGTGGTAGGGGGTTCCCCAAACACAGGAAGGAAATTCAGATTCTGGGCACCTAAACATAAGAAGAAAAATGTCCACTACACAAAATCCTTCATAATGTTGTCTCACGAGTCTGACAAGATGCTTTCAAAGCGAGTTTGTGAGGCTTGATGGAGGCTTAGCAACCAGGTGCTCAGCAAACCTTGTGACTTTTCAGAAGTTGCATTGACTCTTTCCTGGAACTGAGCAATGACAGGGGTTACTGAAATCAGCTGCCCCGTGGCCACTGAACAAGGCTCCAAGCACATGCTCTAATGCACCCTGGAAATACAGGGGCTGTGCACCTCTCAGGGGTAACCCAAAATTGAACAGAGCAATAAACCAGGTTGACGAGATGACTTCAAAAGCCAGAGCCTCTCAATTACTGAGAAATCAGCTGGAGAACATTACAGGCCAGCAGAACTAAAGGCTGACAACTCATTAAAAGGATTGCCCTCGGTAATGAAAGCCATACTGGTGGAGACCCGGCAAGCCCAGGGAAGCCCCGGCACAGCCCGGGCCCGGAGTGCAGATGCAGCCACGCTGCTCTGGCTTCCAACCACGGGAAACACGCCGCTCCTTTCCTGGCATCTGTCTCTCCAAACCCATCCCTTACTCCCTCTCCATTCACTTGCCCAGAGGATAGCACATTACGAGGTGCTTAAACATTCAGGATCTGTTTCCTAACGTGTAAAAAGGGATAATTATGCATACTAAGTGGGGTCGTTATATAAGGTTGAAAACATTTTGGGGGAGGGCAGGTGTCACAGGTCCTTCTGAGAATATGATGAAAACTGTTGATCCCCTTTCTAGGGAAAAATGCCCACCCACACATATACCCCTCACAACTTTGCAAATAATTTAGTGAACCCACTGAAGTTCATCCACGGTAATCTAAAGGGCTAGAGCGTGAAGAGCCTTGTAAGCCGTGTTAAAGAATCCGAGACCTTATCCAGAGGGCACTTAGGATATGATTAACAGGTAGGAATTACTTTCAGCTCTTTGAAAGAGAGACACAGAATAACTGTGGCTAAAGAAGATAGATATTTTTCTCTCTCTTAAAAGAATCCAGAAGTTGGCAGTTCACAGTTAGCTGACGTCCACAATGTTGTCAACCTCCAGTTTCTTTCTTTCTTTGTTTTTTTTTGGTGAGGAAGATTGGCCCTGAGCTAACATCTGTGCCAATCTTCCTCTATTTTTATGTGGGACACCACCACAGCATGGCTGGATGAGTGGTGTAGGTCCATGCCCAGGATCCAAACCTGCGAACCCCAGGTCGCCAAAGTGGAGTGTGCAAACTTAACCACTACGCCACCAGGCTGGTCCCCAGACTCCTTTTTGTCTCTCAGCTCCACTGTCCTTAGTACATGTTTCCATCCTCAACATCTCTTTGAAGCCAGGTACCTGAGGATTATTGTAAATACTCAATAAGATTACCTTTGGACCTTATTCCTAACAGACATGGATGAAAAGAAGTTAATCTTGTCAACTTGCTGTTTTCTTGTTTGAAAGAAACATGGATTTCCCCCTTGTTTCTCCAGAATTCCTGTTACCAAGCCCCTTAGCTCTATAAAACCCCCTGCTTTCTTCTCTTGTTAAGGCAGATTTGAGAGAACCGATCAATCCTCCTGCCTCCTTGTTTTAGCCAATTTGAATAAACCTGTCTCTATCTCCAAGCATGGATGTTCAGTGATTGGCTTCCTGTGCACTGGTCACAAAAATTTGAGATTAAGAGGTTTGGTATCATCTTCATGGTCACTAGATGGCCACTGCTGCTCCAGTCATCACGTGAGCATTCTAGTCAGGAATGAAGAGGAACTGGGAAGGAGAAAGTCAAAAGGGCCTCCCAGCTGAGTTAATCCCTTAGTAAATATGCTTTCCTGGAAGCCCTACCCAGTGACTCCCACCCCCACACAGTTGGGCAAAACTTAGATGTGTATCCGAAAGAGCTTGGAAATGTAGTTTCTCAGTTAGGCCGATTGCCAATACTACCAAAATCAAGATTCCTTTCCTAAAAGAGGAGAGGAGAATGGGTGTTGGGTAGGCAGGGAGCAGTCTCCATCAGGGGAATGGTAGGAGAATTAGAAGCAGGGATGTGGCAAGGTCATGTTGTGCATTGTAGACTGGGAAGAGCAAGAGAGACGGAGCTAGGGAAGGAGCGAAAAAGCCTGAATCAGTTTAGGGACTGCGGGGAGGGAGAGAAGTAGATGTGGAGGTGGGATAGATAGGACTTGGTGATGGACGGGATGTGAGGGTGAAAGAGAGGGAGTATGATATTGTGATTTGTAATAAGAAATATGTATTTGGTCTACGTCCCCATTTCTGGCACAGAGCTCCTAAAACCCTTGGAATTTCCTAAGTGATGAGAGCAGTAAAAGCGTCTTTTGTTATGTTACCGAGGTGACTTTTAGACCATACCCAAGGTTGGGGACTGGTTGCCAGGAGAACCAACCATGTGATCAGAGGGTTGGAAGTTTCAGTCCCAACCCCCTGATCTCAGGGGAAGGGAGAGGGGCTGAAGATTGAATCAATCACCAATGGCCAATGATCTTATCAATCTTGCCTAAGTAATTAAACCTTCATAAAAACCCAAAAAGGGGGTTCAGAGAGCTTCTAGGTTGGTGAACTTGTGGAGATGCAGGGAGAGTGGTGTACTCGGAGAGAGCATGGAAGCTCTGCTCCCTTTCCCCACACCTCGCCCTGTGCATCTCGTCCATCTGGCTGTTCTTGAGTTATATCCTTTTATAATAAACTAGTAATTTAGTAAGTGAATGTTTTTCTGAGTTCTGTGAGCTGCTCTAACAAATTAATTGAACCTCAAGAGGGGGTCATGGGAAGCTCCAATCTACAGACTGTCAGTCAGGGGCCCAGGTGACAACCTGGACTTGAGAGTGAGTGTGTGTGGGGGGCAATCTTGTAGGACTGAGCCCTAACCTGTGGGATCTGATGCTATCTCCAGGTAGATAGTGTCAGAATTGAGTTGAGTTATAGGACACTCAGCTGATGTGGAGAATTGCTTGGTGGTTTGGACAAAACCCACACATCGGAATTGGTGATCAGAATCAGAGGGAGTCGTCGGGAATGCACCTACGGAGCCAGCCCTGGGGGAAGAAGGCTCGGGGAGTGGGAGGAAGACCATGACCTCCAGCAGGGCCTGGTTGGGACCAAGGGATCCTGAGCCCCGACAAGGTGACAGTGCTCTCTCAAAAAGTCTCCCCTATGAGGAAGTCCAGCAGCATTCTGCTTTTTCCTATAACTACTTAGATGCTTTTTCAAAAGTCAACTTTACTGAGCTATAACCTACATACAACAAATACACACAATTTAAATGCACAGTTCAGTGAGCTTTGTCAAATGTGTACACCTTTTGTGTAACCACCACCTCAGTCAAGATAGAGAATATTTCCATCGTCACAGAAAGTTCCTTCGTGACCCTTCCCCCTCAGTCCGCACACCCCATACCCCAGGTAACCCCTGTTCTGGTTTCTGTCACTATAAACTAGTTTGTCTGCTTTAGAACTTGATATAAATGGAATCACTCAGAAAATACTCTTTTGTGCCCGGCCTCTTTTACTCAGCACTGTGCTTCTTGGATTCATTGTGTTGTGCATTTCAGCAGCGTGTTTATTTTTATTTCCAGGTAGTATTCTACTGTATGAATATACCACAATTTGTTTATCCATTCGTGTATTGATGGATATTTAGATTGTCTTCAGTTTTTGGCTATTATGAAAAGACTCTTATGAACATTTCTGTACAAGACTTTTTGAGAATGTATATTTCATTTCTCTCAGGTAAACACCTAGAAGTGGAATGGCTTGACCATATGGTAACTAGATATTTAGGTTTTTCTTTCTTTTTTTCTTTTTGTGAGGAAGATCAGCCCTGAGCTAACATCCGTTGCCAATCCTCCTCTTTTTGCTGAGGAAGACCAGCCCTGGGCTAACATCCGTGCCCATCTTCCTCCACTTTATATGGGACGCGGCCTCAGCGTGGCCTGACAAGCGGTGCATCGGTGCGTGCCCAGGATCTGAACCTGGGCCACCAGCAGCGGAGCACGTGCGCTTAACTGCTACACCACGAGGCTGGCCCCGTAGATATGTTTTTTAAAGAAGCTGCCAAATTGTTTTCCAAAGTTGTTGTACCATTCTATTTTCCTATTGGTGGTGTGTGTGTTTCAGTTGCTCCACATCCTTCACAACACTTGGTATGGTCAGATTTTAGCCATTTCAGTGGATGAAGTGGTATCTCATTGTGGTTTAAATCTCTATTTCCCTGACAACCAGCATCTTTATATGTGCTTGTTGGAGATTCATATACCCTCTGTCAAGATGTTTGCTTCTTCGGTCTTTTGTTCATTTTAAAAATTGGATTATTTATCTTCTTCTTATTGAGTTGTAGTTCTTTTATATTCTGGATACAAGTACTCTGTCAGATAATTGTTTTGAAAATAACTTCTCCTTGTCTGTAGTTTGCCTTTTAATTTTCTTAATTGTGTCTTTTGAAAAAGGGAGGATTTAAATTT
Organism: Ceratotherium simum simum; assembly: GCF_057802395.1. NCBI lineage: Eukaryota > Metazoa > Chordata > Mammalia > Perissodactyla > Rhinocerotidae > Ceratotherium > Ceratotherium simum. The sequence continues at coordinate 8,570,860 of NC_141903.1, forward strand.
TGATAAAGTCAATTTATAATTTTATTGTTTATGGCTCATAGTTTCTGTCCCATTTAAGAAACTTTTGCTTATTCCAAGTTTGTAGAGATTTTGTCCTATGTTTTCTTCTAGAAATTAAAAATTTTTAGCTTTTACAAAAGTTATATTTTAGGCACAGTGTGAGGTAAGGGACAGGTTCACTTTTTCCTTGTAGCTGTCTAGTCATTCTGGCACTAGGGTAAACATCTTGCACACTTAGATACTTTTTTTGAAAAAAGAGTAGATTGAAATACTTCCCATTTTTCTCATGCTGGACACGTGCTTCATCTACTCGTGTAATTTGAACTCTGATTTCCAGATTTCCACTTGTTGAATTTGCGTTGTCTGAGGGAGAGTCGGGTGGGGACATCTATCAGATGTTGGGTGGGCTGGAGCTCGGGAGAAAAGGCTGAGCTTTTGACATAGAAGTGGGACATACATCGCTAATGGCCATCGTCACACAGATCTGTGGGAAAGCCACAGCGAGGTTCTTTCTGGATTCTGTAGCCCCACCGTTCTTCTTGCCTCTTTTGCCTACAGGTGGTGGTAGTTCCCACTGGAGGCTTCACAACCCCTAGTTGGCTTCCACACTTTTAAACTCTCTTCTAACACCCCTTTTGAATGTGCCATCTATTTCCTTCTGATACACCCAATTATGAAATAGTTTATTAAAGGGTAACATTGCTTATTACTCTCTCTCATGTCAAGCACCCAGACACACACCTAATAGGCATTTAATTGGCCCATAACTAGCTAATGCTGAAGGCTTCTGTTGCAAAAGCCCCAGGGCAAGAATGCAGACCCAGCTCGCTGCTGAAGGTAGCATCTATTGGTAACTCCTGGACTCACTCATGGAAGGAGGCCCAGTGGTTTCCACGGGGCCTGACTGTTAGCTCCTGAAGGGCAGGAATCGTTTCCTTGTTTGCTCCCCTTGGCTCTCTGGCACCCGTGAGGGCACCTGATGCATAGCAAACCCTGACACACTGGGAACCTCGACGTGGCATCCAGCACCACCAGCACCCCTCTCTGCAGCCGCAGCAGCTTAGGATGGCAGCTCCAGTATTTTATGGGTAAAATACGTAAGCACAATCCAGGGAGGACGTTCAGCAGTTCCAAAACAGTGTAAGAGATGCTGTGTCTTTTGTTTTTACTTTGCCCGCCCTGAACGCTGAACGGAGTTTCTAGCCGTTTTCTCAAGGTCACACTGGCCTAAATGAATAAGCCTTGGGACTGCCTTGGCGGGTTCCAGGTGAGGTTGAGGAAAGGGAAAGGGCGGGGTGGGTGGAGAGAGGGATGCAGAGGAGAGTGGAATCCACCCTGTCGGGCTGTAGCGTGGCCGCCATCTTTCTTCTGGCACCTGGGCAAGTGCTCCAGCCCTGCTTCAAGTCCCACCTCAGCCTCGTCCTGGATGTGCGGACTCGGGCTCCTGTCACGGAACAGGCAGGGTGATTCCAGCTCAGGCGGGGCTCGGTGCAGGGAATCAAGGATGCTGTCAGAACGTGCCTTCTCCCTGTCTCCCCATGAATCTGCTCTCCAGTGCTCATTGCCTTTCTGCTTTAGGCCTCGCAAATTGGCTGCCTCAGGGCCAAGCCTCACATACCCTCTAGTTCAGTGTGACCTTCCCAGCCAGAGGCTCCTCAGTTGGGTCACAAGCCCACTCCTGAACCAGTCAGCGTGGCCGTGGGGTGTAACACACCAAAGAGCTCAGGCCTGGGCTGTGTCCTCCACTTCTGGGGCTGGGGGGGCCTGCTCAGACCACAGGGACTGCGAGTGGGGGTGTGTGGTCCTCCCCCTCCCACATGCACACAAGGGAACCAGAAGCTCTTCTGAGAGAAAAGGGGAATGGATGCCAGGGAGGCAAATGACAGAAGTCTCCCAGAGGTTGTTGCAAGCCCTCCACTACTGATGTTTTAGAGTACGGGGATGGGTGGTAAGAAAACTCTGGGTTCAAATCCTGACTCAGCCACTTACTTGCTGTGTGGACTCAGGCAAGTCTGCTTATTTGGGGCTCAAATGTCTCATTTATAAAGTGGAGGACATATCTCCCCACTCACAGTCTGTGTGCAAGTGAGCAATCATGTAAAGGGCCCCATTTGGCACCCAGGCCATGAGCAAGCACTAAATGGTAGCAATTCTTGTTGTAATTGTTGTCATCCCCCGGCTTGGGCGTCTGGGAGTCCAAAGAGGCCCAAGCACCAGCTGCAGACCATTAGGCTTCATGTGGCTGACATCCAGGCTCAGAGAAGCAAGAGTTGACGGCGTGTCACTGTCACCCAGACCACGGGGACCCAGGTTGAGGGGGGCTCAGGCCACAGGCTGACCCTGTCCAGCACTCGCGTGGGGGAAGGCAGGGCAGGCCTCTGTCCAGACTTGGTTAGTGAAAGGCTGAGAGCATTGTTAACAATCGTATCTAAATGCACCTTGAAGGAGGCAGAGAGTCTGGGTGGTTAGGGATGAGGGAGTGTGAGGAAGCCTAGAAAATTGAGGAGTCAGGGTGGTGGTTAGTTGAATAATTGTCGTTGCCATCTATGGAGCCCTTACTTCTGGTCAGGCCTGGTGCTCAATGCCTTACCTCTGTGCAGAGACTGCTCGCTGTCGTCTAGGACCCATTCTCCCTTCCTGCTCATGGGATCAGAACCCCCAATGTTAAGTTGAGCACTCATTGCCCAGAATAAAGGTGGCATGTCCCCCCCTTCCTTTTAGCTAGGTAAGATCATATTCTGGTCAATGGGATGTGAGCAGAAGAGACATATGCAATTTCAATAGCCTGCCCTTAAAAGGAAGGGCCATGTCCTTTTCCCTCTACATGCTGACTGGAATGCAGGTAGGGGGCCCATCTGGGACCACATGGACAGAGAAATACCTTGAGGATAGCAGAGCGACAAGAGAGAAAGAATCTAGGTTCCTGGAGCCAGGGAACCTCCGTACCAGCCCTGAATTGCCTCTGCCTGGATTCTTACATGAGAGACGAATGGCTCTCTGTATTGTTTAATGAGTGCTGTAGTAAAACAGACCCTAACAATACGTGTGCATCTTTATGAGAACATGCTTCCATCCTTTGTTGAGATGAGAAAAACAAGGCTCAGAAAAGTTTAATAACTTGCCTAAAGTGTATTAGCTAGTGTAACACTAGTTGCTGTGACAAACAGGCCCAATACCAAACATCTATAGTCTTAAACACTATGAGGTTTATTTCTTGCTCACTTAGCAGTAGTGGGTAGGTAAAAAAGTCAACGGGACAGCCTTTTCTCTTCAGTCATCAGAAACCCAGGGTAATAAAGGTGCTTCCATCTTCAACATGTAAATTCCAAAGTTGTCCTGAAGGTCATCTCCATTTCAGACAGTCAGAGGGGAAAAGAGCATGGGGAAGGGCGGGGGAGGGTTCATGGACCGGATCAGGAGGCAGCACACACCTTTTCTCACATTTCATTGGCTAGAACACAGTCACATGGCAAATCTAACTGCAAGGGAAGCTGGGAAAGGCAGTCTAGCTATGTGCCCAGGAAGAAGCAGGAGCATGTTACTGAAGAGCCAGCCAGTCTCTGCCACCTTGGGGTCCCTCGGCTAGAAGGTGCAGCAGGGGAACTAGTCGGCCTGATTCTGAAGCTCGGTATCTTTTGGTTTCTCTGTATTGCCTCCCATTTTTGAAGCAAAGATTTTTTGTGATGTCTGTGATGGTCTTTTGATGTGTCAACTTAGCTAGGCTACAATCCCCAGTTATTCATTCAAACGCTAATCTAGGTGTTGCTGTGAAAGTATTTCATAGATGTCATTAAAGCCCATAGTCAGTTGACTTTAAGGAGGGGAGACTATTTTAGATCATCTGAGTGGGCCTGATTCAATCTGTTGAAAAGCCTTAATAGCAAAACTGAGGCTTCCCTGATAAGGAAGAAATCCTACCTGCAGACAGCAATGTCCATCTCTGCCCGACAGTTTCCAGCCTGTCCTTCCTGAGGGCCTGCCCTATGGATTTCAGACTTGCCTTGCCAGGCCCCACAAGTGTGTAAGCTAATTCCTTGCAATAAATCTCTTAATCTCCTACTGGTTCTGCTGTGCTGGTTGAACAGTGTCATTTGCCCTCAGCCTATACTCTTTTCTCATATCCCACTGATATCCATTAATGTATGCAACAACTATTTACTGGACACTTACTCTATACCAAACACTGTGCTGAGAATAAGTCAAACACGGCCCTTGACCTCGTGGAACTGGTGGGGGAGGCAGGCTTCAGTCCAATACCCAGACAAACAAATATATAGTGACACCCTAGGATAAGTGCATGATGGAAAACAGTTCAGAGGACTACAAGGGGACCTGATGTCATCTGAAGGGGCAGGACGGCTTCCCTGATGAGTGACATTTGGAACCAAGTTCTGAAGGAGGAGTAGGAACATACTCAAGTAAAGAGTGTGGGCATGGCCTGGGAAGGGTGTTCCAGGCAGGGGGAACAGCATAGACAAAGGTCTTGAGTGGGGAGGGAGAATGGCAGTATTGAGAATAGAGATCGGGCTGGAGGGGCTGGAGAGCCGAGGGCAGTAAGAGGAAGGCAGGAGATGAGAGGCAGGCTGGAGACGGGCCAGGCAGGACCTTATAGGCCGTTTTGAGGATTTTGATCCCTATCTTAAAAGCTCTGGGAAGCCATTGAAGAATTCTTAGCAGGCAGCTGGTGTGATCAGGTTTCGCACTGGCAGATGGTTTGGGCTGCTACGGCAGGAAGGACGAGAGAGCCCGCAGAGGAAGCAGGGAGAGCAGTCAGGTCTTGCAGCCTCCCTGGTCTTTCCTCTTCTCAAAGGAAGCAGCGGCTGTGTCAAGCCTACATCCAGCAGGCTTTTCCTCCAAAACACCCCTACCTTGCCCTCTCATCTCCCTTCTAACTGCAGACCACCCATTCAGCCATCAAAGTCCTACGTAGATGCCATCTCATCAGGAAGCCTGCCTGAGCCTTCCCGCCTGGACTAATCAAGTCAGCCATGGTGCTCCTACAGGACCTTCAACATCCCTCTGTTAGAGCACTTCTCCTACTGCGTCGTGATCATTGGCTTGTCTTTCTCACTAAACCGAGAGCTCCTTGAGGGTGAAGGGGACGTCTTTATCTCTGTATCTCTCAGATCAAGCACAGGGAAAGCATGTTGATTGAATAAGTGTTATTGCACCTCTCCCAAGAACATCTTCATTTCCATAGGCAATGCCTGAGGAAGACGTGAAGCCCCAAAAGGCACTGACCCATGGAATTTCCACCACGGTGACAGCGGGAAGAAGGGGTATTTTGGGGTAGGGCGTTTGAAGGGCTCTCACAAATCGCACCCCTCTGCATTTCCTTGTGGATAGGGAGGCCAAATTAGTAAAAATGTTTTACTAATAATTATACAGTTAGATCAACATTTCCTGAAGGGTTTTCCATAGAATTTCAGTGCCAGGGAAAATTAATAGGTACTATAGACAGACACACACAATTCCTTGATCAAATAATGTGTGAAGCACAGGTTTAAACAAAGTTTGAACAGGTTTACTTTCTGCCAGGAAAGGTGATGGTGCCAAAGAGCATCGTGAAGACTTATTGGGAGACATTTGGTCTGTAGCGTTCCCAATCTTAAGGACCACAGAACCAGAAGAACATCGGGCCATTAGTGCAACGCATTTTTGGTGAAACTGGAATCCAGTTAGTTCCCAGAGTCATATCTTCAATACACTTAACAGCCATCGAGACGTCTCCCAGGCACTCAGTAGAAACCCTGCAGGGACTCAACAAGAGCCCTTACTCTGTCCTCTCCAGTCTTCCCGTCTCAGTGAACAGTGCCGACATCCAGCAGGATCCTGCGAGACATCGCTGACCCCTCAATCTCGCTCATCCCCCATCTAGTCAGTTGTGTCTCCCTCCCCTCGTCGGGTCCATTGCCATCTCTTGCCTGGAAAACAACAATGGCCCTCCAAGTATTTTCTTGGCCTCCAATCTTGTCTGTACCGATGCACCTCCCACACAGCAGCCAGTCTGGCCAAGATGAGTCAAACCATGTCATCACCCAACCTAGTCACTGGTTTCTCCTTGTCCTTGGGACAAAGCCCAACCCCTTGACCAGGCTCCTCAAGACCCTGTGGGGGTGCAGCCCCATCAACCTAGCCAGGCTTATCCCACACTCCTGCCTTCTCTCTGTGACGTTCCCTTCACACTGACTTCTCAGTTCTGGGAATGCACCATGCCCTTACTGCCCCAGGACCCCAGGACCTTTACATGCACAGTTCTGTCTGCCTGAAAGCTCGTTTCCACCAGCTCTTTGCCTCTCTAACCCCACCTCCCACCCTGAATGCTTTCAGATTTTGTTTGAAGAGCGGCCATCGAGTCCTCAAGTTAAATTAGACACACTCCCATTACTTTCCTCCATTGCGCTGATCCTAAGTTATAGCTATGTGTTTATTTCTTCCACATCTGTCTCCTCCAACAGCGTGTAAACTCCCAGAGGGTGGAACATGTCTGTTTTCTTCTCCATTGTAGGACCAGCTCCTGGAGCCCTGTGGTGCATAGTAATCCTTCAGTACATATTTGCTCAGAGGAAAGAAGGTGATTCTGGACGCGCGTGGCACTGTGGGTCTGCAGCTTTCCCTTCCCTACTCTTTCAGGGTGTATCCAGGCTGTCCCGATGCCTGCTGGTGCCCGAGAGCCTCGGGGATGACCAGAAGTCCAATGTCAGCTAGAGCCCGTGAGGGCCAGGTAACCTCCACATCCCGCCACGTCTGCTCTGGGCCGGATCTGCAGGGGGTGGGCCTGGCAGGTTCTGGTGTTGCTCATGGGAGTATAATTTGGAAGAGAGCATAAATTGGAAAGAGTATGCAATGCACATAAAATATTTTTAAATGCTGAGACCCGTCGACTTAACAAGGTGGAAACCTCATGCAGAAAGGTATTCATTTCAGTGCTGTTTATAAGAGTAACTAATTGGAAACAACTAAAATTCTAGCAGTAGAGGGATGGTTAGGGAGAGCATGGTAACTCCATTCTACAGAGTATTACACAGCCATCTAAAATGACGTTCAAGAAGAGTTTAAAATAATCCAGGGAAATACTTAAGAAATAACGGTAAGTTAAAAAAAGCAGAAAATCTATCTACACCCATATGAAATAAAAATATATATAAATATATAAAAATAAGTATAATAGATAATGTAAATATGATGTACAAACATAAAGAAAATATAAATAAAAATATAATTATTATCAAGAACTTATACACAGGAAAAAATGCTGGAAAAATATATCAAAATATGAACAGATATCTGAGTGATAGACAATATTAGTGATTTTTTCCTCTTCCTATTTTTATGCGCTTTCTCTTTTATTTAATAAGCCTATTTTATTTTAATAAATATATTTAATTTGAAGAAGTCAGGCAAAATGATTTGTGCCACCAAGTTCATATTTGGTGACATAGCTGGTACAAGATTTAGATGCTGCAAAAAAATCAAGTTCAATGGCAAAAAGTGTATTTTTGATGGACTTATTCAAGTCTTCCCCTCACTGGTAAAACCATAACGCCTCACTCAACTGGAATGGAGAGTAGGTATTTTCCAATTTTTAAAAATGATTCTGCAAAAATAGAAAACTGCCAAGTAAAGGCAAGAATATCTTAAAGAAAGCATAAAGGGTATGAATCATATATTCGAAACTTGATAAGCAGTTGTTGGAAACAGAAGTAATCCTTTAGACCATAACCTTTTTACTGGGGTCCATACCCCAGGACGTCTGTGGATGGTTTTAGAGACTCTGTAAATGTGAAATTTTACACAAATATTTTGAATTTGGATCTATTTATGGAGAAGGCATGTCTGTAGTGTTTACCAGATTCTCAACAAGGCCTATGACCCCCAAAATCTTAAGAATCACCGCTTTAGACAAATATAACAACACGATAGCTAACATGTTTTCATTTGTTTGTTCTGGAAATACTCATTTTGTGCCTGCTGTGTGCCAGGCCCTGGGGAGGTAGTGTGACCCCACAGACATTGTCCCTCCTCTCAGGTTGGACCCTCAGACCAGCCTGCAAGGTACGCACAGCCCTGATGAGAATCCTGAGGCTTAGTGCGCGTCGATAACTTGCTTACGGCCCCCAAGTTACTCACTCGGATGCTCACAGCGTGCTCTGCCTGCATTGTCCAACACTCCCCTTTAGCCACACCCCTGAGCTGGCCTACCGGACGCTTGAAGCACAGCTAGTCCACACGGAGGTGTATGTACTGTATGTAGAAAGTACATGATGGATTTTGAAGGCTTAGTGCAAATAAGAGAATATAAAATATCTCATTTTTTTATATTGATTACATGTTGAAATGATTTATTTTTTATATATTGGGTTAAATAAAATATGTTATTAAAATTAATTTTGTTTCCTGTTACTCTTTAGATATTAGAAAATTTAGAATTTCGTATGAGGCTCGCATTCTATTTCTACTGGATGGTGCTGTGCAGGCGCTGGGGATACAGTGGTGAGGAGACCAGACATAAGGAATGGCAGTTCTTAGGTGAAAGCACAGCTCTAAAAAAAATCTCTACAATCGCTAAATGTAGACAAAAATGGAAAAGTGTACTTAGCACAGAGGAGATGAATTGAAGATGGGCAAGAAATAAGCATTTTGTATTTTCTTTCGGCCAGCTTTAAATGTGATCTGAAGGTGCCATCTTGATGGGTTAGCAGGAAACTCTACTTTGGTCGTTACTGGGGCTCCCCCACCCTCGGGTTATACCAGGGAAAGATTTGGGGTCAGTGGTCACCCAGGTCACACCAGTTGCCAAGGAGATGCCCATTGCTCTGGCCAGCATGTTCTCCTCAGATTCACATGGGAAGGGAGTCTTCGCAGAGACTGGAGACCCCAGTGGGTAGGGTCACGCCACACAGCCACCTGGGGGTCCTGCCAGCCCCTGGGGAACTAACACTGGAGGTGGGGGCGCGGATCCCTCACTCTCCCTGGACCCAGAGGTATCCCTTTCCTCACTCTCTGCCTCCCCACCCCTTTCTACGTCACCCCCAACACACATCTACACCTTCCCAACCCTGACCACCATCTCTCCGGCCAGCCTAGGCCAGAGGTCTGTGACCCACCACACGAGGGCTGAATCGAGCCTAATGAGATGTTTTATTTGGCATACCTGATGTTCAGTTTTTAATTTGACTTGGATGCCAACATTTTAAAGTCATGAGCTTTCACACAAGAATCCACATTTCCAACTTCTCTTGAAACGCCAGTGGGTCTGGCACCCCCGGGCCTGTGTTCCTGCAGCAACCGATGGCCGGAGGGGGTAGCTGCCTCCATTCCATTCCTCTTAGTGACTGCACAGCTTTCTACCATCTGTGTGACTTTCGTGTCTTTTGGGATTGAAAATAAACTAACCTGTGGATTATTTCGAGAAGCAGGGCCAGGCCTAGGGTGAGGCGAGTGAGGTGCCCTGGGTGCAAAATTTGAGGGCGTGCTCATTCTTGCTCAGCCTTGAGAGGAGCACCTGCTGAAACGTTGCACCCAGGTGCCTCACTCGCTGCACCCAAGTCCCAATCCTACTGAGGATTTTTTCTTCCAAGACATCCCGCCATCTTCTGGCAGCTTCTTCTGTCTTTGTGCCGTTGAGGTACAATCAAAAAAAGGCCTTGCCACGGGTCCTTGGTAAACCTGAGGAGAGCACTTGCAGAGAAGTTGAGTCAGCAATGAGATGGCAGCGAGCTTCAAGGTGTGGTGGGAAATGCAGGTGTAGAAATTGCGGGGTAGGAACCCTCGAGATATTCAGCTGTCAAGAGAAGGGAGAGAAGGGGCAGTAGCTGGATGTGGGAGGAAGAAAGGTTTTTTGTTTTGTTTTCATGTAAGAGGCGAGAAGCTGGAATGGGTTTATAGTGGGAGGGAAGGCATTAATGGGATAGCAGAGGCTGCATTTCCAGTGGGTGGGTAGGGATGAGGTAAGCATCAACCAGCACTATTGATCGCGTGCTAACCGCACACCAGGCGCGGTGCTGAGGGCTGCATTCCGGCCCACCTCCAGTCTCCCCAGCAGCCCTCGGAGGAGAGGGTCCCGTCATCCTTATCCTGCAGACGAGGCAGCCAAACTCAGAAAAGCGAAGTCACTTGCCCAAGACACGTGGTGAAATCTTCCTTGGAAACACTGCATTGGAGGGTGGGAGAAAATGAGTACTCTGGCACACACACGTCTATACAACACTGCTCGTGGCTACAAGCCCGAATCAGCTGATCAGAGTGAAGAGCACACGACGACGTTAGGTTAGGGAGTTCAGGCAGCGTGCCTTCTCAGGTTCCTCCCAGCTTCCTTCCAAGAGATGCCCTTGGGCAGTGGCAGGGGTGGATTTCTGCCTCCCCAGTGTGGGGTCCTGCCAGGTGGTGGGGAGCCTGGAGTGGATGCCTTTCAGGCCTCTTGTCCTCGGCCCTACGCCCAGCCCCATTCCCCAGGAACTCCAACACGAATACTTTGTCTAGTTACGAAAACTAGATCACAGGAATAATTTGTTTCCCTATCAGCAGGACTGTATCGCTGCATGATCTACATAATAATGAGGTGACATTGCTGGTGAAGTCACATTGCAATTATGCAACCATGACCATTCCGGGGACATGCGCTGTCCTCTGCAATGCCACTGAAGCCTGGGGGAGCCGAACACAGGGAGCCAAGCCACTGGGACCACGGCCACACATGGCTAGTTTTGTGGCAGAGCTGGGATGGAACTCAGGTGTGTCTGATCTCAAAGCCAAAGAGAAGGGAAGAAGATTCAGCCTTGGAAAGGAGGCACCCCACCTGTCCTGCTGAGAAAGGTGCCAGGAAGAAAAGGATAGGTGTGCCCACAGGGACAATTCTGGGGTGCTAGTGTGTGGGCCTGTGGACAGACAAGGCAGAAAGTTGAAGGTGATCTTTTTCTTTTTCAGCTTTATAGATGTATAATTGAAAAAAAATTCTAGGGCCGGCCTCGTGGCTTAGTGGTTAAGCGCACGCGCTCTGCTACTGGCGGCCTGGGTTCTGATCCCGGGCACGCACCGACGCACCGCTTGTCCGGCCATGCTGAGGCCGCGTCCCACATACAGCAACTAGAAGGATGTGCAACTATGACATACAACTATCTACTGGGGTTTTGGGGAAAAAAAAAAGGAGGAGGATTGGCAATAGATGTTAGCTCAGAGCTGGTCTTCCTCAGCAAAAAAAAAGAGGAGGATTAGCATGGATGTTAGCTCAGGGCTGATCTTCCTCATGAAAAAAAAAAAAGAAAAAAATTCTATATATTTAAGGTATAGAACTTGATATTTTGATGTATGTATTCATTGTGAAATGATCACCACAGTCAAGCTAATTACCATAGGTAAGGATATTTGCAGGGGACCTGGTGGGCCCCAGGATTTGGAAGAAGAGTTTAATGTTGGGATAGCTACACGGCTGGGTTAAGTTCAGCAGGAGACCCCAGCAGTACCTATTCTAGAGCACCATCGAGATCTGGGTTGACTTTGGAGACCAGGGAGTTGAAGTGACTCCAGTATGTATGGTGTGCTTTTCTCCAGCATCTCTCTGCAGCCTGGGAGCTGGAACCAGAAAGATCAACAGTTGGATTTATCTAGGGTTGAGGTTTTGCTAGGTAGGAGCTGTATTAGGACAAAGGAACCAAGGGAACTGGTGAAAGATTGGTTCAAGTCAACAATCATGGGGTTTAAGGTGGTGTAATTATCAGTTTTTTTTCCATTGTAAGTGACAAAACCCCAACTTTAGCTGGCTTAAGTAGATTGGTTTACATATCCAGCAAATCCAGGGATGTGATGGTTTCAGGTGTGGCTGGATCCAGGTGTTTAAACAATGTCATCGAGACACTGTATTTATCTCTGGGCTCTGCTTTCTTGAGTTGGCTTCACTTTCAGGCAGTTTCTCCCCTTGCAGTGTCCGTCTTTGCCCCCTGCAGCTCCAGGTCTACAACCAACTAGTTTGGCAACTCCAGCTGAAAGGGATCTTCACTTTCCCAAGAAGAACAGCAAATGTCATCTCCTTATATTGGATCAACTCGGGTCATGTGCCCAGTCCCGAACCGATTACCATGTCCAGGGGAATGGAATTCTCTGATTGGCCAGGTCTGGGTCACGCACTCACCTCTGGAGTTAGCCCCACTTGAAACACAGACAGGTGCAGGTGTCCTCTACACGTGGGTAGGAGAAGAAGAGAGGGCACAGGGGAGACAGTGTGGAACAGAGGGTGGGAGTGAGGGAGCAAGAAGAGTGGGAGGCTGTGGTCGGAGAGTTAGTGTAGATAAGCAACTAGCACTGAATGAGGATGATGCTCTGGGGAGACATCAGAGGAACGTGGGGACAGAGCGTAGGGATATGGATTTGTCAGGGTCGTTGGCTGCAAGCCACAAAAATTTCACCTGTCCTGAGCAGAATGACTTTTGGTGCTCCCGGAATCAACAGCAGGCTGGAGAGCTGGGATCAGACTGTGAGGGGGAACCAGGAATGTCCCAGGATCGGGAGGCAGGAACACACAGCAGAAACAAAGGTCTCCAGCTCTACTGCTGCTGCGGCAAGTTTGACCTCCAGCCGTCCTCGTGTGCTAAGGTCGTGAGCTCAAGATTCGAAATCACAAATGAAAGCATCCTATTGGCTGGGCCCAAGTCATGCATCTGCCCACTGGCTGCACTGGCTTGAAGAGTGGGAGAATCTGGCCCCTGGGGAGAGGGGGACAGCCCACACTTCCCAGCCAGGAAACACCCAAGAAAGAGCAGTGGGTAGACAGGAAAGAGTGGATCAACTGCTGGAAAGCAGAACAGGTGACAAATGTCCATTGTAGGGGGAGTGACAGCTGGGCCAAGTGGTGCGGCTGCTCCATCTCCAGGCACAATTTCTTGTAACAACCCTTACGGCTGGGAATTACTGCTGACAGGGAGGGAAACTGAGGCTCTGACGGGTGAAGTCACTTTCCCAGGTTGGCGGGTGGCAGAGCTGGTGTTCCAAATCCAGCCTGTCGGTGTCCCAAGCCCTGGCTCTCTCTCTTTTCCATCCCAGGTGGTGGGGTCCACCAGGACTTTGTAAGGTGCAGGCTGGCCCCCGATCACCACACTCAGACACCGCAGCCCTTCAGGTGCCCAGGAATGGGCTTTGCCACACCCGGAACTGGTCTCCATGCTTCCTTTCTTGACCCCTATCAGTCCCCTGAACCATGCCCAGGTCACCATCTCGGCAGGAGTCCTGGAGGAAGGAAGGCAGGTGATATCCCCATTCTTCTCCCCAGCCATGGAGTTTGGCTGTTTGTTTCATCACATGTGATTTTGATGTCCCATAAAAGCCATAAAGATGCCAACACATGTTGAGTCCACTCTGGCGGACGGGTCTGAGTCCCAGGGGCATGGGCAGGGCATTAATGACCCAGGCGCCAGGGCCAGGCCCAATGCCAGCTTCGAGGCTCCTTACATAAGACCCCTTCCCACCCCACCCCTGGGGGCAGGGTCTGGGGGTTGTCCTGTGGCCGAGCAGGACAAACACATACTGACAGGCCAGAACCACTTCCTGCTCAGTGTCGCGCTTCTGGGGGAGCTGGCCTCCCACTCTGTGGACGCCTCAAGAAGGCAAAACTTCCTGTTTGTGAAGGAAAACAGCCCTCCAAACAGCTCGACGGCCCTGGACATCAAAGTGTTCTTACAGAACATCATCCTAATGGCTTAAGTGTCAATGAATCAGAGACATATGGGTCTCATTTGCCATAAAGTGCACACGGGTTTAAAAATCCTGAGGAAAATTGCCAGGCAAAATATGTTTCAGGTTTTATTGGACCAAAAAACTCTAAGAAGACAGATTTTCGACAGTCACCAAACCCAGAAGACAGGTCTGGCTGCCCAGGCTGACTGTACAGAGAGCTCGGTTCCCTTAAGCCACAGTAGCTTAAGCCGCAGCCCCTGATAGCAGAGACAAATTAAGTTAGATTTTGATGTGATTGAGATATAAAAGGCTTTTACAGGATCTTTTCCTTTACAGGCACATTTGAAATGTGTCTGAGACGAGCGCAGCTAGTTTGCTGGGAGAACAGTAGGTTTGGAATTTAGATGTGATCTGGGGGCATTTGTGCTGTTCGTAGGTCCTAACTCTCTGGGGGCACATCCAGGAAAGGAGACTTTGAGGACACTCCTCAGAAAAATCTCGTTTTTTCCCCTGTGCTGAAAACATATCTAATGGGAGAGAAGACGGAAGGCAAGAGAAAGGGAGGATAGCAAAGGAGCAAGGAAGGACAAGAAAGAAGGAAGAAAGGGAAGGAATGAAGGGAATGACAGAGGCGGAGAAGAGAAAAGAATGTTTTAACGTTTTCCTATAACCAAAGTTTCCACATCGGGAAAAATGGTGTCACACTAAAATGTATTAGCAATTGAGCTGTTTTATGTTCTGCATTCAATTTTTCTAGTCATATATTTCTCACCAGTTTGCAACCTTGCTTTGTGAAAAGTGTCATAAAGAAATGCTTTACCGTTAACGCACTCTGACTGGATCATATTTCAGGTCGTTCCTCTCCAAGACATTATCCCAACGAGAATCCGTGTACTGTGGAGTGATCTGTCCGAGCCGCTTAGAGGGACAGATGAGAGGATTGGAACGGGGCCCAGGGTTTGTAATGAAACCTTAGCCCAGACAAGGGCTGAAGAGGAGGCTGTGGTTTGGGGGGTCTTGAGGAATTCACGTGGCTTTGCTCCGGACGGGTTCGAAACAGCTCAGTGCTGAAAGATGAAAATTCCTGTCTTTTGGCTTCTTTACCCTCCTTCACTCTTTAGTAGGGGAACCAGCTCTGGCCACTGATGCCTCATGCACGAGAACACCAGATTTCCATTTGATTTTATTTTTAGGTTTTTGATTTTGTGTGTGTGTGTGTGTGTCTTCTTGTCAGTTGCAAGTGGAATATGGTGTGTGATAAATAAAGCCGCACTTTCTCCCATCCTGATCACACACCATATGAGGTGTGGGGGGGTGAAGGTGGGGGAATAACGGGGGGTGCATATTCAGCACTGGTCCACATGCATCTGAGATTTCCCTTTGAAAATCCTGAGGCCTGGCCCACACTGACATGAAATTATTATGTACTTTTGTTGTACAACAAATTATCATCCTATACTGTTGCAACAGACGTTTCTACAGAGAATGCAGGTTGTAGTAATTTTGTCATATGGAGTAATATGTCACATAGACCCTTCTGGATTTAGACCAATATATACAGTTTCTGGCCTAAGCAGTAACACATGTTTGGAGGAGAGACCGTTTCATTTTACTGGAATGGACAGTAAGTAGAAACACATTCCAGATTTCTTTTTTTTTCCCCTGCCCTGAAATTTGGCAGCCAGAGTCCTCTTTGCACTTGATCTCAGGTTTTCAGCTGCTTACGAACCATGGTGCCCAGAGCACTATGATGCCCACGCGTCTGGTGACTGGTGCCTAATGAAACCTAAAATCCTGGTCCTACGGATTTCCCAGAACCCCTCCAAAAGCTCAAATGGCACTCAAGATTTGCCCAGTACCATGGTAGCAAAAGTTCAGGACTTTTCTGAAGTTAATTTTATGCTTTCGAAGCCTGGCCTTGTGGAAACCTTTTTGTTTTTTGGATGCCGTGTGAGTGGAGTAAAAGATGGAGAGGGCGAGGAGTTTACTCCAGACCCTGGAGGTTCCAACCCGGGGATGCTCAGGTATCTGTTTGTCTGGATCTCCCGGGGGACGCTGCGCTGCCTCGCCACTCTGTCCAGATGGAGAGGGTGGAGGCAGGCAGTGAAGTCACTAGCTGTCGGCGTTTGCTGCAGCTGACCCAGGGTCTGGAAAAGTGGGGACAGAGCTGGAGAAAAAGGGGCTTCGCGCCAACTGGACACCTACTTGGTGCTTTGTATAAGTTGTGTTTTACCCAAATGCTCACAAGAATACAATTTATGACGAGGAAACTGGTATCCGAGCCCCACAGTGTTTCCATAGGATTCAAGGATCAGACGGTCTGACCCGGACCCTGGGCTCCCTCCTCTCCAGCAGCACTATGCCCGGCGCCCAGCACACAGTAGGTCCTTGGTGAGGCTTGATTTCCCATGTTGTGAGTTTGTGTAGGCCCTGCGGGATTATAAGTTCTTGAGGTGCAGGGACCCTGAATTTCCTTTATTTACCTTATTCCCCCTTTTTGGCCTCATACTAGTGGAGAGAATCCTTTAGAGCAGCCGTTCTCAACTGAGGAAGATTTTGTCCCCTGGGGCATACTTGGCAATATCCAGAGACATTTCGGTTGTCACGACTGAGCAGAAGGATGTTACTGGCATTCAGTGGGTAGAGGCCAGGGATGCTGCTAACACAGGACAGGCCCCCAACAAAGAAACCCCTGGCCCCAAATGTCACTGGTGCTGGCGGTGAGGAGCCCTCCTGTAGAAGAGAAGGAGTCAGGCTGAGGCCTCATGCTAGTCAAAACAACCTCAATGACTTGTTTTAAAGATTTTTTTTAAAAGAACCGTAAATACCAAACATTCAATATACTTGCTTAGAGAGTTAAAACCATAGCTCACCAAACTTAGTCCATAACTAAAACAAATTGAGACTCAGAAAGGGCATAAGGGACAGCGAGAGAATTAAGCTAGAACAGGAGCTTCTTGAGGGCAAGGATTATGTTATAGTAATTCTGTATTGCCTGTGCACAGCACAGGTCTTAGCATACAGTCAGCGTTTAATAAATGTTTGCTGAGTATCTGATTAAATGAATAGAGCCTTTTGTTATATAATGTCACACTAAATTGTACCAGCCACTGAACTGCTGCATGTTCTGTGATCTATTCACTTCTACAACAATATCCCAGACTAGCCACCGATGGAGACCTCACCACCGCCCTAGGAAGCCCACTCTATTTTTGGATGACTGTGAACATTAGAAAGTGAACTGGAGCCTCTCTCCTTGGGAAGGGGCTGATAGCTGCTGTTAAATGATCACTGGACAGGGGACAATATGGCAGGGTGGTGTTTAATAGGGTCCAGTGACTTGTGGCCACCTCTCAACCCCCAGGGCCTTCCCCGGGTCCAGAAGAGACCAGTTACTTACCCCTCTCACTCTGAAACAGAGTGGACCTTCTGTGGAGGCCACTTCGTGTCTCCGTGTCGGTATCCACGATGTTCTCCCACCCGGAAAGCTCTTTCTCTCTGCTGGACCTCTCCTTCCCACGCCATTGAATCAGCTCATCTGCCTCTGAAACCAATATGTCTGGAGGTCAGAGCCTCCGTGGGAGAGGTGACAATGGTGGGCTTTGAAGCCTAGTCTCAATTCTGTCACTGTGTGGCTGTGAGGCCATTGGGCCTCAGTATTCTCATCTCTAAAATGGGCATGTGATGGGATCTCACATGTCCCATCCAGGGAAAGCGATTATAATATGAATAAGAGTTATTATTTATTGAGTGCTTGGCGTACAGTAGACACAGTGAGTTGGTTTGCACGCATTGTTTTTAGTCTTTCCATGAATGTGATACGTTTTATTAGTTCCATTTTACCAGCAAGGAAACTGAGGCCCAGAGAGACATGACTTGCTCAAGGTCTCACAGTCAGGAAGTGGTAGAGATGAATCCATGCCCTGGACTAACTGGTTTCAGAGCTCAGCTATTCTTCACGATTCCATACCACTGTCCACTGTATGTGGAATCAGTTAATTTCCCTTTCCCTTTTCCAGTTCAAGACTTAAAAATGGTCTTGGCTTGCTCTTCGATTATTTCCTAGACTTGGTCTCAGTGCCTCAAACAGCCTATAAGCTCTGAGGCCACGACCTCTCCTTTCCTGTGATCAACACTCTCCCCTCTCCTCCCCCATTCAGGCACAAGGTAGGTGCTCAGATGACATTTGCTGACTTGAATAAATATGGAAGGGCGGCCTGCATTTTGCCCCCCCTTCCATCCCTTTGCACAGACACACACACGCTTACACACACAGACTTCACACACAAGAGCACACACACAGACTAAACACATACACACACATTCACCATCCCTGCACTCACACACAGATTTACATACCCCCACACAGATACACATACACACATAGACACACGCACACATGGACTTACACTGCCATACACCCATACAAGCTCACACACACACTCATGGACTCACAAACTCACACACACTTACATACACATCCTGCCCCTGGGTACTGTGTCCTTGGTGAGTGGGGGTCCCAGGTGGGGTCTGACTGCTGGTTTTCATCACGTTACAAGCCTGCCTGGGAAGCGAGGCCTCATTTAGAGACGCAATATTAAATGGGTATGCTTTCCGCCGAAATTGTTTTTAAGCATGTACATTTCAAATCCATTTAATTTCCAGCCATCAGTTGAAATCAAGCCGTTTTGTACATGTCACATGCATTTTCGTTCTGGGAAGGCCTGTTCCTGGGGCCGCGGCACGCCACATGTGCGTGCCAGGGGGCAGGCGAGGGGGCTGGGGCTGCGAATGGCTTTTCCATGTGGGGAATTGTGGTCTTCAGGAAAGCGTCTCGCGGCCAGTTACGCGTTCTCAGTTTACCAGAGCCCCAGCATCTGTTCTGAGGCGGAGTTGCTGAGTTTGGGGCAGCCCACGGCCCACGCTATCAGTGCCAGGAAGGCACCCTCCCCGACGAGCTCAGAATCTGCAGAAAAGAAAAGACAAAGGGGGGAAAGGAGAAGAAAAAGAGATGTTGACACATGCTCTGAAGAGGCCAAGGAATTCTGTTTACTCCTCGGTGATATTTTTGCCTTTTGTTGTGGCAAAGACCTGCCTTTTACTGCATTGTTGAAACATCTTCAAAGTCTGGAAATCTGAGGGGCATTCCAATAAAAACCTTTGTGGGGCTTCAGTGGAGAGCACCCCAAATTCAAATCAGGCCCCAGCACTTGGAAGCAGGAGGGAGAACTGGGCAGCATGAGCCGAGAGCGGGTGGAGGGGGCCAAGCCCCCCGTCCCGCCAATGGCAGAGCACCTGAGGGGGCCAGACAGCCGAAGGGTCCCTGGGAACACTGTGGGGCCAAAACAGAGCCTGGTTCCAACCCTGGCTCCACTCCCAGTTTAGTGTGTTACCTTGGACCTGCTACTTTGCCTCTCTAAGCCTCGGTTTTCTTGTCTGTAAAATGGGGTAAGGGGTAAATAGCCACCTACAAGGCTGGTGTAAAGATCTGGGACAAAGTGTGTACAGTGTTTGGCACATGGTGGGGTGTTAGATTTTAATTCCCCATCTTCTTGCTAATACAGAAAAATTCACTGCTGTGCCTCAGGGTCCTCTATCTCCACTCCAAGCATTGGGTATCCCAAAACTTCTAGTAATAGGTAGCACTAGGCATCCTGTGCTCCCTCTATCTCCCAAGATAAAGGAGGGCAGGTCTGTGTGTCCCTTGAGATAGGGGGCCAGCCATGTGCCCAGCTGTGTTGGTTAGCAGGTGCCTACCACAGGCCAGCAACTGTATGACCCACTCAAATGGGAATCAAGGATGGAAGGAACCAGTCCCCAGGAGCAAGGGACACCCAAGAAGTGAAGCACTCACCTTGTCTCAGCATGTCTCTGTCATCTGCAGGCATCACCCATCCCAGCCTCCGATGAGAGGTGGAGATGGCTCATATGCGGGTCCCTCCCGTCCAAACAAGGAGCCAAGGCAGCCTCCATGTCCGTAGCCCTACCTTGGGCTTCATTCGGTTTGAGCTGCTCATTATGGTGTTCCATATTTATTAGGCCATTCTCCAATCATCAGTTCAACAGGCACTAAGCACCCACCATGTGCCAGGCTTCGGATGTGGAGCTCAGTAAGACCCAGCCTGGGAGAGAGATGGGCATGCAAACCCAGTGTCCTGGAGGAGCCCAAGGGGGACCCCGACCCAGCCGGGCAGGGACTGAACAGGGTGGGAGTGGACAAGTCAGTCTTCTCAGAGTAGAAGACCCTGAACTGACTCACTTTTGTCTAAGTCTCAAGACAACACAATTGCCTGGACCTGATGATTGGAAACTTCCCTTAAAACTGTTATCAGGTGCCTGGTTCATAGAGAATGTCTCTAAGACCAGGAGGGATGCGGTGAATGAGGGCGGGGGATGGGCGTCTCGTGTGAGCATGCGGTTCAGGGAGGTGAGTGGGATTGAGGATTTTCTAAGGAGACGTTGCCACCTTGGAACTCCACC
Source organism: Ceratotherium simum simum (assembly GCF_057802395.1). Lineage (NCBI taxonomy): Eukaryota > Metazoa > Chordata > Mammalia > Perissodactyla > Rhinocerotidae > Ceratotherium > Ceratotherium simum. Next base: position 8,591,005 of record NC_141903.1, read on the forward strand.
TGACCTGGATGCCCAGGGGCTGCTCCATGTGCTGGGCACCAGGGAGTCAGGTGGGCCAGGCAAAGCTCTGTACCCTTTCTAAAGGGGACAACAAGGAATGCGCTTGAAGGAGAGGAGCAGGGTGACAGGGGACACAGAGCACAGCCATCTGGCCCAGTTGGAAGAGGCATGTGGTTGAGGAAGGTTTTCTGAAGGAAATGACTTTTAAGCTGGAACCCGAAGGTGGTGTGGACACTAGGCAGAGAACAGCAGAGTGCCCTGGGCAGACATGATAAGATGAGGGGAGGCGCGGAGCAGGGTGGAGCTGAAACAATTTCGGCATTGTCGGAGCATACAGGGAATGGAGGGGCTGGAAAGATAAGCAGAGGCCAGGTCGTGGGGCTGTGGTCCCCAGGGCAGGGGCAACACGGTGGTTGATGTTCACAGAGCTGGCTTGATTTTCTGACCTCACTCTATCCTGGATCATTCATGTCCATTTTCTGCTCTACCCTATGGTGAGTCTGCTAATTGCAAAGGTGACCACCTCTTTCTCCTGCTTAGATGCTCTACGGACCCCCATGGCCCTCAGGGTAAAATCCAAACTCCACGGCTTTCCAGGATCCCCGAGGATTTCAGAGGTGGGCAGGGTAGTCAAGGCCTCAAGCTTTAAGGCAGGTGGACTTGGGTTTCCAGGCCCAAGTGCCCTACTATCAGTTGACCTTGGAGAGACTGCTTTACCTTCCTGAGCCCCAGCTTCCTGTCTGTAAAATGGGCATTCTCAACGGGAAATGAGACGATGCCAATATGCCATAGGAAACTTCCAATAAGTACTAGCTCTGTGGCACCTCAAAACTTCTCAGTCTCTTACCCACTTGTATCCTTTACAGCTCATACTGTAGATATTAGAAAGCTTGTTGCTATTTCAGGCTTCTCTCTCCTGCTTATACAGTGCTTGATGCCTCAAACACTTCCCTGTGGCTGACTGCCCCATAGCTTACTCACCCTGCAAGACCCAGCTGGGGTCACTTCCTCTGAGAAGCCCTCTCTGATTTCCTTCCCCTTGATTGCTTACTCCTCTGGGCTCGCCCAAATCATCAGAAATAGCAGCCCTGCAGCTTCGGAGGCCTGTCTCCCTTCCCTGCCCCAAACTCCCGGTGGATCAGAGTCAAGTCATCTTACCTCCTGAACCTCAGGGGTCTGTCACAGAGTTGGACACCTGCCAACGTGACAGACGCCAAAGCCAAGGCTCCCTCCGCACATTTAGTCAGACTTGATTCCATTCGCATTTCCCTTTCCTGGGGTGGGGGCGGGGATGGGGCAAGCCTGCCCCAGGGGTCTGTTCAGGGGCTGGGCTCCAGCCCGGGTCCCCTAGCAGGCGGGTGGACACATAGACACAGTGTGCATGCGCAGCCAGACCTGGGGAGGCCGCCTCCGCGGAGCCTGGTGCACGTCAGTCACTCGTTTCTCGCCACTCGAGTGACGCGCCATCACTCTTGCTGCGAGCGCCAGCCTGCCATTACCTCATGCCCGGGCAACACCTTCAGTCACTGGCCAGGCTCATGTTCAAGGCGCCGGTTGCCCCGTCCACTGATGCCCCCACGCGGGGCAGTGAGAACGCCGAGCGCCCAGCCCAGCTGGGCTTCTGCTTCAAGGCTGCAGGGGGCCAGGCTTCTGGGGGGCCAGGCATGGGGTGGGTTGTATTTAGGATTCAGCTGGAAAAGATCTCAGCCGACGTTTCATGTTCATAAAATATCTAACATTTACTCAGCGCCTACTATGTGCCAGGCTCTGGGCTAACTGCTTTACACACTTGAATCTCATCGAACTTTACAACTCTAAGAAGTAGACGGTTACTAGCCACACCTCCATTTTACAGATGAGGAAACTGAGGCAGAGAGAGGTTAAGTAACTTGCCTAAGGCCACAGAGCCAGCAGTGTTGGAATGTGGACAATAGACCCTGTGCTCTTGTAAGCAGCTGCATGCTTCCCATTTTATAGATGGGGCAGCTGAGGCCAGAGGGGGAAGGGACTGTCCCACGTAGCAGGACATGAGAGAAAGTATATCTCCTGATGTGAAAAAGTCCAGGTCTTTTCCTGCTTCACCTAACTGCTGTAGGAAATACACCCTGCATTTCATTAGTGTGACTCTGGGTCCCTCAGACCTGAGTTCAAGCCCAGCTGAGTGATCTTGGCCAAGTGGCTTCACCTCTTGGAGCCTCAGTTTCCTGGTGTGTGAAATGGCACCACCATTCCTCCCTCATGCTGCTGTGGGGGGTATTCCAAGTGGAAAGGGGTGGGCACAGTGCCTGGCAGGGGGGTGAGCGAGCCAGCAAAGCTGGGAGCAGTTAACATTACTGTGCTCGCTCCTCCAACTTCCATAAAGAATCAGGCGCTGGCAGTAAGACCACGAGTGCACCAGAGACTAAAAGCCTGGAATGCAGAGTGAGAAATGGAGACTACCGAGGGAGAGAGGAGAAAAGTGGATCACGAGGCCCGGGGAAGAGAGCCGTGCCGGCTTGGTCTGCGGCGTGATGGGGTGGTTACGCGCCGACCTTTGGAGTCAGAACACCTAGGCTCAAATCTCGGCTCCACCGCTTACTAGTTCTTGGACTTTGGGAACATTACTTAACCTCTCTAGGTCTCTGTGTCGTCATCTGCAAAAGCACAGATAACAGTGACTACTCGTGGTTGTGAGGGTTACCTGAGCTAAAGCCGTTAGCGCACGCCTGGCTTAGAGCGTGGGTGTTCTTGCTGAATCGACCCGTGCTTGCAGAGCCCTGGAGCCGAGCCAGCGGGGCCCTTCTGGGGATTCAGTGAGATCCGGCCTCAGCAGCCGAGGCCTTTGCTGGAGGGCACTTCGGCAAAGGAAGGTCACACTTCTCCATTCTTCTCAGTCACATCAAATCTGGCTTCTTACCCCGCTGGCTAGCAGGATATTCAGTCTCAGATCTTTTGGGGTGCAGAGTTGGCAGGGGCTTTCTTTCCCTAAACTTGTACAAGAATTCTGGGAGCCTTATGCAGACCAAAAATCGGGGATAGGCATCTGGTCTTCCTCGTTTGTCCCAGGTCCCGAAGTCTGTTGGAGGGCAAGGGCTGCTCTGCTCACGGTGTCCACTCACTCCTGAGGTCCCCATCTGGGCCTTGGAAACTTCACTGGGCTTCTGAGGCCAAAGCAGGGCAGGGCCAGCTTCATGGGTGTCTGACCTATGTAGTTGCCCAGGGCCCTATGCTCAGAAGGGCCCCATGCTCGGCTTAATGCTGTCTGGCACCATCTTGCAATTCTGAATAATTTTTGAACAAGAGATCTGCATTTTCATTTTGTGCTGCGCCCTGCATATGATGTAGCTGGTCCTGCTCCAAGGATCCAGCTGTGTGTCCTCCTTCTTGGAGATTCCACTCCCCCAAGGCCCTTCGTGGGAGTAGGAGGCCCCTATCTGCTGCATGTGGAGCCCACCACCCTCCACCACATGCCCATCCCTGGAAATCTCACCCCTCTTTCATCCCTTGGAATCAGCCCCTTTCAGACAAGCCATTTCTTTGTGTCCCTGAACCTAAGATTTTGAAAATGGCAAAGCCCCTTACCTCTCTTGTGGACCAGGGAAACCTCATCCTCCAGGGCACAAAGCCCTCCTTTCCTTCTTGAAAGGAAAAGGAGGAAAATCCTCTTACTCTTTCGTGGCCAGCCTCCTTGGACCCCTCCCAGAGCTCATCCCTCCATCAGGGAATACTCTCCTGAGCGCTGGGTCAGTGGTAACTCCCTCCTGCACCCACAGACTGAGGTCGGGGGGCGGGGTATCATTGCTCCCATTTTACAGATGAATAAACTAAGGCCCAGAGGGGTTCAGAGACTTGCTAAAGATCACACAGCCTCGCAGTTTCCCACTCTTCTCAAAGTTTCCATAGACCTGGCCAGAGAGGGAAGGAAATGGGAGCACGAGTGGGCAAAGTTATTCTTGATGTAATTTTCAATCCTCTAAACTAAAAGCCTTGGCTCAGTTTATAGCCCAGAGAAATCTAGACTATTTCCTATTACACACCTAATATGTGACGGACATGGTCTTGAGAGTTAACGTGGGTGTCTCATTTGTTCCTCACAACAGCTCTGTGAGTATTGTATTAATGCTTCCTTTTATCAGACGAGAAGACTAAGGTTTGAAGAAGCAGACAACCAGGCTCAAGGTCACACAGAGTTGGAGAGTTCTAGAAGCCGGGCAGATCAAGTGGGGTTCGGCCCAGGTGGGAAACCTCAACTCCACTCGGTCGCTAGCTGGACACTGTGAAGTGCTGCTCCATCCCAGCTCCGTCGTGCTCTGAGATCAGGAAGGTCCACGTGGGAAAGGCAGAGGTGTTCAGAGGGTGGTTTCAATTTTTGAGCCATGGTCTGACCACTCATGTTTTTGAAAATTAAAAATTAAATCTTGGCTCTGAACCGAGAGCAAAGAAGCGGTTTCCTGCTCTTGGAGCCCTGCCTGCTCACCCTCCTGGATTGGGGGTTCTATGGTGTGAGGGGAGCAATGTTTCAGCTGCCAAAGAGTAGATCGTCATCCCGTCAGCCCTTGAACCAGGAGTTGTTGCTGCGGGTGAGAGCTGGGCAGCTTCACCCTGGAGCTGATGAATTTGAAAGGCCCTGACATTCCGGGGTCTTCCGGAAACTCCATCAAGGAGCAGGACGGAGCTGTGTGCTGTGGGGCGTTTGCCAGTGGACGGTGAGGTCAGGACCTTGAGGACAATGCTTATTCAGATAGTCTGCAGCAGGAGCCAGGCCACCCTGGGGACGTGGGGATGGCTAGAGATACTCTCCCGAAGGAACCGCACAGTCTCTTGCTTCCTCTCCCTGAATGGTGATCTAAAGCCCAGTGTAGTCAGGTCTACCTCTGAATAGCCCTCGGATCTGTTCACTCGCTGTCTCTTAGTCTCCCTGCCCCCAGTCTTGCCCCCTCCACGCTGGTCACTGTGCCCACAGGAGGACCTGACCATACTTCTGGGTGCAAACTTTCAGGGGCCCCACTGCATAAACCTGACGCATTTGAGAACTTGGCTGTGGCCTGGCTCTCTCCAGCCTCGTCTTCTGCCACGTTTTCCACACCAGCCGTGCCAAACCATGAGAAGTTCCCCAAATATGCCACGGTCTCTCTCATCTCTTGGCCTTTGCCTCTTCCGCCCCTCTGCCTGGGACGCCCTTCCCCCTTCTTTGCCCAGCAAGGTCACCGTCACCTGTGCCAGCGCCACCGCAGTCTTCCTGGACGCCTGCCTCAAGCCGGGAGAGATTGGAGTGGTCTTCCCTCCCAGGTTGGAGCTCCCTGGGGGCAGGGCCTAGTACTTCCAGCTTCTGCGTCCCAGGTTCCTGCTTCCCCATGTTTGTCGAATTAAAACAACATGAAAATAAATTTTTGTGCACCCCCCAGGACTCCAGTCCAGCCCCGTGGAGTTTCAAGTGCCAGAAATAGAAAATGGAGAAAAGGAAATTCTCTCATCAGAGCTCCATTCTAAGATCAGAATCTGAGAGAGAATTTTTTGTTCAGTTAAATATTCCTTGAGCACATACTGTGTGGTCCAGGCTCCGTACGGGGCTCTGGGCTAGACATGGTTTTGTTGGATACTATTACATAAGGTGCAAAAGAGACACGGCTTCCTGGAGGGCACAGATGAGGAGGAGAAAGAATCAACACGTCAGTGAGCAAATAAATGTGCAATTACAAACTGGAGTAAGGTGTTGAAGGGGAAAGCCAGGGGCAAGGAGAGAGTAGGGGGGGTCTGCTTGGGCGGTGTGGCCAACGGAGGTACCCGGGAGAGGGAGGCCGTTAAGCTGAGACTGAAGGCCTGGGGAAGGGCTTTCCAGGCTGAGGGGCCAGCAATGGCAAAGGCTGGGAGGCAGGAAAGTGCTTGGTGCTTTGGAGGGACAGAAGGGGGCCGGTGTGGCTGGGTGGAGTGAGGGAGAAGGAGGCGTGTTGGGAGTGGATTCGGGGCCATGCAAAAGCAACGTGGAGGCCTCTGCTCGTCTCCTCGTCGGAGCGCAGGTCCTTTCCCGCCCTGAAGACCCTGCTCTTTGAACAAAAATGATGCTTTCTTGGGGACGTGTGAGCTGCCGCCCCCTCACATCCCTTCCCCCGACCAAGGGCTCTGCACTCGGTCAGCCACTTGGGTACAGTCTGTGCAAGAGGAGAGGGAGGCCAAGCCCAGAGGGCAGCTCATTCCCCAGGGCCCAGAAGGACCCAGTGGATGCCAGGCTTGGCCTTGGAGTTGGCATTTTCAGGAGATGACATCTCTGGGAGAAATGCAGGCACACGGCAACCCTGGGGACCACTGCAAAGGAGCTTTGAGCCTCCCCATGGGGGCCGGTGACAAGGAGAGGGAAGCTCCCAGACCTCCACCATGCCTAGGTGGGCAGTCCAGCCTAGTGGTTAAGAGCTCGTCTGCCTGGGTCTGAGGAGCCATTTCACCAGGTAACCACTGGTGATCCTGGCTCACTCATTGGATGGTCCTCCATTCCCCTTTCCTATGTATAAAGGGGAAATGGGGCAGAGGGTCGGCGGGAGGCTAAATGAGTTGGTGAATGTCAAGTACTTGAACAGCGCCTGGCACATAGTAACAGTTCAATAGTCTCCAGCTATCACCTTTTTTATTATTAATAACCAGGCCTCAAGTGTCCGGGGGATTGCCCACGTCCCGCCAGCAGAGAGTAGTGCACTGAGGGCCACGAGCCTCCAAGTCTTCCTTCTGAAGCGTCCATGGCAGTTTGGCATCAGAGTGTCCAAGGTGCACTTGGTTTGTTGTCCCCAGCAGCTGGTTCCCCAGGGAAAATCCTCACTGAGATTTATTGGGCACATGGAAAGATACACAGACCTGTCTATTCCTTCCTTCCCTCGAGCGTTTCCACTCAGGGAAGCTTGGGTGCTGTAATGGAAATCTGAGGTGTCTGTTCTCGTTAGACTCGATGAGCAACCTGCTCCTGTGTCCCAACTTCATTTCATCCAGTTATCACGCTCTAGGCCTTAACAAAACCAAAAAATAAAAAGTTAGGAAAAAAAGCCCTTTTATTGTTTGTTTTCCCTACAGCAGTTTTCCTTGGGTTTAAAATCATGTGATTCCAGTGAAATGTGATCCATGTGTTTCTGATTCATTTAATGATTAACGATTGTAAAAATGGCTTTGAAATGACAAAGTTTAGTACAAAGTCTCAGCATCATATTATTTATACTTAGACATCAAACAGCTCTTGTGAAAGACTGTGTTAAGTGGCTGAGGGGCTTTTCTGGTTAAATTTCTGGTTTCTTTTGAATTCATGATGGCCGCTGCTGTCTCTTTTTCTCTTCCTCCCCCTCCTTCTCCCTCTTCCTCTCCTCCTCCTACTGTATCTCCTCCTCCTCTTCATTCCCCCTCCTTCTCTCCTCCCTCTCCCCTCCCCTCCTCCCCTCCCCATCCTCCTTCCTCTCCTCCTCCTCTCCCGTCTCCCCTTTCCTCTCACCCTTCTTCCCTCTCCTCCTCCTCCATCTCCTCCTCCTCCCCTTCCTCTTTTTCATTTATTTTTGGTGAGGATTCATTAGAACTTGAGTCCTGAAAACTTAGCTAGATTTAGACTCATCATGGTGAATAAAGTCACTTGTAAATCCACCCCAACAAGCCCAAGTTCCCATCACACAAGCAAACACCTGTGGCCTAGAAAACGGGGCAAACTTCTCAGGTGAGGCGAACGGGAACAGGTGGAACATCTAAAGCATGTTCAGGCTAAAAACCAAACTCTAAGATTTCAAAACTGGGAAGCAAATGGTCTAGCGATATTTTTTTTTTTTGAGATATGTGGAGCGGAAAATAGAGCCTAGGGAAATTGGTCAAATTTTATCTGAGAAAATGTATTTGTTCAAAAGTGAAAAGTTAAGGGATCCAAGGTCCAGGGTAGATTTTGTCTTCCTGTTTATGTCATCCTGCTTTCTTCCCTCTCCCCACATGGCACCCTTTGCCAAGCGCAGTGGAATTTTCTTTCCATAAGCCTCTCCCTCGGTTCTGTGTCCTGCATCTCCCACAGCCCTCTCTGTCTCTCACCAGGCCCTGATCCATCCCATTCACCTCTTCCCGCTGCTCTCCTGGCCTCCGTCCTCCACCCTAAACCAGAGGGAGCTTTCTAGAATGTAGATCAGAGCATGTCCCTCTGATGCTTAAAATCCGCCCTGAGTAATGGTTTGCGTTTGCGAGCACTTCCATATAGGACTTGTGTGCTTTCATGGATTTGCCTCATTGTGCCCTCACTTCCATTCCGTGGAGGCTGTGCCGATTCTTCCATTTCACAGATGGAGAGGCTGAGAATCAGAGAGACAGAGTCACCGGGGGCGAGGAGGGGGGCAGCGCAGGGGGTCCAGCCAGAGCCCTTGCCCTTGTCCATCAGACTCCACTTCTGGGGTGCCTGCAGGAGCAAGTTCCGCCTCCTGAGCGTGGCCCCCAGGCCCGTCCCCTCTGCTGCTGCATCTCGCACTCCTCCCCTGTGTGGGCTCTGGCCTCCAGCTACACCAAACTATGAGATCACACTACGATGCCCGGCACAAGCCGTTCCCTCTGGAAGGAAACGCCCTTCTCCTCATACCCCACGCCTGCCCAGGACACTTCTGTTTATCCCTCAGGACCAAGCTCCCTGGGGTCTTCTTCTGTGAAGCTTCCCCATCCGACCAACCCTGGGCGGGCACTGAGTGTCTTTGCCCGTTCAGCCTCCACTGCCCCTTCTCCCAGTGCCAGCACCCCAATGTGCAAGGGGCTGCCATCCTCCTGCAACTTCAGGAGTGAGTAGGTGACCCAGACCTGGCCAACAGTCGATCAATGCTTCCGCCTCTCTGGCCACAGTGATTGAGTGAGGAGTGGCATGTGACCCCAGCCAATCCAATGACACTCGATCCTGGGGGGCTGAAGTGAAAAGTGAATGGGGGCTCTCCTTTCACTGGGGTTGCTAACTATGTTGACCTTGTAGAGTGAGGACCAGGTGCCTCTGGTGGACGTCTCGCCTGTCAGGGAGCAGAACTAGAGCGAACGTGGCCAAAAGCACAGCCTGAAGCTGGAGAGACTCCTGTTAGTCTTCTTCAGTTCCTGGATCAAGCCATGCCTGAAGCCAGTATGCTGAACTTGGCAGAAACAGGTCAGTCAGTTTCTGCCTCATCCCTGCCTTTTCCCCCTTGAGCCATTTTGAGTTAGACTCCTGGCACTTATCATTGAGGCATGAAGAATACATCATCCAAAAGGACACCTCCCTGCCCTATGCAACCCAGCGCACACACCCGCATCCGTCATTTCTTATACCCTCACCTGACTGCAGTTTGTTCATTCATGTGTCTCTGCTTCTGGACTCTGAGCTTCTTGGGAACAAGGACTGTGCCGTCTTGATCTCTGTTGTCTTTGCACAGGCTAAGAAGCAGCATCAGCTTGGCATTAAAGTCATGGACTTTGAAATCAATCTGACCCAGGTTTGAGTTCTGGCCCTACCACCTGCTGACCGTGCAGCCTTGGCCAAACTCCTTACTCTACCTCCTGGAGTCTCGATTTCCTGAACGCTCATTATGAAGAGCCATTGGAAAGAACTTCCACGGCCCCAGCACGGTGCCCGGCCTATACTGGGCATTTTGTACGTGGTAGCTGTGATTATTATCGCATGTCGGTCCGGTAGAGGCAGTCCTGTGAAAATCACAGACAGTCCCGGCAGTGGTGAGTCTGGGGGTGGGAAGAGTTCACACACAAGAATATCCACAGTTACCCTAAACTGTGGCAGCATTGTTCCCGGACGCATGGAGACTCAGGAATGGAATAGGTTTAGGAGCGTGGGAGGAAATGGGTTGCTCCTCCCAGCCCTGCCCCTGAGGCCATGGCAGTTGTCAGGGTGGGAGTGGGCACGGGAATGTGGACAGAGAAGGAGATTCTAGTTTCCCAAGGCTCTCGTTCTGACCAGCCCCCCACACCCTCACCGCAAACTCAGATTGGGGGTTCTGCACTCTGGGGAGAAGTGCATGGTTAGATCTCAAGTGTTGGAATCAGGCATCCTAGGTTATAACCTTGGTTCCCCACTTTCCTAGCTGTGTGTCTCTAAGCAAGTTACTTAGCCTCTCTGAACCTCTGTTTCCTCATCTTCAAAATGAGTTGTTTAGAAGAAAAATGAGATCATGTAATTTAAGCTCTTAGGCCAGTGCCAACAAACGGTAACTATTATTATCAAGGATTAAAATAAAATCTGTGAGGATTCCAACTCCCTGCTGCCCTGGCACCCAGGCTGGCCATCTGGAGGGTAGCAGGAGCTTGGACCAGGAGGGGTCTGCAGGGGCTCACTCGACAGACAAGCTCAGTCCCCCCCCGGGGCCCTGTAGTGGTTAAGAGCATGGATGCTGGCATCCAGCTGCCTGCCTTTGGATTCTGGGTCTCCCACTTACTTACCCTGCAAGTGACTCAACTTCCCTGGGCCTCAGTTGCCTCACCTGTAAAATGGGGATAATAATAGCATCTACTTCATTGGGTGGTTTTGAGGATTAAATGACTAATACTAGCAATATACTTAGAACCGTGCCTGACCCAATGCAAGTGCTCAATAAATGTAGCTATTAGTCATTCCAAGCATAATTTAGGGACGGCCTCTTGCAGTAGGAGAGCTCCATCTCAAAAGAAATGGGGGAAAATGTGCTTGTCCTCGGTAAGCGTGTAGTCTCAACTGGGGCCATAGTGATAAGTAATAGTAATGATGGCTACTGAACTTCAGAAAAGAAGTGACCAAGTTACCTTGGCTTGGAGCAAAAAGGGAGAGTACCGTGAGCTCTGGGACCAGGCTCCTGGGTGCCATGGGACACGTGGATCCGGGCCTCAAGAGAGTGGACTTCTCTTATGTGGTCTGCCTAGAAGAACAGCCCTCAACCTCAGTTCCAGCCACGTGGGTCTGGTGGAGGCTGCACTCATAGCACCCCACTCTCCCAGCCACAGGGTGGGATGTGGCCAAGGCTCAGAAGTGCTTGGTCCAGGGACAGGCACGTGACCTAGTCAGGACCCTTCGTGGGGCTTGTCTTACTGGAGAAGGTGGGGAAGAGCTGTCTTTTCTACTAGACTGGAGCTGCCCAGGCCGTGCCTCCAGCTTTGAGGGGGAGCTGACCTGAGGGGACAAAACCAACACAACGCAGGCAGGCTGAGATGAGCGGGGGAGAGGAAGAGGGAGAAGGGGAGGACAGAAGGAGACGGAGAGAAAGAATGGACTCCCAGGCGCTGAAGTCCCCCGTGACTCCTGATGGTCACTCCTTCCCGTGGCTTCGTTACAGGAGCCGAGGGATCCCCTTAGTTGCTTCAGGTACCAGGTTTCATAGAACCGAATATGCTCTCGATTATAAGATGCGACCGTTACTAAATGTACCAATTAACTGTCAGTGGGTTGCAAAGCACGGTGTTAAAATGTGGGGTTGGGGGCCGGCCCTGTGGCTTGGTGGTTAAGTGCACGCGCTGCGATGCTGGTGGCCCGGGTTCGTATCCCGGGTGCGCATCGAGGCACCACTTCTCCGTCCATCCTGAGGCTGAGTCCCACATACAGCAACTAGAAGGATGTGCAGCTATGACATACAACTATCCACTGGGGCTTTGGGGGGAAAAAAATAAAATCAATAAAATCTTTAAAAAAAAAAAAAATGTGGGGTTGGGAGAGAGGGGATGTCCTTGAAGAGACAAATACGGTGGTCCAAACCAGGCTTCTGCTCCTCAAAAAAGAAAGATTCCAATGCACTCATGTGCCCCTCCTCTCTGCTCCAGGACCTCATCCCGGGCACAAAGGCCTGTGGTGCCTTCACCTCTCACGGGGGAGGGACGAAGAGCAGCCCAAGCACCTGCGGCAGCGAAGAGCAAGGTGCAGAAATGTTCCCGTCTTGCCAGCGGCAAAGTCGCGAGCTCTGGGCTGGGCAGACAGAGGAAAGACTGAGCAAGCCCCTCCTGTGTGCCAGGGACACTGGCTCTTCACATCAACCCTCCAGAGAGCGGCCACCGTCCCGGTTTTATGAGAGGGAACTAGGCCAGCTTCGGTGGACTCGACTCGGCCAGGGTCAGGCGGCAGGGCGCCCCAGGGCTGAGGTCCCAACTCTTCCCAACTTGCGCGTCCTTTCCCACCTGGAGCTTGGCCGACTCCACGTACTGGGTCCTAATTATCTCTAAAATCGTCAAACTAGGCACGCTCCAATGGGAAGACAGGGAAAGTGTTACAGAGCAATCTGTCCCTGAGGGACCAAGAGCAGTGGTCCCCTCCCGGCATTCCTAGAAAACTGGGGCGAGAACAGAGGGCCAGGCAGCCAGCCGCTGATCCCTCCCCATGGCCACCCCATTTTCATCTGACCGTCTCCAGGCATAAAGACAGCCTTCAAGGTGCTGGAGGGCAGCCCTGGGACCCAGCCCTGGGCTGTCATTGGCTCACGGTATGACCTGGGGCATGTCACTTCCCTCCCAAAGGTTCAGTTTTTTGTAAAATGACAGCAGCTGAGGCCGGCCCAGCTCAACTTCAACAGCTTTTCCAGGCCAGATATGAGCCTCAGTCGCTAACTTTGCTCAAGCAGTCTATAGTCCGCAAAGGCCTCACTTATCCTCTGACCCAGCAGTTCTCAACCTATTTGTCCGTTGGCACACATGTGACGAGGTTGTCACACACGTGGCCCTCTCCCCTGCACAATTCCCATGGGCTACTTTCACATTTTATCTCTTTCTCTCCCACTCAAGAGGCTATATTAGAATGCAAATGAGGAAGGATGGCACTGTGATTGGGCTAAATTTGGATATACTCTGAGTCGTATGATTTTAACCCAAATCGTTGGAAATATCAGTGCTTTGTCTTAGCAAATAATGACATTGCCAGGCTTCTCCCAACTGATTCTGACCCACAAGGTTGTCTAGACACAGTGGATCAAAGCCACAGCTATAATGACTCCAAGAGGAGACAGCACTGGCTTCAGATTCATGTAAGGAACTAAAGCAAATGGTATTTTAATAGCTGGAGTCACAACTCCTTCTACGAAAGGAATTGTATTTTAATATGGACTGAATTGGTGGAGGTAGGATGCTGAGGGCCCTAGGGGGCGGGGCTTCCAAGAGGAGAGCTGAGTTGCCCTGCATAATAGAGGAAGAAGTGGGGTCCCCAGAGACAGACCAGGAGGGAGGAGGGGAGGGAAGAGGAGAGAAAGAGGTGAGGAGAGGAGCCAGCAAGGGAATGGAAGGCTCTGCTGTGTCAAATGACCTGTGATCCCCAAATTTTCAGATATTCTCCGAAAATCCCCAGTGACGTGTGTGTGTGTGTGTGTGTGTGTGTGTGAGACAGATCCAGTGAATGGGGCTGTCAAACCACATGCATTACTCATAGCGCGGGAGCCAAGAAGCATGGCCAATGATGAGACCTCAAATCTGAAAATTTGCAGAACTCTTAGAAGATTCTAAACTGCTCCAGTTCATGGGATTGGGGGTTTCAGGCAATTCTAGCTAAACCTGCAGTGCTGTTAAGGCCTCATCCTACATGTAAGTTTTACCCATTTTGCAGATGAGGAGCCAAGAGGGCTTGCCAAAATTGAGCACAACTTGTTCATTCCTTCCACTGGGTCCCGATTAGACATCTGTTCCTTGCGGGTCCCTGATCCCAAGGTCCTACATCTTCTTCTCTTTCAAGTCCTAACTTATTCATCAACATAGTAAATCCCTGGATAATCCTAATTTTTGTTCTTCCTCAACCATGTCTAGTAACTCCAGGTATACCAGTTCAGTTTTCCCAAGGATTCTTCTAGCAACTTCTCTCCAATGGCACCTCAGAGTAAACCTATAGCAGAACACCTAAATACAAGTGAAGAGTAAAGACATAATTATTTCACGTAACAAGCTCCCAGGTTGGTTCAGAGGCTCAATAGCTCTGGATTGATGTCTCTGTGAGTCTCCCTGGCCTTACCCTCATGGTGGCAAGATGGCTGCAGCATCTCTAGGAATTACATCTTCATCAGCAGAGTCCAAAGTGCAAAAGAAATGGGGATATGAGAGGAAAGGCTATTTTCCTGAGTGCCTCTGTCTTATGTCTTTCTGAAAAGCCCCTAGCAAACTTTCCCTTACACTTCATTGGCCAGAAATCGTATGTCCAATGCTAGACCAGTCCCTGACAAGAAGGAACAGAAAGACCAAGACTGGCTTAGAATAAGCCTGACTCAACTTTTGGAGCCAAAACAAAATTTGGATCCTGTTTTCTAAGGAAGAAGGGGGAATGGCTGTTGGATAGGAAACCGGCAGTATCTGCCACAGGCATTTCAGTTGCTTCTGAAGTTTTTCACCATGTAAATAATAGTGCCCTAAATGTTCTTTTGCATAAAGATTTTTCCATGTTTAAAATGATCTCCCTAGTGAGGTGGTTGGAGACACACACACACACACACACAAATACACACACGCCTCAGTGCTCCCTTAAACACCACGTTTTATCTTGGGAATCAAGGCTGGAGGCACATGGTCAGAGGAATTGTCTGCATCTTATCGCCCCTTGCGCTGTGCCCGCCCTCCCCCCGCCTAGCTGTCAGCTTCTCTGTTTTAGCAGATCACCTGGAGTGGGTGAGCGGCTGGCCACGGTGAACAGTTTTGGCTGTGTGCCCAGGGACAGACTATTATCAGCTGATATAGACAATCTGATTACTTCCATATTTTCCCATTTCTGCTTTTATTTTGGCTTATCCTTTGAATATTTTTGAGCTCTAGTCTGGTCTAGTCAAAACACTCTAGCCAATCCTGACTTTAGACTATGCAAAACCCAACTTGAACAATTTAGAACAAAACCTTAAGTCAACCAACAGAATCTATTTTTCTATTAGCCACTTTTCTGAAAATCTTCAAATGTGCACTTTTGATCAGTGACTGGATTAAGAAACCCATGGCTCCCCACCAGGAGCTACACCAGGAACCGGACTTAATGGACCCCAATCATTAGATTCCCAGAAGTGGAATTTGTTGGTCAAACTGCATAATAATTATTGGGCGCTCTGTTAGTTAGAATAGGTATTGCTAGCTGCTGTAACAGAGGATCTCCACATTGCAGTGGCTCACCCCAGTAGAAGTTTATATCTTATGCACATCGAGTCTCATCAGGGGTTCTTGGCCATGCAGCCTTCTGGGTGCTGATTCAGGGACCCAGGTTCCTTCCATCTCGTTGCTCCACACTCTCCTACGGCCCCAGATCCTCTCTCTTGAGCCAGTGGATGGGAAAGAGCATACAGGATTATGCGTGGGAGGTCTAGAAGTGCACTCATCACTTGTACTTGCTTTCCAGTGGCCAGAACTCACTCGACGGCCGTACCAACACAAGAGAGGCCAGGAAAGGGCATCTAGCTGTGTACCCAGAGGAAAGGAATAATCAGCCACCTTTATCAAAGACACCTACCTGTGCCAGGTGCTTTACATACATTACCTTGTAAGGTGGGTGTTAATCCCCAACTTTACAGAAGAGAAAACTGAGGCTCAGAGGGGTGAATGTCCCACCCACGGCCACATAGCCAGTAAGTGTCAGAGTGAGACTATCTCCTACCTTTTCTGTCATTAGCTTTATACTTTTACCTTTCACATTTAGGTGTTTAATCCACTTGGAGTCCACCTTTGTATATGCTTTAAGGTGAGGTCCAGTTTTATTTTTCTCCAGTTTTCCCCAAACCATATACTAGGTCATTTTTTTTATGGCACCTGATGCTATAACATTTTTTTCCAAAAGAGTTAGGCCGATTTACATTCCTACTACCAGTGCATAAGTGTGTCTATTTTCCTTTACCCTCTTTAACACTAGGTATTATTCTTATTTTAAAAATCAGTGTTGTTTGATGGTAGAAAAGTGGTAACTCATTTCTTGGATGGCCAATGAGATTGCTTTCTTCCCTTTTATCTCCAAATATATTTCCTCATATGTGAATTACTTATTTGAATTCTTTGTTCATTTATCTAGTAGGGTCTGGATAACTTTCTCATCTCTTTCCGTGCATGTATACACCCAGATAGTACAAGCTCTTTATATAATAAAGAATGATGCCCTTGCCCATCATTTTTGCTGCATACATTTTCCTGTCTTTTTTTATGTGCAGATGTGCTAAATTTTTCTGCAGTCAATTCTGTCCAGCTCTTTCTTTGTGATCTTTTCTACTGCTTCTAAGTTTAACCAGCCTTTTCTCCCCAGAGGTCTGATAAATATTCAAGTCTTTCCCCCTCTATGGTTTGATTTTTTAAAAATATTCAATTCTTTAGTGCATCTGGAATGCATTTCAGTGTACGGTATGACACGAAAGGGTCTAACTGCAGTTTATAATTTGCAGAAGGAGGGGGCCTCATTTACACTTCCAAATTCTCTTTGCCCCACCCTTAGCTGCTTCTCTCTTCTCCAGGCCAAACAGAAGCAAAGATACTGTTAAGTCACAGGAAAGCGTGCAAGGCTGTGATCATTTTCCCCTAATTAAAGAGATTGTTATTGTTGTGCATAATTGAACATTTACTGTATAGTACAGTTCTCCATGCTTTGCACAAACTGTGTCACTGAAGTTACTTATTAAACATTCCCATGAGCCCTATTTTACAGATGAAGAAAACTGAGCCTTAAGTAACTTGCCCAAGGTCACACACTAGGGTGATTGTCGTTTTCCTTCATGAGCCTCACTTCCCCTTCATGTTCCCCTATTCATGTTATAACTAGAAGTCAAAAACTAGAAGACCTCGCCTTCTAGTTGTTCACTTAAAATGCGTTTGTTTTCTTGAAATTAAAGTAGAATGACCTTAGGTGAATTAGCTTAAAAAAAAAAAAAAAGACCTTGAAATGTTCAAGAGTTCCTAAAGTAGAAGAAGATACTAAAGGGGATCTAGAAACTTCCAAAAGAGGCTGACACCATCCCATCGACCAAGAACCATTGTTACAAACCTTGGTAAACATGACATTTACATTAACTGGCTTTTAGAGGCACTGGCTGCAGGCGCAGTGATCAAGAACTCACTTGAGTCTAAATAAATGGGGTGATTGCCAAGACGTGGCCTAGAGTGAGGACTCTCATTTATTTGCCTTCCTGTTTTAAGAAGATTTTCATTTTTGTGAGCTTGGAATAATCCTCAGTGAAGGAAGGGAAAGAAAAGCTGAGTAGGAAGGAGATGGGAAAACGTGAATAAACACAAAATCCCCGCTAGGAGACTTACGTCTTGTCACCTCACCTCTCCACCTCCGCGTCCTGGAAAACGGGACCAATGATTGCAACCCCCGCTTCACAGAATCGTCCATGGGGGACCTCGTGAAAGAGAATTCAGGCGTGGCCCATGTGAAGAGCCATCTCTGCGTTCTCTCAGGTAATTCACACAGTGGTCCTTTGAGGAAAGGGCAATTACGAGGATTGGGTGACACGCTGAAATTGGCCGAAATGCATGTTTGAAAGCCGACTGGAAAAGGCTCCTGAATCAGGAAAGAAGGAAGATGCTAGACAGGGACGAAGAAAGATCATCTATTTTGTGTTCAGGGCTTTCTATAACAAAACGTCTTATTTTAATCCTCTGAAGGAATGGGTCAAGTTGGTGTTGTATTCCCTTCTAGAGCTGTAGAAGGAAGGCTGAGAGAAGGGCAGCAATCAGCTCACGTTCACCTGGGATTCAGTTCCGGGTCTTCTGGACTACAAAGACCGGGGGATTTCAGGGAACAAGGTGGGGGTACGTGTAAGATGATGACTTGGACAGGGATGAAGCCTCAACAAGTGGGGAATCCCACAGAGGACTCAGGCAGCTCTGACCAGAGAACAAGAGGGCCTTCACTCTTAGCAAGGACACTTGGGGAGGTCATGGCCTCCCAAGACAGAAGAGTGATCAGCTCCAAGAAAGGATGGGCACAGGAAGTGAGGCCGCGGTTCAGATCTTGGAGCAGCATGCGGGAAATGCGCCTCCTTAAGTCAGCAACGTCCTGATTACAGGAATGTTTGCCTCAGTTAAATATAATCAACAATAGTCCATTTTAGCTTGGCAGGGTGGTAGAAAACAGGTTTCCAGAGCAAACTGAGCCAAGCCATTCCTCTGTAAGATACAAAAGAATCCCAATTTCATGTTTCTTTAGGTTTAAACGGATTCAAGTGTTATTAAAACCTTCAGCATTGCTGGTGGCGGCAGCTGGGGGCACAGGTAGAAAGCCAGAATGGACAGAGCAATGAGCGAGAAAGCCTGGATTCTGGTAAAGCTTCCGCTGCCAAGAATATCTCCTTGCCTGGAACAGTTGTAAATGCAAGGGAGTATTTCATGGTTTGTCTATTTGTTTGCCAATTTCAAAGAAATCTCGATGTAGAAAGTTTGAAAAACACATAGAAGTATAAAGAAGTAGGGGAAAAAAATCACCCATAATCCTCTCAGCCAGTAATAACCACCTTACGTTGTGGTATTTTTCTCTCTGGAGTTTCTTTCTGAGCTTTTGTTTTTTAAGTGAATGTGACACCTGGCTGCAGACCTATCCACTTCCCAGACTGGATGAGATGAGGCCATTCCACCCTGAAAATATATACATTTCTAATTATAAAATGCAATATGCACATTAGAGAACATCTAAAAATTTCAAAACAAGAATGAAGAAAATTAAATTAAAATCCCACCACCCAGAGAATTAACATTGGGGTGAATTTCCTTCCTCTCTTCTTTCTTGGCATTTCTTTAAGTATAATATATCTGTTTACCTAATTTTGCGTTCTTCTTTCTTTTCTTAACATTATGTCATTAACATTTTCTCAAGTTATTGCATATTCTGCATAGACATTATCTTTCAAGGCTACATAATTCTCCTTGGTATGGCTATTACGTAACTTACTTAACCATTTCATTTATGATGAACAATTGATTTTTTGTGAATCCTTTTTTGAAAATCTTTGCCTACAACTCTTTTATTTCTTTAAGATTGAATCCTTCAAGATTAATTACTGGGTGAGAGAGTATGAATCTTTTCAAACATATTGCCATGCCGCCCTTTGGAAATTTCGTAACCGGAGCCACGTATGGGAGTACCCCCTTCCCTATACCCTTGACAGCTCTGCCTACTTTACTTTGTCAAAAACTGTTACTATTGAATAGGAAAATTATTATGACTGAGCTAGGATCCAGAAGAGCTAGTGTCTTTACTAGGCATGGCTGTGCAACATTAACGCTTTACTCAGTTTCCCCATTCTTATCATGACACGTGTTCCTTAAATTTGGAGGATGATTTCAACTTCTTAAAGTTGGAAATATTGGTTAAAATTCCAGTTTCAGCTCTTTGAGCTTCTGTTTCCTCATCTGTAGAAAGGCAATAATATCTAGCTTAGAGAATTATTGTGATGATTTTAAAAAATAAGCAAAAAAACCCAATAACAACAACAAAAACATGTAAATCACTTAGCACCCTGCTTGTCACACAGCTGTGTCTAATGAATATTACCTTCTCTCCTCTCTTCTTTTATCCTCAACTTAGAAGCCATTCGAAAAGTCAGGAAAAACAGCATTAAAATACGAGATTTCTAGTTGAGGAAACCAAAGCTCAGAGAAGCTAAGTAACTTGCCTAAAGTCAGGACTGCTAAGACGACAAAGTGAGATCCACGCCACAATCTCAAAGAGGGGCTTCACAGGGGCAGCTGCAGGGCCGAATATGGTCTACACATCTGTTTTATTTGGCCCACCTAGCCAAAGTAAGAAAACAGGATAAAATCGAATAAAGCCAACATTAAAAATGAGATTTCACATCCATATATGATTTCTGGTTTCTCTTGAGAAATCATTAGACCTCGTGATGGAGGAGGGCCGACTTGAGTGGTGACTGGCCCCTTTGCAAGGGCTGTGCGCCTCCAATCCTCCAGGTCTACACCGGCTGTGCGCAGGTTACCAGCTCCTGCCTGGCTCCCCGTGTGCTGGAATCCCAACCTGCTCTGACCCACGCTGACATTTGGATCCAGGGTTTCTGGCTTCCCCCGGACTCACACTCCTAGCTAACCTTGGACTGCGTGCGTGTGCAATGGTGGAGGCCGCACTCGGCCAAGGCTTGCCCACCGAGCCAGGTCCCGTTGTAGTCCAGGAATGTGAATGCACATTGTTCTCTGCCCCGCTGCATTCATGCGGGGTGAGCTCACCCTGGCCGGCTGCCTCCTTCCCCCAATCTCTCCAATTAAAAACATATTACCTTCCCGCTCCGCCCGGAGCAGCCCTGGGCCGCAGCTTTATTTTATAAACACATTTAGACAAGTTCAAAAAGGAATGATTCATGCTGGACCTGAGCACTCCTAAACGCAAGGACTGCTGAGCATTTTCACAGAGAACGCATCCTGAGCCGGACCAGGCCTGGCCCTCGGGGGGTATCATCTCTCCGGCTCGAAGGCCCGGGATTACCTGTCCGCAGCTGGAAGGACTTACCCACAAGGCCACCTTTCGGCACCCGAGCCCAGGCCCAGCCAGAGTCTGCTCCCAGCCCCAGCCACCGCGGGCTCCTGGAAGAGAAGGATGCAGGCCCAGACCCTCCCCCACCAGGAGGCTTCCTCTGGTCCCCCCCTCCTCCCCAGGTTTTCCTCCTCCTTTCCTCCTTCATCCTGTGCATCTCTGTCCTCCAGCAGGCTTCCATGGTCACCTTCTCGCTCTCCTTCCACGCACTCCACCGAGCACTCCCAAACAGTGGGCCCTAGAGGGTCTTTCCTGCTTCTCTCCACGATGCCTAGCTCAGTGCTGGGCACGTGGCACATGGCACAAGACAGTTATCAGAATAACAGTGACAATAATGATGAGGCTATGGAGGAGAGAGCACTGAGTGGGTACCAGGCACCATGGGTACTTAGAAATTGACATATATTCTTTCATTTAATTCTAACAAGAACTCAGTGAAGTAGGTGCTGTTTGTTATAAACCTATTTTCACAGATGAGGAAATTGAGGATTAGGTTTCAACTGAACTCTACCCGTGGGAATCTGTCTTAGTTGTCAGAAGTGGAAGGGCCCTTGGATCATTTGGTCTTGTCACTCGCTTTTACAGATGGAGAAACTGAGGCCCAGAGAGGAAGAGAGACTTCCCCAAGATTGTACAAGGATGGAACAATCTTAGCAAGAGCCCCAGTGGCCCGACCCTTTCTTGCCCTGCACCATGCCAGCCCCTGGCACCATGCCTGACACATAGGAGGAGACTGGAGAAATTTCTAGAATGAGTGAATGACTCTACTGTATGAGTGTTTTTAGGGAGCTCTCCTGCTCGGACCGTAGTTACGGTGACAGTATCTCACGTCTGAATCCCCGTGCCCCACTCCAGCCCCACGAAGGAGGTCCTCTCTCAGTATTTGCTGAAGGAATGAATCAGTCTCTGATTGTGCCTTAGTCACTACAGCTTAGCCCTTAATTTTTTTGTTTTTGTGAAGAAGATCAGCCCTGAGCTAACATCCATGCTAATCCTCCTCTTTTTGCTGAGGAAGACCGGCTCTGAGCTAACATCTATTGCCAATCCTCCTTTTTTTCCCCCCAAAACCCCAGTAGATAGTTGTATGTCATAGTTGCACATCCTTCTAGTTGCTGTATGTGGGACGCGGCCTCAGCATGGCCGGACAAGCAGTGCATTGGTGCGCGCCCGGGATCCGAATCAGGGCCGCCAGTAGCAGAGCGCACACACTTAACCACTAAGCCACGGGCCGGCCCAGCCCTTAATTCTTATTTTACGGTTGCTGGTGTTTGAGTTGCTCTCCACCTGGTGGGTAAGGATTGGCAGTGCTCAGCATGCAGAGGAGCTAGGTTCCCGGATGCCCACTCACTTATTCTTGCCCTCATGACCATGTATTGAGCATCCACTACACCCTGGGCACTGTGCCAGGTGCTGGCCAAGCGCTGTGATACCAAGGCAAATTCACCATAACCTGCTCCCCGGGATCGCCTGTATAGCACCCCACAGCAGCCGTCTCTGCTTCTAACCACTGTGACTGTGTTGGGTGGGGCTGCCAGGGGGACAGTCTCTGATTGTGGGGAGTCTGGGATGAGGAGGTTTTCCCAAGTCCTTGGTCTTCTCTGCCCATTCTTTGTCAGTCCTTCTAAGCCCAGTTGGTCCAGTGGAGCCAATCACCAGGATCAGGAAGCTGCTAGTCATATTCTTCTCTTTCAGCTAGTCATTCAACAAACATTTACGGAGTGCCTGCTGTGTGCCAAGTCTCCTGGTCATAAGAAATATCCTGTACTAGGGATCATCCTTGCTAGAAATGTCTGCATAAGTCAGAAGGCTTTTGGGGCCAAATGACCAAATGTAGGTTGGCTCAGGCAAAGGGGGAATTGTTGTCATCTATCACCAGACACAGGGATGGCCTCGGGCATTGCTAGGGGTCTTTCTCGACATCTCTTATCTTTGCTTGTCGATGACTTCTCTCCTTCTCAGGGCTGCCTTTTTTTTTTTTTCCAAAACAAAGACATGGCACCATCAATATCAGGGCTCACAGATTCCCAACTTCAGCCCCTTGTAGCTCTGACTGGAAAGTTCCCAGGGAGGCTGGAAACAGAAGAGAGGCGGCTGCTCAAACGACATAACAGAGTTGACTACAAGAACCTGATTTCTGGGGCTTTCTTCCCGTCTCCTACTTATCTTGGCCCATTTCATCTTGATTTCCATACCTGAGAATCTGGTTCATGGACAATTTGATAGTAAGGTGAATGAGTTAAGTTTTTTTTCGTTGTAAGTAGATTTTTTTTTTTTAATTGGGAAGAATACTTAAGGGGTCTCATAGAAATCAAAGAGGCATGACGTAACGAATCACAGGAGGGAGGACCCCAGCAGCCGTGGGCCCTCTGTGTTTGGGGTTCACAGAACCTTCTGCTCATAGCATCGCCCTTTATGTGACTGGGCTCCAACAGCTGCCACCTCTGCAGTTCCAACACCCACCAGTTCAGTTCCAATTTCAAATTCATGGGGACAGTTGGAATTGACCTTGTGTGGGTCACTTGCTCATCCTGCACCAAATAGCAGGGCTGGGAGATACGGTCACATTGCACTAAAATGACAACAGGAGCTCTGCTTCATTGCTGGTGGGAATGCAAAACGGTATAGCCACTTTAGAAGACAAGTTTGTCAGTTTCTCACAAAACTAAACATACTCTTACCATGCAATCCAGTCCAGCAATCCTGCTCCTTGTTATTTACCCGAATGATGTCAAGACTTAAATCCCGACAAAAACCTGCACGCAAATGTCTATAGCAACTTTATTCATAATTGCCAAAACTTGGAAACAACCAAGATGTCCTTCAGTAGGTGATGGATAAATAAACTGTGGTATATCCAACAAGGGAATATTATTCAGCACTAAAAATAAATGAGCTGTCAAGCCACAAAAAGACGTGGAGGAAACTTAAGTGCGTATTGCTAAGTGAGAGAAGCCAATCTGAAAAGGCTGCATACTGTATGATTCCAACAATATGACATTCTGGAAAAGGCAAAACTATGGAGACAGTAAAAAGATCAGTGGTGGCCAGGGGTTGAGGGAAGGGAGGGATGAATAGGCAGAGCACAGAGGATTTTTAGGGCAGTGAAACTGCTCTGTATAATACTATATAATGGGGGATATATGTCATTATACATTTGTCCAAACCCACAGAATGTTCAACAGCAACAGTGAACTCTAATGTAACCTACAGACTCTAGATGATGATCTGTCTACACAGGTTCATCAATAGTAACAAATGTCCCCTTTGGTGGGGGATGTTGATAGCAGGGGAGGCAGGAGGTATATGGGAAATCTCTGTACCTTCTGTTCAGTTTTGCTGTGAATGTAAAACTGCTCCCTGTGCACCAGGGAAGTAGGTGAGCCAATCTGCACACAGACCAAGAGGATTTCTGGAGGAAAAGGGATGGAGACCCCAACACTCACCCTTGAGGTTCAAAGCTATGAGAAGACCTCTGATGGGAGAGTGCACTCAGCTAGAAGCCCCTCATCCAGAAAGGGGTTGTGGCCTGGGACAGGGCTCGACACTGTGGGTGGGTGGGGTGGCCAGAGTTCCAACTCTGGGCACAGCCCCTTCTGGTCCAGCCACTGGCATCACCTCCTTTGGTGCAGAGACACAGGGAGGAGTGCACCACCAGAAGGATGGGACTTCCTGTCCCCAACCCACACTGGGAAACGCTGACTTGAGAGGCCCGAGCTACTGAAGTGATCAATGCAGCAGACAAAAGTGGACACTCGCCTGATCTCCTGGGTGGTGGGTGGTAGCTCCTGCCATGCTACGTGGGGTGAGAGGGGCTTTGCCTCGGAATCGTGGTCTCTCTGCTTCTGCAGAAACACTAAGTGGTGACAGCTGCAGCCCAGGACATGGTCAGATGTCCCAGTGTTTTCATCTAAGAGACAGTAACTAGGTCTTATCTCTTGGACTGGGCAGGCTCTGGACCACTTGGTCATCACAGAAGGGCCATGGAGGAGGAACAAGTTTTTCTCAATGAGCAAAAGATGCTACAATTTGGCCATTTAGAGAAATCTGACCTCCGTGAGCTGGAGAAGTGGACATACTGGTTACCTGCATAAATGTTCATACACACAGACACTTTTAAACACATTTATAAACATGCACATGTATGTACACATACACAAATACACATACACACATACATACACATATAAACACGGACATATACATACACGTATACACACACACGCATACAACACATACAGATGCAGACACATGGTGTCCAAGCTGCATACTGTCTTGGCACGAAAAGTTCTTGCTTTTTTTGCACTCAGTTTTTCTTCCCAAATCTTGGATTCTTGGAAAGGGACTGCAGCTAGGGAGTGGGGGGTGGGAGGGAACAGGGGAGTGGCAGGCCATGTGGAGAGAAGCTAATTTGTTTCTGCAGTCGACAGATGGGGTGAGGACAAACTACACAGTGGGTATTAAAACTCCTTTTTAAATTCAACAATATTTGCAAACTGATCTGAGCCCCCCAGAAGCAATAAGAGAAAGTGTACAATCTGAGACCCAGTTCCATTCTCTCTTAAATGAGGGGCTATTTAAAAACCTTTAAAGCATGCCTTGCCTGGAGTGCAAATGTCGCCAAATAAATATTAGCCACAATATGATTATGGTCACTAGGCAAAACTAGGTACATCGTGGTTGTACAGAGCATTTTCTGCCACGAATAGATATGAGACATTTTGGATATTCTAAAATGACTAAGGTTAAGGCTTACAAAAGGAACAGCTATTGGTTTTTTTGGTCATTGTAAAAACAGTACAGGTATGTTGTAGAAAACTTAGAAAACTGTGAGGAGTAAAAATTTCTCCACTGAGAGAAAACTGGGTGCTATTTTAAATAAATATTTATAAATATTATTAACATTTGAGTCTATATATACCCAATATATCTATATCTATATCACATATATGCATTTAGCTATCTATACACTTGCAAATATTGTTTTATAACGTACCTTTTCATTTAACGATGGATGCTAAGCATTTTCTCATTGTTTTTAGTATCATTTCAAGTAACCCAGATGACCATCTCTGAAAGCGCAAACACACAGATCTTCTTAAGATGTGAGAACACTTAGGAAAGAGAATCAAGCTGGTTGCCCTACCCCCAAGCCCGTCTGACCACCCCACCCCCAGAGAGGAGTGGGCCGCCGTGGTGAACTTGATGTTCAGCATCCTCGGAACATGTGTGCACATCTGGAGGAACGGTTACGAAGATTAATGTCACGCTCAGTGTCAGAACTCCCCCTGACATTTCCTCAGTTTATCCACACAATTGAGGGGAGCCCTCTGGGGATTAGGAACTGCACTCTGCAGTGCGAGGCCAACACTTAACCTCTTGAATTCTCATTTCCCTGGAGACGCGCGTGCAAGTTTTATTCTTTAATTGCTAAAACAATGAGGTCGTGTACAAAACCAATGCAGCAAGAGCTTTGAATAGTTTAAGGCAAGAACACAAGAAAGGAAAATCTGGACACACTGGGCTGATGGGAATTATAATACCTTTAAGCAGAGTTTGAGAGCCAGTAGAAAATAGAAACTAAATGGTAAAGAAATTAGTGTTTTCGAAACCATCATGCGTATTAAACAGGATCTTGAACCAAATGAAGTACTTTAAGTATGACTCAGAGAATATTTGTTTCCTTTCCCCCCCTACTATCTGAGATTTAATTTGGTTTCAAACCAGTTAACTGCTATTAAAAGTTATTTCTCTTTATGAATAATGCATGCCATGTAACTAATGTTTCTTCCATATTGCGTTGGCTGCCAGGGGGCTCAGGAACTCAAATTACTGTGTAGATCTTGCATATCTATGTCGTAATATTCCCTCTGGTTTTGATTTTTTCCCCTGATCCTGGTTTTTATCTAGTTAGATTTTTGTTTTATTGCATGTATTTCTTGTAAGCCACCTCAAACCTTTTGTTAGATAGATTTGTAGATCAAAACAACTTGGATTTGTGGTTCAGTTTAAGAAGAAATGAACATTTTGGTTTGGTTTTGGAGTTCAGCAAATTAGTGTGATTAGCTCTGATTTGAGGTTTACAGTTCTATTACGTTAAAGTCCTTGGTATTTAATACATCAAAGGGCCTGCGAGCTCGCACTTGACCTCCTGTGTGTTAACACTACACAGTGCATTGTGTGTCTGTTTCCAATGATTCTCGGGTAAGGCCCTCTTCGAGATTCTGTCTTGGAATCTTGTTCACCCCTTAGGCATGGTGGGATGGATGTGTGAGCACCAACTTGCAAACACACACGCAATGAAGAGTTTAGAAAGGAAAGTGATCCCACTCGCTCCAACATTTCCTTGCATTTTTGCTTTTAAAGAGATGAAGGCCCAAGTCTTCCATACACAAGAGGTGCACACCCTCCATTGCAACGTGTTTCCCTTCGCATGGCAGCAATGTCAGAATTATCCACCAAGGTGGCATTGAGAGCTTCTTGCATCCTGCACCTTCGCGCCTTTTCGGGATCAGAGCCTTCCCACAGGGGAATGGAGAAGCTCTGGCACAAGAGGGAGCAGAGTCTCTCCAAGGAATGGGAAAGATCAGAAACACGGCTGAGGCCTGGATTCCAGAGCTTTGACTCTCCACGTTGGCCCTGGCAGATCATCTAGGGGTCCCTAGGATTCCATCAAAGACCGCTAGGCTATGCTGCTGTCTAGACAGAGGCCGTTTGTAGTGGTGGAACCAGGCACTCTGGGTTCTGTGTGCTGCTAAGACACTCGCTCTTAGTCTGACCTTGGCAAACTCTTTACGTTTCCGTGTACCCACCCACTTTCTCCCAAGCTCAGCAGAGGGGGTGGAGACTGAGAGAGGGGAACCAATACATCTCGGACCCCCACTATTTTTCAAAGACCATGTTTGCCATTTCCCAGCTTCGTTGTGTAGTAGCCATATGACCTTGAGCAAGTCACTTCAGCTCTCTGAGCCTCAGTTTCCTTGTTTGAAAGTGGCAATGACATATTTACCATGGAGCTAATGAAGTTTAAGTTTCAGGTCCCTCCCTTTGCACACTCTCCTCTAAAGCCTGGTAAGGAGCCCTGGCAATGGGTCCACATGTTTTGGTCAAATTTGAAAAGATATTTTAGTCACAATTGGTTAAGGACTGCTGTCTCTTTCCACCTGATTTCCTCTCTGTCACCCTTTGCCATGGTCATTTTTGGGATGAGGCTAAGGTGAAGATGAGTTGGGCGACATTTGCCCTGAGTTTGGTGGAATATATTTGTGAGGTTGCCTTCTGGTGTGGTAGGAATGGCTTCCAAAAATACTTCTACCTCCCCTTGAATACCCCTATCTCCCAAGACTGGGAGTCTTGACACAAAGGTGCAGGGTCAAAGGCCATCCCAAAATATGAAAGTTTCCTAGAGTGCTTTGCGCCAGAGGTGTATGAGCAGTGGAAGAGAAGCAACGTTTGAAATGCACGGCGCCAGAAGCTGGCCTGTGGAAAACACTTCCGGCCATCAGCCAAGTAAAACTATAAGCAGGAGATTTGGTTTTTACAGATCTCTAATTAAAATAGAAATTCTCTTTTCTCAGAAACTGGCTCAGTAATGCAGCCTGTCTGGTTATAAACTCACCATTCTTTTTTCCTCTTTGGGTGGGAACCCTGTGAACTATCGATTAAATTTGTTTGTGGAGCACAAACCTCTAGCAGAGCTACAAACAGCTACATAATCTTGTGTGAATTTGCACGTTTTTGTGTTTCAGCTCTCAATAAAGAAAAATTTTGACCAACCATGCTAGAGGGAAGAATGAACTATCTTTCTATTCTCTCCATAAGAGATAATATGACATCCTTGTCATATGAAAAGATGATCAAACATGCAGCCAAAAATTTAGGGATAAAAGTATTATAGAGGACTAAGAGGAAGTTATTTAATTAAAATATATACATTTTCTGACTTTCGTGATCTTTGTGATATCTGTCAGCTTTTAAAATATGTGTGTGGTTGCTTTACTTACACTTAATAAATACTCATTTTCGTACCTGATTTTTATTTGTAATTTTGTAAGCTCCAGTCCCTCTAAATCTGGATCCTCTTCTGAAAATTGGCCTTGTTACACCTACTTTGCAAGCAGATGGGAGAAGTTCTTGCAAGATTTGTATAAATGGCTCCCCTGGCCCAGGGTTGGGCTGCTTATAGACAGCAGTTATTATTATGATTATCATCACAAGAGATACTGCAGGGAAGGTGTCATTTTTGTTTGTTTGTTCTGTTTCTGCTAGGAGCTTGCGGAAACCCTTTGGTACTCACAGCTAGAGGGAACTCATTTAGAAACTTTAGGAACTCATTTAGGAACTTTACCTAGAGGGAACTCATTTCATTTCACTTTGAGCAGCACATGTGCCCGGGAAGCATCAAACTGCAGAGCTCAGCTGCACTAGACATCAATAGTTTTGAGCCCAATCATCCCCCTTGATTCTTCTGAGAAATGTTCCATTCTCCACAGCAGGCTTGTGGTTCTAGCAGGGTGGTCTGTGTTCCCCAGGAGGAGTCCTATCTAGCTATAGTGATTGACCCAAACTGAACCAATCATTGCTCGCTCTTGAGATTTTTTTGATCTGGAGACTAGAGAGAGCAAGTCTTAGTCCTTCCATGGTAGAAAATCTCGGAAATGTGCTCCTGGGAGTTGCAGTGGCCACATTTCCAGCCACAACCTGTCTCTCAAAGTCACAAAGCAGGACAAAAAAGAGGCATGCCAGGTGGAGAAGAAGGAGTGCAACTCCCTGGGTCTTGTAGCCCTGAGGCCCAGAGGCACCTGACCTTCCCACAGTAACATTGCTCATCGAATCATCCTCCATTTTGTCCTGAGCTAGTTGGAGTTGGCTTTCAGACAGGACTCATGTCAACCTACACCCTAGGAGTAAAGGTGAGCTGGAAATAGGCCAGGCCTTTCAAAGATTAAAACTCAGTCTTGAATCATCTCTATCTCTGATTACATCAAAGTGAACTTCTACTATAACAGCTTGCCAGAAGCTAAAGAAAATCCTCTCAGGAGGGAAATAACACTGTCTGAAGCCTCTGCAATTTCTTTTAACACAGAATTTCCAGGATTCAATCAAAATTTATCAGGCATACCAAGAACAGGACCATGAGGAAAAGTATACAATAGAAACAGACCCACAGGTGATCCAGATATTGGAATTATCAGATATGGTCTTTAAAAACTGATATTAATATATTCAAGAAAATAAATGACAAGGTGAAAATTTTCACCAGACAATTAGAATCTTTAAAAAAGAATCAAGTAAAAATTATACAAATGAAAAATGCAGTAATTGATATTGAGAATACAAGCAATGATTTTAACAGCAGATTAGACACAGCAGAAGAAAAGTTTAGTGACCGGAAAGATAAGTCCATAGAAAATATCCAGATAGGAGCATGAAGATTAAAAGAATGGAAATACATAAAAGAACATAAAACACATATGAAAATGGTGAAAAGTTCTCACCTACATGTAATTGGAGTCCTAGAAGGGAAGGAGAGAGAGAGAACAAGAGAGAAGTCATCTTTAAGAAGATAATGACTCAGCATTTAAAAATATGATGAAAATGTTAAACTGCAAATTCAAGAATCACTATAATCCCCAAGGAGGATAAATACAAAGAAAAACACACCTTGGTACATCACAATAAAACTGCTAAAAGCTAAAGATGAGAAGTTTTAAAAGCAGGCAGAATGGAAATGACACTTTCCCATCAAAGAAGCAAGCTGAGACTGAAACTGAGATGATGTGAACCAGAGGACAATGAAATAACACATGGAGAGTGCTAGAGGAAAGTTATCGCCAGCATAGTGTTCATATCCTGTGAAAATATCCTTAAAAAATGAAGCCTGAAGGCGTTTCCAGACAAATAACGATAGAGAATTTGCTGTCAGAAGACTTGCACTAAAAGAAATACTAAAAGGAGCTTTTTCAAGGGAAAGAAATATCATCCTAGAAAGATGCACAGAAATGCAAGAAGGATTGATAGGTAATGGAAGGGATAAATATGTAGATAAATCTAGATAAAGCTTGACTGTAAAAAATGACAATAATGATGTCTTGTTTAAAATATATGTAAAATAAAAATATTTGATAGCAATGACCTAATTTCAAAGAGAGTAAAATTAAATTAAATTTGATTTAAATAAATTAAAATTA
This sequence comes from Ceratotherium simum simum, assembly GCF_057802395.1. Classification (NCBI taxonomy): domain Eukaryota; kingdom Metazoa; phylum Chordata; class Mammalia; order Perissodactyla; family Rhinocerotidae; genus Ceratotherium; species Ceratotherium simum. The sequence goes on from NC_141903.1 coordinate 8,621,560, forward strand.
AAATGTTTTAATTTTATTGTTCATAAATGATAAAAGTATTGACTTATATTAGACTTTAATTAAGTCAAGGATCCTACTGTAATTGCTAAGAAAACTCCTAAAAGAATAGCACAAGAATGTAAACTAACAAGATAACAAAGAGTAAAATTTAAATAATAATAATAGTAATAATAATAATAAAAGATTAATCAAAAAAAAAAAAAGCAAGAAGGTCAGAGAGAAGACCATTACAGATGGGATAAACGATACATCTATACCCAAATATATGGGTAATTACATTAAAGGCGAATGAACTAAATATTCCAACTAAAAGACTGTGATAGTCAAGCTAGGATTTAAAAAAGGAGAAAACAACTACATGTTGCTTACAAGAGACATATCTTAAATATAAGGACCCAGAAAGGTTGACTGAGTAAAAAGATGGAAAAAGGCAGGCCCTGCAAATGTAGCTAAGCTATGTTATCAGTAAAGGAGACTTTAAGGCAGGAACCATTACCAGAGGTTTTTTTATCATGACGATAAAATGCATCATTCCACTGGAGACACAATAATTTTAAACGTAGATGCATCTAGTAACAAAACTTCAAAAATGAAGCAAAAACTGGTAAAACCAAAAGGAAAAAGAGACAAATCTGAAACCCCAGTGGGAGATCTTAACATAGATTCCTCAGAAACTGATAAAACAAGCAAACAAAAATCAGCAAAGATAGAGAAGATATGAATAATATGATTAACAGACTTGACCAATCTGATATCCATAGAATGCTGCACCCAACCATTGCAGGAAACATCTTACTTTCCTGGTTGAGGTTCTCTTAGCTCTGATTTCCTTGGTTGGTTTTATACTTTTTTTTTTTTTTTTTGGTGAGGAAGATTAGCCCTGAGCTAATATCTGTTGCCAATCCTCCTCTTCTTGCTGAGGAAGATTGGCCCTGGGCTAACATCCGTGCCCATCTTCCTCTACTTTATATGGGACGCTGTCACGGCATGGCTTGATAAGTGGTGCGTACGTCCGCACCCAGGATCTGAACCTGCGAACGCTGAAGTGGCCGAAGTGGAGCACGCGAACTCAACCACTACGCCACTGGGCCAGCCCCGGTTTTAGTCTTCTTTTGCTGATTGTATTTCCACTAGTTGCCTCAGGCCTTTTTGAAAGGAGAAAGAGTCTCAGTAAAGAAATGAGAAACAGATAAATGGAAAGGGGAAGTGTGAGTTTGGGAGACGAAAACCTGGCTTCCCTTTCCAGCCCTGTCCCTCCTAGTGGCGTAAACTTGGACTTACAGTTCATATCATAAATTAGAGAAAATAATAGCAGCTTTACAGGGTCCTGGGGAGACATATAAAATAGTGCATGTAAAGTGTCTGCCCAGAGCAAGCATGCCATCCATGGTAGCTGTTACCATTATTTTTATTATCCTTACATTTGAAGAAAGCAGGTCTTTTAAATGATGAGACTCTGAACTTGAACACATCTGCTGAGCCAGCGTTTTTGCCCGTGCACGTGTCTGAAGAACAGGAAAGAAAAATGGTACAAGCTGGCATTTTCTCATGGCTCTGCTAAGTGAAAAGCTGTAAAAACAGACTGCACGTGCCTCTGGGTGGGGCCGGGAGGCAGCCAGGACAGTACCCCTGGCCGTGGCCGGGGAGGGGGAGGGAACTCAAGACAGAGCCACTGGGCACGAGGCTCCCCTGTTAACAAGGTCCTTGTAGGATGTCCTTAACGAAGTTCCCTTGGACCGGGGCCAGAGAGACCTGCCTTTCTCTGAATCCAGCCAGGGAAGCTTCAAAGTCTGTCCCCACAGACTGGGTCAGAGTGGGGTCCTAATGGGTATCCATTAGGAAGAGCTGTCACGTCCTGAGGGTCCTATAAGGTATTGGGGCCAGTGCCAGGCATTGCACCTCTATTTCTTCTGAATTCTCAGTCTGCCAGGTAGAAACTGAGGCTCAGAGAGGCTAAGTGACTTGCCCACAGTCACACAGTTGAACCATGACAGAACTGAGATTCAGCTATTTATGAGTCTGATTCTAAGACAATTCCACTGCTCTTTTCACTAATATACTATGTATCATACTGTCATTCTTACACAAGACAGGAGTCTGCTATATCCTTATAAAAAGCATAACACACCCAACACTCTGCTTGGAAAACTTCCATTCATCCTTCAAAACCCTAGGTCAATGAGAAGCCTCTAGGAAGTCTCTTCTGGTGCTCCAACTCCATCATCTCTCTGTGAAAACAGTCCCCTCTACCCCAGCACCTACTTCTATTGTTACCCTTTTCATGCTGTTCTAGAATCATCAATTCATATGCCTGTGTCCCTCAACAGACTGGAAGTTTCTCATTTGTCTTATTGTATCTAGATCTAAGGACCCAGCCCTGGGCTGAGCCCAGAGAAGTGATGGTATAAATAAGCATGTGCATGACAGAATGAAATAAAAGAAAGAAATTTCACTCATTTATCTAATCCCTACAACGTGCCATACACTTTTAGCTAGACGTGAGGAATAAAGCAATGAATAAAACAAAGTCCCTGTTCTCATGAGGCTAATACTCCAGGGAGAAACAGGCAATAATCAATTACACAGGTAAATAGACAAAAGAACTGCTGTTTGTGAAAAGTGCCCCCTCTGGGCCCCAGGACTGTTCAGATGGTTAAAGATTCTTACCTTCAGGCAGAGGGCTGAATTAGCAAGAGGACTCTTAAGGTATTACTTGGGCATTGCATTGAAAAGGGTAGGTCCCTGATTCTTTCAATGTCCCTAATTCAGTCATGCCCTAAAATTTTCATTGCACTACAATCAAAATAAACAAAGCACAGTCCTGTTAGAGAAGCAGGTAGCCCAGAGTTAGCAGACTCTAAGACACCCGGGACAGGGATGGCAATTATGTGGCACTTATACCTCCACTTCCTACTACTAGTCCTGGGGCAGACATTGCTAATCGATCACAGCACTCTGTCCAGCTGAGCCTGAGGTCCCTTCTCAGCACAGTACTCAAGGCAGCCACAACCAATCAACCTGGACTGGTGTGCAAGCTGAAAGCTCTCTGCACTCCTAGCCTGGAGCATTATACCTCCCTTCTGGCTGAGGGAGCCTAGTGCTGTGGCAACCGCTTCGGGGGAAACCAACTCCCTGAACCGATCTTGGCAGTGGCACTTAAAAAAAGAGGAGACTGAGAAGAAGAATTGCTTTTCAAATATTTGGTTTCCAAACATATTTATTTGCAACTCCAAGTCTGCTGACCATATGCATTACATCTGTTCTGGATTGGAATTCAAACAACGTTTATGATTTATTAGCTTGAAAAAATACATCTCGAGGTACCTCCACGCAAAGATGGCAGTGAAAGAAGTGCTGTGGAGCTCCCAGAGATGCACTTCCCCTCTCAGAAGTAGTTGGGGTATGTAGGATCCCTCGTCATGAACTAATCCCATTGCCCGATTGGGAAGAATAAGAAGAAAAAGACCTCCGTTTGGAGCTTGCAATCCCTAAATGCGAATTACGCACCCTGGCTGATTTACCGCGGCCTGCTGAGATTTCACAGCTCAGCAGAGGTTGTGTGGCTCTCCTGAGGCTTCTCAGGCCCAGACGAGTTTGCCAGACCCTCCTGGGTGGTCCCTTCTCTGCAGAGTCCTGAGAGGTGCATAGCCTTTCCCCTTCAGCCCTTGAACTCTCTCTAGGGGGTCCTCTGGCCTTTGCCCATGGCTGCACACAGCCCCTTTCGTGTCATGCCCTTCTGCCCTCCTCTTGAAGGGGAAGAGGAAGGAACAGACGATTATAGTGTCTAGGTCAGCGGTTACCCGCCCCACTCAGAAAAGCGTCTGGATCTCTCTCATTCTCAGTTTTCTCATCTGTAAAATGGGAATAAAAGTAATATTGTCTTTCTGGTTGCCACAATGAATCGACGAACTGACTCAGGTCAATAGTGCAGTTCGTAGGGATGCTCCATAAAGGACGGGTGGGCCTGCGACCATGTAGGCTGATTTATTTAATTTTCACGAGAAGCCAATAGACCGGGCTCTCACACATTGGGGTGCATCAGAATCACCCCCCAGGACCTCGTCAGAGTACACATTCCATGATCCCATGTGCAGAGTCTGGTTCGGACAATCTGAGATGGGGCCTGGGAATCCGCTTTTTCAACCAGGTGGTCTGGACAGGAGGTGTGTTGACCACCCTGGGGAAACATCTGTATAAAGAGAGACTCTCACCCCAGGTTTACAGATGAGGAAGCTGAGAGGTGTAACGACCTGCCCCAGGCTGCAGAACGAGTAAGTAGCAGGGCTAGGATTTGATTCCAAAGCCACGGGACAAGGTCACATTTGGGGCTGTTTCCATCAGAGGAGAGGTCCTGCCTGGGACCAGCCCTCTGTTACCTCCCCTCCGCCGCACTGTCTCTTCCCAGGGCAATTTCTGCCCAAAGAGAAGACGGCGACTGGAGGATGTGCTGACCACCGGCACTTACCAGCTGTGTGACCTTGGGCAGCTGCCTAGACTGCCTCCATTTGCCAGCCCACCCTCCTCTGCCCTGCCTGGTGCCCTGGGAGGCTGCCCCCACGGGCTCCCTTGGCCCCTGGCCTCCTGCCTCGTCCAGTGAAAGGAAGGTGGTAGCAGGAGATTGGAGGACAGGAGGGGGAACAGGTCAGAGTATTCCTCCCAGCTTCCCTCTACCAAGGTGGCCACAGCTTCAATCGGGTAGCCCTCTCCTCCAGTGACACGTCCCTTGGGTTCTGGTAACCACCCCTCCTGCTGCCCTCCAGTCTTGGTGTCTCAACAGCTCTCCACAGCTGCCAGCCATGGAGGACTTCAGCACCCCTTGTTGGCTCCCCTTAACCTGCCACCACTGAAAACAGTCCCTTCAGTAAACCCTCCTCAGTTGCCCCATTTGAGTGGCCATCAGTTTTCTGGGCCCTGACGGACACATTGAGCTTCCTCGTCTACAGTATGAGTAGAATCCTGAGAATTCCATCAGAGGTTGGCAAAGAACGGCCCGTGGGCCAAATCTGGCCCCCGTCTGTGTTTGTAAATAAAGTTTTATTGGAACACAGTCATGTCCATTTATTTACATATTGTCTATGGCTGCTTTCACATTACAATGGCAGGGTTGAGTAGTTGTAACAGAGACTTTATGGCCCTTAAGCCTAAAATTTTGACTGTCTGACCCTTTACAGAAAGTTCAGCAAGCCCTGAATGCCATCATAGTATACAGTAGTCGGTGACAAGCCCTCTGCACAGCGCCTGGCGCACTGTAAACTGTCAGCGAGGGCTGGCTCTTCTTGTCAGGGTTCAGTGGCAGCGATGCGTAGTTCCTGAGCCAGATAAATCGGGAGCTAGAAGGGAGCGAGGTGGCTACCATCTGCTTTTTAGAATGATGGGTCACAAAATCCTTTTAAAAAGCAAGTTTTCCTGGTGGTCTGCCACTTCCTGGGCAGGAATTGGCTCTTCCTGTCTTCCTCTCAGCACCCAGCCCAGGGCTCCCAGCGGAGTCAGCATCTAGAAATTTGTTGTTGGATGAATGAATTCAATTAACCACCCATCAGCTGGGATGGAACTTTGCAGAGACCCAGCGTTTATGCAAATCAGACTCCTTCAGGGACTCTGCAGCTGTCACCAAGTCTTAGTGGCTTTTCCGGCGACATTGATTTTCTAACCCACTGCCTCCGTTCTGTCCTCACAGCCGCCGCCACCACCAGTTTCCACCACGGCCTTTCAACCTCCAGGCTCACCCGCTTCAAGCTACTTCCACAGCCTCCAAAACCATCTTTCTAACGCGTAAGTCTGATCATGCTGTTCCTGTTCTAGGAACCCGTCTGTGGCTCCCCGCTGCCTACAGGATTACCTCCAAATTCCTCAGCACAGCACTACAAGCCCTTCCCCTGGGACCCTGTCCACCCATCCTGCCTCCTCTCTCGCTTCTCCCTCATCTCTCCTCCACCCTGTGCTCCAGTGCCCCACAATCTTTCCAGGCCGCCAAGCAATCTTGCTCACCTCCTCCCTGGAGTGCCCACTGGCACCTCTGCCCCACGCCAACTCCTACTTGTTAGTTTAGGACTTACTTTGAATTTTACCCCCTCCAAGGAGCTAGATTGCTTTCCTCCAAGCTGAGTTGGGTGTTTCTTCAGGGCCCCCCCACTGCCTTGTGCTGTTCTCTTTGGAAACTTGTAACCGTCTGTTTACCACTCGCTCCCATGCTCGGTTATAAGCTCTGAGTGAGCAGGTCGTATGTGGTGGCCACGTCCCTGGCTGCAGGACACAGCAGGTCCTCAACCCATGGGAGACACCTTCCTCCTTCAGCCCAGGCCCTTCTCGTCTTTGACCTGTTGTGTGCTTCTGAGTGCCCATACCCAAGTCCTCGCTCCTTGAGAGGCTATGGGATTCATCCATTTGGGGTGGAAGGGAGGCACATGCTTTTACCTACTTTATGCCTAAACACTTGAAAATTCTCAGAAAACCTCAAACAATGGCTGGATTGAAAGCCATGCTATTTAAACACTAAAATGAAACATATTCTTCCAAAGAGAAGCAGCCACTCATTCGAATCTCAGACAATCCGGCTGTCCTCAGCGGGCGCAGCGCATCGTGTTGATGGGGCTGAAGGGGGTTGGTCCCGGAAATCTAGCTGCTTTCTGAGGAGGAGATGACGACTCATCCCTCAGTGATTTTTGCTTTCCTTTCTCCATGGAAGACCATGTCAACCACTGCAGAAATACAAACAGACACAACTTGGGTGCCTAGAAAGGAATCTAGCCACTCAGTGAGGGGCAAATGACTTCAGGGGCCAGAAGCAACTGTAAATGAGGGAGGGGGATGTGGTAGCACAGAGTGGGGAGGAGTCTGAGGCAGAGAGGGGGGCCTGCTGCTCCACACTTTGATACTAGGGTCTTTCACAAGAAACCAGTAATGTGGATTTTTATAAGAAATATCCTGGGTTTTTTAATGTGGGCAATTAATTTAAAAACTTTGAAGCCTGAAGGAGATCAGACTAACACTCTTTTCAAGTTGAATTCAGCCTGCTCGACCTGGGTTTATGACCTCTGGTCTTCTCTGTACCATTTAATGCTTGGTTTCCTCATTAATCCTCTAACCATCCATGAGACCTGCTTTTTTTTGGGTTAGGCCCATTTCACAGATGAGGAAACTGAGGCTCAAAACCACGTGCCCAGAGCCATGGTAAGGGGTGGATCGTGGTTCAAACCCAGCTCTGTCTGATTCCACATCCCCTGTCACGCCAGCTTTCTGGGCCCCTCCTGGCAGCCCAGGCTGTGACAGAGGCTGTCCTGGGGTCCCGGGGGTGGGGAGTGGACTGGTGCTCCGAGAAGCTAAGCTCAGCTCAGCTCCCAGCCAGCAACCAGGCTGGAGGACCCCTTTGTGCGAGCTCAGCATCTGGTTGTCAAATGCGGGCTGGCTCAGCTCCACCATCTGGCTCCACTTGAGAAATGGGCACTTGAAGCATTACAGCCGATGGGGCGGGCAGGCCCGGAGAGAAGCTTCAAGGTCTGGAAACGGAGGATGTCTACCTGACTACACTGAGGCAGGTTCAAGATGAAAGGGGATGGGTGGGTCCCACTCCATCTCACCTCCTTCGTGTGTCTGTCCTTGCGATCTGACTGTCTGTCTCTCCTGACGCCCTTTCCTTCTCTTCCTCTCTTTCTCCTCTCCCTCACACATCGCCGCCCCATTTCCTTGCCCTTCTCCCTGTCTTCTCTGATTCCACTTCTCTCACTGTCTCTTTTTTGATCTCTCTCGGTCCTTTCTCCTCTTCTTTTCTCTGTGCCTCCCCTCTCCATCTCTCAGAACGATATGCATAAACCTTTTACTCCTGACTTCCTTCTAATATCTTCACACAAAGAACAAATAAAGAGATGTCACCAACAAGCACCAAGCACTTTGTTCCAATGGACCTTTTTCTCTCGGGAGAAGAATGCGATTTCTGACCTAGGCTCTCTCTCTCTGACGTATTCATGACTTGGCATCCTATGGCAAGTTAAGTATTTTTCCGCACACAGCTAAGCTGGTGTTAGAAGGCTAACGAATCCAGCTAAAAGAAGCTTTCATCTGCAAGTCACTAAAATGTTCTGTTGTTTATTCCCCACCATTACTTTATTTCTCCACAGCCCTCTCCTCCTACACACACACACACTCTCACACACTTACACTCACACAGATTTGCATGCACACACACACACATTTCCTTATTGCCATTTCTTTGAAGAAAAGAAAATTCTGTACCATAAGTCTCTGGCAAGGTTATCTGACCAGGTCCTCAGAAAAGGGAACCAGGCCTTGCTGAGTGACTTCTGCGTTCTACGTGACTTTTCTGCCTTGGCTCTGGGCCTCACAGCAGCACTGCCGGGAAGGTAGGCATCCAGTCATGCAGGTAAAGAGCCTGAAGCTCAGAGAGGTGAAGTGACTTGCCCAAGGTCACAGAATCAGTCTAGCTTTTGAAGTGCTCCACATGGCGTCTGTGGAAATCTGCAGATAATTTCCAAGCCCCAGAAGTAAGCTTTCAAAGAGCCACTTTGACAAGTACACACAGCACTGCACCCCAAAGTATTTCCCCACCTCTCATGAATAACGGCAAAAAGGGGGATCGTGTCCAAGCCTTATTTACCCTACACCTGCTGTTACCCCTCATCCTTAAACAGCCTTTTGAGACTGGGAGGATGGGGTAATTACTATGACCATTTTGCAGACAGGTAAACAGAGCCTTGCACAGATAAAGTGACTTTTCCAAGGTCCTCGGTTGGTTGGCAGAAGGGCAGAGGCTGGACTCCATGTCTCCCGTGCCTCACTATGGATGTGCGTAGCAAGATCCCAGTGGGAGGTGATAGGAAGTGGCAGTTTTCTGGAGTGATACGGCAGATAAATTTTAAAATCTAATCTAGTTTTGTCAGCTGCCTACATCATTCATTTGATCTTTGGCCTCAGTTTTCACATCTATCAAATGGAGATGATAACTGTCACAGGATTTAATACCAGGAGATATGGGGTCACAGTATGCCATGCCTGAGGACTCTCAGGGAGACCAATGAGGTAACAGATGCAAAAAATTCTTCATAGCACGTACAAGATAAGATTATTTTTCAGACCCACTTCTTGCCTTCAGAACTTATACTCTGGAAGGGAGATAGCAATGATGGAATGCACAGTCTTACCACCCCCTTCCAGGCTGTGGCAGACATTACAAATCAATCACTGCACGTCAAGCAGGTATCTCTCATTGGTTGGTATTGAAACGAGAGGGACAGTCTGTTTGCCATCCTGGCTGCAGAAGGAGAAACACAGTTCCCCATCGCAGGCACCACGTTCAAGTGCCTTCTTGACCCCAGAAGTAAAACCTCAGCCTCTGCTTATGGAGCGCTGACTGGGAGCCTAGTCCTTGCCCCACATTATCATCTAATCCCCATGACAGCCTGCAAGTCAGAGATGATCATTTCCATTTGACAGGCGAGTCTCCGAGCCGGCTGGGCTGCTTACCCCAGCTGACCCAGTTTGTAATTGACGGAGCCCCTATTTCAACCTGGGTCTGTCTGTCTCCCAAGCATGCTTTTGCCACTGTTCCACACTATGTCCCCCAAACAGGAACCTAGCAGTTTAGGCCAGGCTCAGAAACATCACCAGGGCCATCCACAGGGCTCTGGGAGAACTAAAACACAGCCACCCCTTTTCCGGCAGAGATTTCTCATTCCTGCTGGAAACAGAGCGCCTGCCAGGACCCGAGTCCATCTCCTGGGAGAGGCTGCACACACTATTTTGATGTTGAACACGTGCCCACGGGCCCAGTGATGGACAAGCCTTTTACACATCTCAGAAATAAAACTCGCGGAGTCATTTCCATCTTGGCCAGAGCTGCGGGCACAGCCCCAGGAGGCCCTGGCTCTGCTAATTCTCTCATCAGCCTAATAGGAGAACAATCATCAGAGTCAGGATACAAATTTAGCTCCAGACACTTTTTTGGGAACTCAGAGGGTTTGTGACTTACGGCCTCATTTTAAAGAGGAGCAGATTGTTGACACGACCTCCGGGTAGTTCTCGTTTTTCTTGATGAACCAAGTTGTACACGCTGTTCATGGGGGAACTGTTAGGTCATGGCTGAAGTCCACAAGTGGCTAGAAAAATCTAGCAGCTGGGTTGTAGGCTGACCTGTCTATAATTAACCTAAGAATTTGTTTATTTAACTACCTCAATTACAGACTAGTTTAAGTAGCATTGAAAATAAAAGATGAGCCCTGGGAACAGAAGAAGGAACAGAAGGATGCTCTTTTGTCCAGGCTTAAAAGGACACTATTGGAATGCATGACTAGCCACTGGCGACGAGAACAGCCATCAGGAAGACTTTCAGAGGCATTAAATTGAGACAGAAAATGCTAACCTGAGCAAAACTGACCACTCAGAGGCATGTTTTGTTGCGAAGTCAGACGATCAGGCTTTGAATCCCTGCTTTGCTGTGTACTATGTGCCATCCTGTGCAGGTCGCCTAACCCCTGCTACCTTCTGTGCCCCCTTTAGAAGAGCAGTGGGCAGAGGTCAGCTGATATTGATGACATTGTAGCTAACATGTCTAGGGCACTGGTTGCAGGCCAGGCATTATGCTAGCACCTTATTTATAATCTCACTCATTTAGTTCTCATGATTGCTCTATGGAGTAAGTACTGTTCTCACCTTCCATTTGATAGATGAGGAAACTGAGGCACAGAGAGTTTAGGTGGCAAAGTAATGCTCAAGGTAACAGAGCGTGGAGTGTGGAAGCTGGGATCTGAAACCAGGGACCCGGCCCCAGGGTGCGCACCCGCTGCTCTGCCCTGCCCTGGGAAGAACTGACACCATGGGAAGTCCTCAAAACAGGATTAGGATGAATCTAGTTTCTTTTCTTTGTCTTACGAGGGTGGCTTTCTGATGGCTTCTGCATGTTTTTCTAGCTGATATAAATAGCTTTTTGATTTTTCTCTCCCTATCCCCCCTCCAAATATCAGTCAGTCCTTGAGAGAAAACAACTCTGTCTGGTTCTTGGTGACAAGGTCAGGCCTCCTTCGGGGAACACTCGTCGGTGCTGTCTCCACGCTGGGCTGAGAAATCCCGGCATTTATTTTAAGCCGAAACATTCTTATATTTAAAGCTTGTCATCAGGCTGAAGTTTGTTTATTGCATTCCATAATTATGATGAATATATTTTAAATAGAAAAAGATTTGAAATGTGGGACGGCTGCAAAAAATGTGGTGTCAATCACTGAGAATCAACCCACATCTGGAGTTAGAACTTGGGTGGGAATGGCTTGTTTTGCATTTTTATGACCAGATGCATCCAGATTAGATGTACCTTATAAACTTCACCCAGACAACTGTCAGGGCCAATCAGCCTTAATTGAATGCGACATTTTCTCCACCAATCCGCCCTGAGCCCGGGCCAAGAATCCCCCCTGAACCCCGGGCCCTGAGTGAGCTCTGTGAGCCATGCACACAGGATCTGTCAAACACAGGCCAAATTAAATACTGAACTTCGTTCCACAATGACTTCCAATTAGAGCAGAGGGAAGCCTGGAGGGCTTTGAATGCCCCCTTGGCCCGTCACTTGGAGACACAATCAGTGAAAAAAGAGGAGCCAGGTTCTGCTGCTGCTGGACCTGCTCCACGTGGTGCCCTGGGCACTGAGCGCTTACTGTGAGCCAGGGTGGCACTAGGTACTTCACATACACCCTCTCTTAGTGTCCCCAATAGCCCAGAGAGATGGGGATGACCGCCCACTTGACAGGTCAGAAAACTGAGGTTCAGAGAGACGGATGGAGGGTCTGGCCCAAGTGTGCAGGCCAAGAGAGCTTGAATATTCTCATCAGCTGACTAATGGTGGTTTTCAACCCCCTGAGGGCATTCGGATGCATGGGAGGGCATTTTTGGTTGTTGCAATGACTGGCATTAGCACCAGGGGCCCAGGGATCCTAACCCTCCTGCAATGCGAGAGACAGAGCTGAGGACTGGAGAAGTGTCCCCTCAATGTGCCAACAGCACCCCCCATTTACTGACTCTTGATCTGACCCCACACAGGCTGGTACCCACAATGAGGAAGTATATGATTTGGTGTGCAAATCGATATGCTTTGCGAATATTTTATTATTGTAGACTTCAAGACATCACTTGTTGATGTACAACTAATGCAGAAGTACCAAAGACTGCAATGGAGAAGGGGAGAGAGCACAGGAGGACAGAGGGGAGGAAGAGTCTATCTGTTATTATAAAATATCCAATAAATATTAGCCCTCATAATTATTGTAAAGTCCATCATTATTACTTCTAAGTTTTGCATATCGAGGCAGGATTCTGCGATAGGTATATATGAACAATAAAATCTTCACTATCTGTGAAGATTTCTACTTCCCAAGCTAGAACCAATGCAGCCTCATAAAAGAGTAATCAATCACAATAAGAACAATAATTATCTCTCGTGTCCTGGCTCCTATGCCACGGGCTTGGCATACATCATCTCGACTCCCTACAGCAATCCTGTGATGTAAGGGCTATTATTCTGACCCTTTTAGAGATAAAGAATGTGAGGCTCAGAGAGGTTAAGTGACAGCCCAAAGTCACACAGCCAGCAGGAGGCAGAGCTAAATTTTGAGTCTGATTCCATAAACCGGACTTACTTTCTGAACCCTGAAGTCCAAGAAAATCATAGCTGGTTTTGGTGACAAAATGCAAATCAAAGGTGTTGGTTTTTCCTAAAAGTACCTCTTGAACTGGTTTGAACCAGAATCCAAAATGAACGTTTACTTAACTATTAAACAAGAGAAGGACTGGAACGTCAAACTCTTGGCAAGAACAAGCACAAATGGAAGTCTCCACCAGCACGCCTGGTTTTAACAAGGACCATCATTTGTATCTAGTTCTGGGTAACAAAGAGATTTCCACAAGTCAGAGGCGAAGGATGAAAGGAGGTTGCTGATCTGGTTACAACAAATTCTATTAAGTAAAAAATTCTGTCTGACAGAGGTTTTCATCAGTCCCTCTGCCTACTGGAGACAATCTCCTGAAAGAGAACACTGGTCTGGGAGGATTTGTTTTTTGAGAAACAGAAATGAAATTAGCAAACAGTTGACAAAAAGCATCCCTGCACAGATGTTGCAAACTCAGATGCCTACAGGGGCCAGCCAGGTGTGGGGGATGAAGGCAGTAGGGAGCATGTGATGTAATAGGGAGGGGTGAGGACTGTGGCGAACTGAGGAGCCCGTGCCTGGCCAGCTAGGCATCAGCTTTAGCCAGTTATTTCATGATGACATTAGGTTAGCAGGATTTTTGACTTCTCAAGAGAATATGGGATTTTTGTGTAAAGTCTCTCTGTAGTTAAAGTTGGTAACAAATTCAAATAAAAAAAAACACCGCGGGACAAACCAAAAATGTGTCCTGAAATGGTCTGTGAGCTGAACCACCTCTGATGCCCTGCACCTCTTTGACCCTCATTTGGCTCTGGGCAGTGGGCACCGTGGTGATCCTTCTGTAACAGTGGAAGAAACAGGTTCAGAGAGGGCAATTATCATGTCCAAAGCCACACAGTGGGCCCTCCCTGTAACGCTGAGGCCTGGTGTGGAGAACAAAGACCTGACTCCAAAATGTCTAACACCTTTGACAAATGAGGTAAAAACCTGTGCTGGTATTTGTTCTTCAGAAAACAGTCCCTCTCCCTACTCCTCCTCTGTTTGTCTCAAATCTCCCTCTGCCTTTCTCTTATAAGGACACCTGTCATTGGATTTAAGGCCCACTCCAACAATCCAGGATGAACTCATCTTGAGAACTTTTATTACATCTGCAAAGATCCTTTCCCAATTAAGGTCACATTCACAGGTTCCAAGGGTTAGACCGTGGACCTATCATTTGGGGGCAGGAAGGGGGGGACATTCAACCCACTACATATCCCTTCTCCATCTATCTGCTTCTTAAATTTGAATTTGTGTTTAAAATCAGGAACCCCAATCCTCCTCATAATGGTGCACCCCAATATCAAGCAGCCCTCCAGGAAGGTGGAGTCCCCAGGAGAGGGGAATCCCTGCCTGGACGACGAGGTGATTCCCCTTCTGCACCATTGATTGTCTTGAAAGATGGTGCAAAATGATGGGGTCTTCTGGGCGTTTCCCTAGAAACACCTCCTCCTGGACTCCCAGAGAGAAAGGCTGTGACACTGTGGCTCTGGCACGATGGATCGGGGGTCGCCTGTGAGGAGCACAGCCTCTCCAAATGAGGCTGCATAGCAGAGAGAAGTGCTTGAGAAAGCAAAGTCACTTGTTCATGTCTATTGGTATCAAATGTCACCAGTCCAAAGAACAGTATCTGAACGGCTTACAAGCTGATCTTAAAACGGCATACGTATGATATTGGTCTGTAAGAAAGCTCTCCTCTAGGCTCCTTCCTCAAGAGACGTGAGAAGAGCTGTGTTTTCTACTGACGGGTGAGGACAGGTCTTCCTTTCCTCTTTCTTGCTGCTCTGTGTGCTCCTACTAATTGAAGGAACCAAACCAGCATTAGGAAAAGGTACGTTACAACTAACCAACCAAAAGAACAGTTTAACTTTAAAATCACAGGAGATTTTTAGATAAGTGGAGAACATCCAGGGGAGCCAGCCAGCGTTCTGGGAGATGGCCTTCAGGAACTGGGCTCTGAAAGAAAAGGAACTGGAGTGGGAGTGGGGAGTGAAATGTGCTTGCTGGCACCTGCTGAATTTGGGGAGGGGGCAGAGCAAGGGCAGGGCAAAGCCGGTAAACTGAGCAGTGGGCATCATTACTGTCTGCAAAGCACTTTCACATTTGCTCATTTAAGCCTAAGGCAGACCCCGTGGGAGCAGTTGCATTGGTGGGGAAAGCAGTGGGGTCAGACCCAGGGTGGAAGTTCCAGCCGTGTGACTTTGGGCAAACGACTGGCCCTCTCTGACCCTCAATGTCCTGAGCTGCGAAACAGACATGATAGCTGTGCTGTACCTTCAATAATCATCTTATTTCTTAAAGTAGGAAATGGACTGTCACTTTATGAAAGGGTTTTTCACTTTATAAAGGGAATTGACATGGAACCCACAAACTTGACCTTCTGTTTGTAACACCTGCCATTTCTCTAGAGCAGAGACATCGCGTGGACACACAAGGAGACCTTCCACACCTGGAGAGGGCTCTCATCTGTATCCAATCCCCAAGCTTCAGTTTGTTCCTCTGCAAAGTACGGATGTCAATAATAATGGCTGGCTCTCTGAGTTGTATTAACATTGAGCAGTTTAGATGCTTTTGTTAGCAGAAGCAAGTAACAAAATCCCCAACTCAAATTTAGGAGTGGCTTTAAATTTCCTTCAAGTTTATGGTCTCCTGCAGGAGGAGGCGCAGAGGTGCAGTGGTTTCCGGGGGGGTTGGATCGATGGTCCAATGTTGTCCTCAGAAGCACAGGTTGTTCCATCTCTTTGCTCTGCCGTCTGCACTGATGGCTCCATCCTTTACTCCCAGGATGAAAACAAGACGGCACCAGGAGTCCCAGGCATCCCATCCAAACACAGAAACATCTAGAAGAGGACACAGTGCCTCTCCTGCAGCTCACTTCTAGGAGAGGAAAAAACCTATGCCTGGCAGCACGCCTGCCCTTACATCTACCCGGCCAGGGTTCAGTGATCTGACCAGGCCTGGCCCAATTCTCGTCAAGGCACGTGGGGCTAACCTGGAATTGGAGGGGTGTCAACCTCCCTGAGGCACATGGCTCTGCAGGAGGGGAAATAACTGATCCAAGATGGGGTGAAAAGAAGCAAGAAGGGTGTCTCGGGTGGGTTCTCCTAGAAGCAGAACTTGAACTGCTAAGAAAACACCAGGGGAGGATGAGGAAGTAGGACAGAGGAGGGAAGACAGCTAATTAAGGGTTCTTCATCAGGCTAGTTGTCACTGTGGCTAACTGGAGCTTAATCCACAGGGACACCTGGGGACGACGTAGAATACATCTCTAGGGCGTCCCGACTGGGGGCTGAGGAGGCTAAGGTACTTCTCCTCCAGCACCCCCTTCATCACTGGTCCCAGGCTATTTCCGGTGCCATGAACCAGGCACTTGGGCTTACTCTGGATACAGGCCTAGCAAGTTCCAGTAGGTAGAAAAAACCCTCGAGTAGAGGATGGCAGGTGTTTGCAGGTAGAGGCGAGCACAGAGGGGCTGTGGGATGGGCACCAACAGTATCTGAAACCGGGGGATGGAGCCTGCGCTGGCAGCCAGCTAAAGAAAAGAGCCAATCTTCTTAGCGACCGAGAGCAGGCAGTCCTTCCTGACAGGAGCCACGGGTTGTCCAGCAATATATTCATCACTGGGATCCAGGTCCAAGGTCTTATCTCATCAAGAGCAGACTAACAAGTCTTTCCAGATCTTTTCTCTCTGCTCCTGGGTCATCTTTCTGAGGAGTGCTCTGAAATCATTGGGATTCTAAAGCAAAGAAAATAGTACCATTACTCCTCCTCCTACTACTAATAATAGCAGTTACTGCTTTTCGCAGCTACAAAGGGCCAGAAATTGTGCTCTACTTGTGTTATCTCATTTAACGCTCACAGCAACCCTGTGAGGTGGGGAATGTTATTAGCCCCATTTTATAGATGGGGAAATTGAGGAACAGAGAGAGGGATGACTTATTAAAGTCAAAAAGTGATGACTGAGGTGAATTCAAACGCCTGCCTGGAGCTGCTGCTATTCCAACTCGGGGAACCAGTGGGCTCATAAAAGTGCTGAGTAGGATGTACGGTTCCACCAAAATGTTCTTTTTAGCAATAGAGAGTGTCTCGAGAGGCAGGTAAGAGGACCCACGGAGCGCCAGAACACCATGCTAGGCTCCTTCTGGGTTGTTTGTTGCTGTGTTGCCAGAGCCTAGAACAGTGCCTGGCACACAGCAGGTTCAAGAAAAGTTGATTGAATAAAAGAATGTCTCCATAAATGTTATGGGGTTATTTCCTCATTTTGTGGATAAGGAAACTAAAATGGATACAGGTTCAAACACAAAAAAATTCTGAAGGAGCTGGAATTCAAACCAAGGCCTCTCTGACCCCGAGTTCTTTTTCACCACACTGTGGGGTCTGTGGTTGGGCACTGGCTGCTGAGACCAGGACCACAGGGCCTGGCTGACGTTCCTGTGGTGGCTGAGTGCTGAGCCCCTGGCTCTGGCTACTAAACTGTCACTGCCCGCTGCTGATCCTAAAGAGCTGTGGGTGAGAGGGTTTGGACCCACAGTGACCCAGAGAAACACACCATGAGCCACAAATGCAAGCCACATATGTAATTTTAAATTTTCTTGTAACCACATTAAAAATGTAAAGAGGAACAGGTAAAATTAATTTTATTAATATATTTTGCTTAACCTGGTATATATCCAAATGTTATAATTTCAGTGTAAAATCAATATGAAACATCCCTCTTGAGATTTCTTTCTTCCCTTCTTTTTTTGGTGCTAGGGATCTGAAAGCCAGTGTATATTCTATATGAACAGCATATCTCAATTTGGAGCAGCCGTATTTCAAGAGCTTAAGAGCCATACACGGCTGTGGCTGCCGTATTGGACCGGGCAAGTTTGGATGATTCAGAGGAAACTTTCGCCCTTCTCACCTCCTGTACACACACATGCAGGATCCACACACGCAAAACAACCAAGGCCACTTCAAATCTGTGTTTTACATTAGTAAGAACCAGTGTTTACTGAAGCAAGGAAACAGGAGTCCTTAAACGCTAACGATGAAGTGTAAATGGGTACCAATTTGGGGACATAGGCTTTGGCTCACCAGTGTGAATTTTAGGATTTGATGCTAAGGAAATAGCTGGGAAAATATGCAAAGGTTTATGTGTATGGATATTCATCAAAGGGTTTGCATTAGCTTCCTCTTGCTGCTGTAACAAATTGCCACCAACTTAGTGGCTGAAAACAACCCAAATTTATTATCTTACAGTTCCGGAAGTCAGAAACTAAAACGGGTCTCACTGGGCTAAAATCAAGGCGGCAGCAGGCTGCACTCTTTCTGAGGCTCTAACAATCTGTTGCCTTGCGTTGTCCAGCTTCTAGAAACTCCCCTTCTAGCCAGCAACATCATCGCTCCGACCACTGCTTCCACACTCACATCTCCTCTACCTCTCCTGTCTCGCTCTTTCCTGTATAAGGACCCTTGTGATGACAGTGGGCCCAACTGGATGACCCAGGGTCATCTCCCCATCTCCAGATCTTTAACTTCATCACATCTGCAAAGTCCCTTTTGCCATGTGAGATCACATGTTCACAGGCTTCAGGATTTGGGTATGGATGTCTTTGGAAGGACATGATTCTGTCTAGCACAAGATTGTTTTTAAAGGAAAAAGAAATAGAAATAGTCTTTGGGACCTGAGGGTTGGTGAAGAGTTCTTAGGCATGATACCAAAAGTGTGGTCTATAAAAGAAAAAAAAAATCCATAAAATGGACCCCATCAAAATAAAAAACTTTTAATCTACAAAAGATGATGAAAAGACAAGCTACAGCCTAGGAGAAAATATTTGCAAATCACATATCTGACAAAGGACCCATTCTAGAATACATATATATTTGAGTATATCTAATACATATCAGATATTTGTTATGTAGTATATTATATATATATACTCAAAATTCAACAGTAAGATCACAAAAAATCCGATAGGAAAATGGGCAACAGAAATGAAGAGACATTTCACCAAAGAGGGTATATGGATGGCAAAGAGCACGTGAAAAGGTATTCTGCATCATGAACCATTGGGGAAATGAAAATGAAGACCACGAGATATGACTACACAGCCATCAGAACAGGTAAAATTTAAAAGGGTGACATCAAATTCTGGTGAGGTTTTAGAGAAGCTAGGTCTCTCATGCACTGCTGGTGGGAATGTAAAATGGAACAGCCACTCTGGAAGGCAGTTTCACAGTCTCTTAAAAAACTAAACATACACTTACCAAATAACTCAGTAATTGCACTCTGGCCATTTAGCCTAAGGAAATGAAAATACGTCCACACAAAAACCTCTACAAGAATATTCATAGCAATTTGATTTGTAATAGCTAAAAAACAGAAACAACTAAAATGCCCTAAAATAGATGAATCAGTGTGGTTCACCCATACCATGGAATACTACTCAGCTATAAGAAGGAAGGAACAAGTTATACAGGCAATAACTCAAATGGATCTCAAGGGTATTATGTTGAGTGAAAAAAAAATTATATATATATATAAAACACTCTCAAAATGGTGAAAATATAGAGATGGAGAACAGATTAGTGGTTGCCAGGGGTTGGGGGTTGGGAGAAGGTGAGACCATAAAGCAATTGCATGAGGCAGATCTTCACGGTGATGGAAGATCTTGGTTGTGGTGGTGGTTACACAAATCTACACATGTGATGAAAGGGCATAGAACTATACACATTGTGTCAATGTCAATATCCTGATTTTGATGTGGTACTATTGTTATGGAAGATGTAACCATTGGGGAAAACTGGGTGAAGGGTACGCAGAAACTATCTGTACAGTCACATGTTGCTTAATGAAGAGGATGCATTCTGAGAAATGCATCATTAGGCGATTTCATCCTTGCGCGAACATCATAGAGTGTACTTGCACAAACCTAGATGGTATAGCCTACTACACACCTAGGCTGTATGGTACTAACCTTATGGGACCACCATCGTATACGTGGTCCGTCATTGACCAAAATGTTGTTATGAGGCTCATGACTGTACTATCTTTGCAGCCTCCTGTGAATCTAGAATTATGTCAAAAGAAAAAGAAAAAAGAGAAACAAAAATAACCTAAACATCTAACAATAGGGGATTGGTTAAATGAACTGTGCTATGCTCACACAATAAAAGATGCAGAGCCATTTAGAATGAACACGTGAAACCACACAAGTAGACAAAGAAAATCAGAATACAGAACAGTACATCCTGTAAGACTCCTTGTAACTGGGTTCGTGTGTGCACTGTTCAGACAGACAGTATGTGCACGGACAGACGACAGAAGTCTGAAAAGACACCAAAATGTTAGCGGTGATTTTCTCTGGGTGACCTGTGTCCTTTGGACTTTTCAGTACTGCCCAATTTTTTACAGTACACATGTGTTACTTTGATAATCAGGGAGAAAATGCTATTTCCATTTTGGAAAAAAAAAAAAAAAGACAGAATTTTAAGAAGGCAGCCAAATGGGCAACAGACTGTGTTGCCATCCCATCTTTCTGCCCCAAATGCAGCCCCGCGAGCGTGGGCAAAGGGAGGCCTGTGGAGAAATTCCTCCTCCCAGGGAGAGGGGACCATGAAATATGTGCTGTGCTTTCTGGCAGGAACCGAATGAAAGGAGATGGAGTGATTCAAACCAAAGACCACAGCAAGTTGGGAATAAAGCAGCACCTGGTCGAGTCACTAGGATTACACGCCCACCAAAACATCTGTGGACCAGAGGGTTTGCCTTCAAAAAGAAGAGGAACGGGCAGTCGAATCTGGGTGAGGAATTAAGCTATGGGGACTCCTCTCTCACTTGCTGGCTCTCTTTCTAAAATATTCTTTAATATTTTTGCTTTGTCATCTTTTCTGTTAAGAGAAGCACCTGGTTTTACGTTTGCAAACACAAGCCCTAAATGCCTTTCTGCCGTGCTTTGTCTCTCTCTGGACCCAGGGAGGCCACAGCCCTGTGCAAATCACCCCAAAGGCTTGGCTGGGGATGAGCAGAAATTTCTGGGAGGGTTAGGGTAGTAATTAGGACTTGCGTAAATAATCCAGCCAACAATCTTCATAGTAATATTCCTTTTATTTTTAAGCATTTATTGTGCCCCAGGCATAGTGGTGGCTGCTCTGTGTAACTCTTAAAGTTGGTATTGTTCCCATTTTATAGATAAGGAAACCGAAGTCCAGGGGAGGTGACCAGCCCAGGTCATGCAGCTAGCCTGTGGTGCTGCTGGAGGACAGCCCCAGTCCTGTCTGTCTCCAATGCTGTGTTCTTCCCACACGGGGCCTTGCCCCTCATTTTCCTTGGTTCCTCGGTGGCTAAATGGGGGAAGGGGACAGCCTGCATATATACCTGTGGCTGGCCCCTGTCAGGGCAGGAGGTATCGCTCAGGGCAGATGCCTGCTGGTGCCACCCAAACGGCTACTGCCTGGAGCCCGTCCCTGGATGCCGAGGCCGCGCTAGCTGGGAGGGAATCTCCTGTGCACAAGCTCCCCCTTATGGAAATGAGGGACATGCCGCTGGAACGCCAACCTGCCGCTCCACCCAGGCGGGAGAGGCTGGAAGAGCCCGCCCCGCCCTCTCCTGGACCCAGCTCCCCGCTCCTGCCCAGGCCCATGCTTCGTGCCTGGAGAGCGCTGCTTCCCGACCCCCCAAAGCACATGTCTTCTTTGGTGTCCCACTTGAGGACATGTTCTTGGATCCACACGTTGTGGAATGTTGATAAATAAAGTAACATAAGCTGACAGAGCCCCCAGGAGAAGCAATGATATTTACAATGGCCTTCTCAGGAAGCCCTTCCCCTGTTTACACACCAGAAGGAAAACATCCTTTCTTTACAAAAAAAAAATAGCACGGGTAATGTTTTATTTCCTAGGGTGGCTGAGAACTGCTTTCTTACTGTAGAGTTTTGGACAGATCCCGTCCCCGCTGTGAGCCTCAGTGTCTTCATCTGTAAAATGGGTGTGATGACACTGACCTCATAGGGTGGTTGTGAGGAGACTGTGGGCACAGAGGGCTTAAGCAGGTGCTTAGCCATTCCTTCGGCTCCTTCTGGGAATGAAAAGAGGCCCATTACTGTCCCAGTGCTTATTCACCTATTAATTCAGTCGCTGAATGAATGTTTACTGAGCGCGCTCTATGTGCCCAGCAAGCACAGCTCTGAGCAAACCAGCAGGGGCCCTCGGAACCTCTAACAACTAGTGGAGAACCTGGCCCCCAGGAGGCACGCAGGACTGTCTGACAGAAGCAGTGGGAAAAGGGAAGAGGGAGAGAAGAAGGGGGACTGTGTGGTCTCACCGGACCTGCAGCCCACTGGGTCAGCCGGACTGGGACTCAAGACACCTGGTTCTAACTTGATCCCTATTCCACTATAACTTGGTTCTCTGTTCCTCTTTCCTCTCTCTGAGCTGTGAAATGGGAGAGCAGAAGGGAATGCTTGGTGGAGATGCTATTGTTTGACCGGCCAAGTTCCTTTGGGTCAAAAGGTAGCCTTGCTCCAAACTATCCCCTCCCCTATCCCCCAATGCCCTCTCTGGGCCTCCCTACCAACCATGGTGCCTAGGCAGTCCTCCAGCCTATTCTCCCGAGCCCTGGCACACCATCCCTTCCCTTCTAGACTTAGGCCAAGTTGGCCAAAGGGGAGCTTGGCTCTGGAATCCAAACCTCAGTTTCCTCATCTGTAAAGGGAACTTTGTCATCATCCTCATGGCTTGACTGTGAGGATTTAACTATGAGGACTCCAAAGTGAGTGGGCATGAGAGTGTTCTCTGCAGGGAGAGAGTCTCGTTGATGTCATTATCCCGGGCATCCCCGTGGCCGTGCATCCTAAGAGGTGGCCTTAGCAGGGGAAGGAAACGAGGAGTCTCAGCTGTGGAATTTGCCAAGAAAATACCCTTGGGCTTCTTGAAGGAGGAGATTCCAGAGCTGAAGACTGGGACAAGCGTGAGTTTGCAAGTTGGGTGGCGAGAGCTGAGCGTGGGAAGGGGGATAGTCCACATAAGGAGAACGGCATGTGCAGGAGTTTGTGTCGTGAAATAGCCTGGAGCTTTTCCCCTCTTAGGCACAGAGCTGCAAGCTCTCAGTATGGTAGGTAGCCAATGGGGGGGTTGGGAAGAGGAGGCCAGTGAGGTGGGCAGGACACTCTGGCCATGGGGGCTTTGAATGCCAAGGTGAAGGCTTGGGACTTTGTATCTCAGACCAAAGGAGGCCATATTCATATCATTGGGCAGAACAGAGAGGGGAATTGCAGCAGGAGATGCTGGAGTGGCAATAATCCAGGGGACAGAGTGAGGGCTGGCTGAGGTCAAGGCCGTGGGGAGTGGAGGGGGGACAGTATTGGAGAAATGTGCCTGAGATGGCACCACTGGGCTGTGTGACAGATTGAGTGGGGCGTGAGGCAGAGGGAAGATCTTACCATCTAGTTGTAGGGCCCAGACATACACCCAGGGAACAAGAGTGAAGTAGATGAGAGAGAGGATAATTAAGTGCTAAATTGTGCAGCTTAATTTATTGTTTGGACAGTTGCCTTGTACTGTAAACCCCATTGCTCTAATGAGCTCATGACATCAGCCGGCAAGCAAGGCATGTCTAGCCCATCAGCTATCACAGCTGGAGCCACCCATGGGCACTGCCCAGATGCCTCTCTGGACAGCTGGACCCTGGGCTCCTGAACTCGCTTTGCAGTTGGGGGTACCGACAAGCCCCAGCCAGGGCACCCCTGGAAAGACCACTTTCTTAAAAGCTCCAGAAGCTGAAAGGCCCAGGACTCATAGGAGTTTTAGACCCGATGCAGACGGAAGCACAGAGTTTGAATTCGGCCATGACGCAGGAGCAAGGGGCCTGCCCTGGAGTCTGGGGAGAGTTGAATTCACACCCAGCCCCCTTCTACTTATGTGACCTTGGGCAGTCCCCCGACATTCTCTGTGCAGTGGGCACAATGCCTGTTTCTCAGGATTCAAGCAAACACCCAGAGAGTGTGCTGAGAACCTCAGTTATCATGAAAAGATGCTCCCTTAAAAAGATGTTTAAACAGCAGACACATAACAGCACCCACCTGCCACCTGCCACATCCCGGGGCTGGTGCTCCTGGGGGTACAGAGAACTGATCCCAGCCCCCTACCGGGGAGGGGAAAACCAATTCATCCTTGATTATATTGCTGTGCTTTCCAGAGAGAGGAATTTGTCCTGGGGGAACCCAGAGAACCTTTTTGGGAAAGCGGTACCCAAAGTGGGCCTCAGGTGATGTCTAGGCTTTCTCACCAGAGAAATATCAGCCCCCGGCACGTTTTCTCCTTAACAAGGGGTGTTCTGAACATCGTTGTTGGGGGAGCGTAGGAGAACATCTGGTTAGAAGGGTTGAGGGATGGGGGTGAAACGAAGCTGCGTTTATAGACCACTTTACATCAGATTGAGCAGGTTGATTTTCCTTATCAAGGACAGTCAAACTCGATGCAGATTATGGAGGGGCCGAAGCTCCCACTAGCCCATCTCCCCAGGCCACTGTTCTTCATAACACTGATTACAACTGTAGTGGAGAGATCTCTGGTTGATTTCCTGCTTAAAATATGCCCCCCGCCCCTCAATAGAGGCTGCCTGGCACAGGATAGGCATTCAATAAATTCTTGTTGAAGGAATGAATGAAGCAAGCTCAGGCAGTAGTCAAAGACATTCACATGGAAACAGGATATTATTTTTACCTGTCAGATCACCAAAGATTAAAAAGTGATTGTTCATACCCAAAGTTGGCCCCTGGGAGAGGAAACAGCACTCTGGGCACTGGTATAGCTACAGGGAGTGGTAT
Source organism: Ceratotherium simum simum (assembly GCF_057802395.1). Taxonomy (NCBI): domain Eukaryota; kingdom Metazoa; phylum Chordata; class Mammalia; order Perissodactyla; family Rhinocerotidae; genus Ceratotherium; species Ceratotherium simum. Next base: position 8,646,050 of record NC_141903.1, read on the forward strand.
AGCTACAGAGGTTCCCGGGGGACAGCTTGCCCATCAAAAACGTCAAAAATGCCGTACGCGTGAACACAGCAAAGCTGCTTCTCAGAATGGAGCCTCAGGAGGGCTGCGCCAGGGGAGAAAGGTGTCTCACTGTAAAACGTTGGAAACAATCTAGATGCTCAATAGTAGGGGACTTGTTAAAGAAACTGTGATGTCCTTGGTATGTTCTGTAAGCACTTAAAATTATGATAGAGATGTATATATGGAAAGATGCCCATGACATCTGAGTGGCGGAGAGCCAGCCCCCACCTCCCAGTGTGCATACACACCCACCAGCTCTGGGGGACAGCAGCCATCTCTGGGTATTTTTATTTTCTCCTTTTTTGCCTATCTGTATTTTCTACACTAAAAACAAAGGAGAATGTATTATTATTATAAAACAATAAAGCTGTTTCCACATGGATTTTTTAAAAGAAGAAAGGAATCACACCAGAGTATCTTGGACTTTCCTCTCCAAGGGGTTCTAGAGCCAGAGACACCCAGCTCTCTCCCCAGGACAGAAGCAACCGGCCGCTGTGGGCAGTGTGGGGGAACAGAGGCCCAGCACCACGTGCCCTTCCCCAAGACAGCTGTGGCGTCTGTCTCAGGACAGGTCTTTAGCGGCATCTCCTTTTGGCAGGTGCCCTCAGGACTGGTCTTGGTTGGCCATGACCGCAGGCCACGTCTGAGGCCTGTTCTCGGCCATGTCCAAGTTCCTGGGTCCTGGGACCCGGCCTAGAGCCCAAAGTCAGCCAGCACTGGGTTCCAGTCTCCGCTCAGCCACTTACCAGCTGCATCACTTCACCTCTCCTCTCGAGTGTAACGGAGGGTCACTGTATCTAGATTGTGGGTGTTGAAAGGATTAGGTGAGCAAAAGGATGCGGGGGACGAATTATCCAAAACCCAGCTGCCCTCTCTGTTGCCTGCTCCTCTCTTGCACTGGCCTCTAACCTTGAAAGAACCCACGGTGCTCTGGTCGCTTCCCTCTGCTCCCCAGCTGCTCCTATTGACTAGGCACCATGCCTAGCTCCTTCCTTTCAGCTGCTCACTGGGGGAGCAGCCAGAGGGGCAGGCCCTCCCCTCTCCTCTGCGTAGGACGCTTCTCATGGAGGGTCCTGCCACTGCTGGGGGTTTGGGGGAGGATCCCTGTCCAGAGGCCAGAAGTTCAGGACAGAACCACCACAAGGGGCACCAGGATCTGGAAGAACAACTCAGAGGGACACTGCCTCCCCTTTCCTCAATCTGCCCCTTCTCCAGATTCCACAGAGTGGAGGAAATGGGGACTATCTGTGGGGGGTGTGTGTGTGTGTCTGTCAGTGGAAGGAGGTGAGGAGGGCGTGAGGAGGGAAGCTGCAGCAGTGTACTGAGTGCTTGCCGTGTGTAAAGGTGCCCGCTGGGTAACTTCGCAGAGGTTATCACGTTTAAATGGCTCAGCAATCCAGCCAGGTGTACTGTTCCTCTTCCTGCGGACCAGACAGGGAAGTGAAGCTCAGAGAAGCCTGATCAGGACATTCAGCTGGGGCAGGCTGGAGAGGGCCCAGGCTGTGGGGTCAGGCGGATCAGAGAGCTGGCTCCCCCATTCCCACGTAGGATCATCTTGGGCACATTATTTGTCTCTCTGAGTCCTGGTTTCCCGATGTGTCAAATGGGCTTATTAACTCGCTGAAAGTGTCACTGTTAAGATTAGAGATAACATAGTCAGATCACCTAGACCCGTGCCTAGTATAGTATAAAAACACAATAATTGGCTGTAACTTTTTCTTTTAATAACAAATATTGCTGTGTCTGACTCCAGATTCCACTGAGAGGTAGAAGTGGGACGTGGGTGGGGGGTGCATGGAACAGGGAGGCTAAGGTCAGCTTCCTCTGAGATGGAAACCATGGGGGCACCAATATTAAAACTCAAAGGAAACCATCCTCCCTCTGTTCTCCAATCCAATGGGAATGATCTGATGTTGCCCACCAGGTTCTCCACCTGCCTCTAGGCCTGCCAGGAAAATCGACCCGTATTGATAGCGAACTGTCTCCAGAAGGCAACCGAAGGATGGAACAAATACATATCGGCACCTGCTGGGTGTCAGGCACAGTCTTGCATTTGGCAGAGGAGGACGCTGGGGCTCAGCGAACTTCAGGGACTTGCCCAGCTAACAAGTGGCAAAATTGAGACTTGAATCCAAATCTGTCGGCAGCTGGCCTGCCTGAGTCTGCTTTCTTCTCTCCTTTCCATTATCCCTCCACCACACTGACTCTTTGATTTTAAAAAATTATGCTTTCCAACCTAATACTGTTTACAAAGTTGCGGAGGAGTAAGACGTGTATGTGTGTGTGTGTGTGTGTGTGTGTGTGTGTGGTGTAGAGTGTGTTTGCCATTCTGTGTGTGGGTCTGTGTGCATGAAAGAAAAACAAAAAAGCAACCCGAAGCCCTCCTGAGTTGTCTCACATCAGGAGAGCCGCTGCCTTTCCCCCCACCCCAGGGTGGCTGTGGCATTGTGAGCAAGCTGCAGACCCCCCAAGCAACCAGAACATTCTGTACCTTGTGGCAATTAGTCCCCACTTGGCTTAAGGACTCCAACATCAAAGCAGGCCTCCGCCTCCTGCCCAAGGGAGACCAGGGGAATGAGCCCTTTCCCCCTCATTAGGGGCTCCAGCCACCAGCGAAGCAGACTCCGGACAACAGACCCGGCCCCATCAAAGGCTCCCTTCCCAGGGAAGGCCTCTGTAATCCAGGGGCTGGCTCTGCCCTGCCCCCTCCCTAGACCAGCTCAAAAGCAGCTGTCTGGGGACACCTGACTACTCTCCAGTTCAAAGCCAAGTGAATGCATTAACAAGACAAAACACCATTTTCCTGTCTCAAAACTCCTAGGGCCCTGCCTTAAGCTGCCTGCAGTCAAGGCCTGGAGCACACACAATCCCTGCCCACTTAGCAGTGGGGCTTGAAGTCAGGCCCCTCCGCTGCAGTCTCCCCAGCCTTTGAAAGCCCCAGCACAAACAGGGGCTAACTTAAGCCACTCAGCAATGCCTCTTCAAGCCTAATCTGCTCCTTCGTAAAGTAGGTGGCCAATCTGGAGCTGGCCCTTCTGAGAGCCAGGGCTCAGAGGGGAGAAAGCAGGCCAGCTCTGAGTTTGCAGCCTTCCTCTGCAAGCAAAGAGACTGTTTCCTCTGTACCAGAGTACATGGGCGCTAAGGAAGAGCTGCAGGCAGCCTCCCTTTAGAATCTAGGATTCTAGAGCAGAAGTGCCAGATTTAGTCATTTACTCATCCATCCATCCACCCGTTCACCCATCATCCATCCATCCGTCCATCTGTCCATCCATCCATCCGTCCGTCCGTCAGTCCGTCCGTCCACACATCTATCCATCCATCTGCCCATGTATCCGTCTATCCATCCGTCCATCTGTCCATCTGTCCCTCCATCCATCTATCCATCCATTCCATTGCATGCTAGATCTTGTTCAAGGCCCTGAGGATCCAAAAGGGAATCAAACACAGATCCTGCCCTCAAGGAACCTACACAGTCTATAGAAAGAGCAGAAAATATCTCTTGGATATAGCAGAGGGACGTCTGATAGGCAGCAGGCGGCCCAGAGGATGGAGTCTGAGGTGACCAAGAAGATAGCACAGAAGGCATGAAACCTGGACCTGGAAGATGAACAAGAGTTTTACCAAGCAGAAAGGAAGAAGATAGCATTCCAGGCAAAATCGTGCAGAAACATGCAAAATCATAGAATGAGAAACTACTAATTGTTTAGCTTCTGAAGTTTGTATGAAGGGCTGAGCTGGGGGAGAGGAGGATGGCATGAGAGGAAGCTGTAGCTGAAAAATGGGGGCTTTTTATTTCACCAAGTCCATTCCCTGAGGAGCACTTGTGCACACATACATACACACACTAACACAACAAGTTCCCACACATTCAAACAGCAAGTATACGCACAAATACACAGATGTGAATATCTTTACACACATGCATGCTCATGCAAATGCAAATAGGCTCATGCACGTGCAAGTACATACCCACAAACAATAACATGCACACAAATGTGCTCACATACACATAAACACATCTACCTACATTATCAAACACACTTGCATATACACACAGGCAAGCTAACACACACAAACTCACAGGTGCCAAATGTCCCAGCACATATACTCAAACCCTGACATACACACAAGCAAACCCACATAGAGACCCACATATGACATCCATGTTGACTCATGCAAACGCTGTGTATGTGCACATACACACACTGCACCAGGGAAAGGCCAGGACTGGGATGCCTGCCTCTCATTATTCCTCAGTCATAAAAATGTGCTGCAGGCAGTGAAACTTGGCAGAGCTGGGCCCATCAGCTGTGCTTGGGCTGGAGCCGTGTGTCCCTGGTCTCCACTCAGCTCTGCCAAGATGGTGGGGCTCCCTGTCCTGATGTCAGCCTACTTTCCCAGTCTTCCCGAGCCAGCGCCTCTCCCACTGTGAGAGCTGTTTTCTGCTTCTGCAGCCATTGTCTTTCTTGGGTGGTGGGACAAATATGTCCAGCAGTCACCCACATGGCAGGGTGGCCAGAGCCAGCCCTATGACATTGTCTCCTGCACAGGTGCCCAGCCAGCTCTGGGCAGGGCAGCATCAAGACCCAGTGGGCTCTACCCTACTCCTCCAATTTCATCTCATGGGCTTCCCGCAACCCACACTCTGCCACAGCCACCCTGGATCTGCCCTGCTCCCTGAACTTCATTCCTGATGTGCTTGGTCATCAATATGAGGCCACAGCTGGGATGCCTCTGAGACTTAGAGACTGGGGACCTCCTGGAACAGTGGGGGGGGGGGTGTGATGGGGGTGATATTAGCTAAGCTCACTTCAACTAAGGTCACTGTTAAGGTTCTGCTCTTTAAGCCATAGCCCGTTTCCCAAACCTGGTCATCCATCCTCCCACCTATCTGCTCATCTGTCTACTTGTATATCCACCTCCCTTTGTCTATTCATATTTCTATTCCATCCATCCAGTCGTAGACACAATTCCTAAACAATCTACCCATTTACCCATACACTAATTTTTTTCATCCATCCATCCGTACATCTATCCATCCATCCATCCACCCATTCTCCATCTATTTATCCACCCATTACGTTCTGTCCAACCACCCACTCAAACAGCCATCCATCCATCCATTGCTCACCCACCTAACCATCCATTTCTTTGAACACCTAATCATCCGATAATCTGTTCATCTGTTCAGATATCTGTCCATCTGTCTATTTATTCATCCATCCATCCATATGCTCAGCCATTCATAGACTTTGAAATCCAAAAGATCTGGATTCAGATCCTTATTTCAGCACTTCCTATCTGTAGCAGATGCTGTCAATTCTCTTCCCATATCATCCAGTCCTTACCATCTCAGTGCACACAGGTCTGACCTCCAACTGCCAGAACCTAAATCTTTTTGCATGAGGGCTTTCTCTTACCACTGAGCCTTATCTGTCCCTATGTGTGAAGGCTGGAAGTGATGAGGAATTAACACGCCTTGGGAGCAGCCTCCAACCAATGGCTAGCCAGAGTTGGTGTATAAATAGCGCAGCTTCCTCCTCATTGGGTTGGATGACTCTGAGGTGGGTATTCTTCTGGATACTCTGGATCCCAGAGTTCCCCAGCAGGATTAAGCGCCATTTTCCTACAGTGGTAACTTGCTTGATAACATACCCTTCATTGGCTGCCTTCCCTTCCCTGTCTTACTTCCCCACCTTGCTCTTTCCCCTCCCAAACAAATTACTTGCATTTGAATCCTTGTTCCAAGGATGGCTTCTGGGGAACCCAAACTGAAACGCTACCTATGTGACTTTGACAGATTACTTAACTTAGTAAGATGCATAGCCTCTGGTAAGCATTCCAATAATATTTGTTATTGCTTTTATTGTATATTACTATCAACAATAATAGTAATAAATATGGATTTATTTATGGATGGATTTATTTATGGACTTAAATATGGATGGAGACCAAACATGGTGTTGGTCTCCACCATGCCGTGGAAGTAGAAACCTAGGCAGCATCCCTGGCCCCACACTTCTCCTCACTCCCAAATCTAAGCCATCCCCAAGTCTTTTTGATTTTTATCTCATATAGTTCCTGATTCTGTCCACTTCTCTCCATCTCTACACCCACCACAAGGTCCAAGCTAGAGCCATCTCCACCCTTCACTCCTGGACAATAGCAAGAGGCTCCTATTCATTCATTCATTCATTCATTCATTCATTCATTCAGCGGATATTTATTGAGTGTTTCCCCTGTGCCAGGCATTAAATGCAGCAATGAACAAATCGGACAATGTCCCTGCCCTCAAGGAGTGAACTTCCAGTGTCCGTGTCTGTGTGTGATGGGGGAGAGGGTCAGAAGGAGGCCCTACTTTAGAGAGAGTGGTCTGAGAAGACTCTACAAGGAAACGAGGTTTAAGTTGAGATCTAAGTAGTGGAGGTTAAGTGGTGGTGATGGTGGTTGTGGTGGTGATGGTAGTGGTGGTTACGGTGTTGAAGATAGTTGTGGCGAGGATGGTGGTGTTGGTGATACTACTGAAAATAGTGGTGGTGATAGTGGTGGTGATAGAAGTGGGGTGATGGTGATAGTTTTGGAGACAGCGATGACGGTGGTTGTGGTAGGCAGAATAATGGCCCCCCAAAGATGTCCATATCCTAACCCTTAGAACCTCTTCATATGTTATGTTACATGGCAAGGGTGAATGAGGGTTGTTAATCAGCTGACCTTGAGATAGGGAGGTTATCTTAGATTACCCAGGTGGGCCCAGTATAATCAAAAGGGTCCTTATAGTGAAAGAGGGAGGCAGGAGAGAGACTCAGAGTGATGCAGCGTAAGAAAGACTGACTGGCCATTGCTGGCTTTGAAGATGGAAGGAGACCATGAGCCAAGAAATGCAGGCAGCCTCTAGCAACTGGGTAAGGAAAGGCAATGGATTCTCTCCTAAAGCCTTCAGAAGAAACGAAGACCTGCCAACACCTTGATTTTAGCCCAGTGAGACCTATTTCAGGTTTCTGACCTCCAGACTATAAGATAATAAATTTGTATTGTTTTAAGTCACCAAGTGCTATGGTCTCGGTGTTTGTGTCCCCTCTGCCCCCAATTCGTATGTTGAAATCCTAATGCCCAATATGATGGTATTAGGAGGTGGGGCCTTTGGGAGGTGCTTAGGTCATGAGGGTGGAGCCCTCATGAATGGGATTAGTGCCCTTATAAGAGAGACCCCCCAGAGTGCCCTAGCCCCTTCTGCCATGTGAGGACACAGTGAATAGATGGCCATCTATGAACCAGGAAGCCCTTAGACCAGACATCAAATCTGCCGTGCCATATGTTGGACTTCCCAGCCTCCAGAACTGTGAGAAATAAATTTCTGTTGTTTATAAGCCACCCAATCTGTGGTATTTTGTAATAGCAGCCTAAACAGACTAAGACACCAAGTGTGTGCTACTTTGTTATAGCAGTAAATGGAAATTAGTATAATGGTGGTATGATGTTGATGGTGTTGGTGGTGGTGATGGTGGTGGTGGTGGTGATAGTGATGGTGGTTATGAAGTTGTATCAGTAGTGATGATGGTGGTGGTGGTGGTGATAGTGGTGGTGATGGCGATAGTAATGGTGGTGGTGATGGTGTATAGGTAGTGATGATGGTGGTGGTGATGTGATGGTGGTGATGATGGTGGAGATAGTAGTGATGGTGGTGACAGTGGTGGTGATACATTTTGTAGTAACTCAGTCACTTCCTGGGGTCTTCCTATGGTTGATAGCCTTCTCATTTTGATCTTTCCCCAACCCCATGTTTTGAAGCAGGCTTTCCTGGGCAGAAGCTTGAAGAGGAGGATGGTGTGGGAGGGGGCTGGGGGTTGAGAAATGGCTCCCAAGTCACAGAGGGGCTGGAGAGGCAGGGTAGGAGCAGAGGCCAAGCTAACAGGGCCTGAGCTTGTCAGTAAGAGGCACTTTCACGCTTTATTTATTTTCCCCTTTAAACCCCTTTCTACTGAGGACCAGGAGCTGCTTTTCAGGTGTTCTCTGTGTGGAGAAAACAGACCAACGTTGCCTTCTGCGGTCCTCAGTGGCTGGGATGGCCTGGGCGTGTCCAGCAGCTGGAGGCCCAGAGAGGGCAAAAGACACCCTTGGGTTTCCCAGCAGAGTTAAGGCCAAAACTCGGTCTCCTGGCTTCCCATCCTGGCTTTTCCCATCAAGCCGCAAACTCTTTGACCCCTGAGTCACCCAGAGACAGAGAAGAAAATAGTCAAAGATCCAACTAGCCGGTACAAAGAGAGAAGAAGACAAAAGGATACTAGGTCTCTGATGCCTGGAGGCTCACGCTTGGCCATCTCCCACCGGAGCCCGCAGCTCCCCAGTCCTTCCAGCCAGCCCCAGGACCCCCTGGCCCCACCTGCCCCACCCAAGGATCCCGGAGTGGGAATGAGTGCTGTCCTTGGGAGACAGACTCTGGGTCTCCAGGGCGGGGTCTTGGCAGGGCCCAGACACAGGCAGGGGCCCCCACCCCATCCCAGATGGGTATCAGCTACCATCCCACGTCAGGGAGAGCAGACAGGCAGGGGCAGAGTGGCGCCAGGCCCAGGTCTGGCCACCTGGGGAAGACCTGCCGGCACCTGTCAGCAGAGATCATTCCCGCTGCCTCTCCCTGCGCTGGCCTCATTAACACCCTCCCCGGGGCTGGGGCTGGGGCTGGGGCTGGGGCGGAGGGCACAGAGAAACGGCTGAGGCAGTGGAAAGACTCCTAGCCCGAGCCCGTAACTGCCTGTGTGGCTTTGACAAATTATTTCTCTGTGCTTCGGAGTTTTCATCTGTAAACCTGGGACAATTGTACCTACAACAGAGCCCGTTAGGGGAAGCCCATGTGAAGGTCCTACCAAGTGCCAGACGCACAGTAGGTGGTCATAACCTGATAGCTGTAAGTCAGGCATCCCCAGGGCTTGCAATGGAGTCCCTTCCTCTCCAGCTTCACAACTCTGCAGGAACCTTTGGCCACATCTCCAGACTTCTCCACGGGCGTGTTTCTATGCCCAGCTCACCAGAGCTCAGGCCATGCCACCTCTCTGAGATCTAGAGAGCAGGGCAGTGCCTCGGCCCCAAGAGAAGCTCAAAGCACAGCAGCTGCTGTTAGCACTCTTGGCTCTGCCACCTCCAGACCACGTAGCCTATTGGTTGACCCCTCAGAGCCTCAGTTTTCTCATCTGCAAAATGAGATAATAGGGCAGAGGACAGTGAAGGGAGAGAAAGGGTGTAATGCTCAGAGAACAGCTGCCCCCGCACCCCCACTTCCCACCCCACCTTCCCAGGCCCTGGAAGAGATGCTGAGCTGCTGCCGAGAGAGCCTGGACAGCCTGAGACAGACGGAGGAGGGAGACAGGAGAGCGGAATCGGGTGGAGGGAGCAGACAGAACAATAGACAGGCCCAGTTTGCGGTTGGTGTCCTGAGAGAAGTGAGTCGACGTTTTCTTGTCATCAGACTTTCCAGTCACCTGCCTGGGAACCTGAGGAAAAGATTAGGGAGCCAAACACATATTGTTTCTTTTGTTGGAGGTGCCAAGTTGGGTGGGATGAATTGGCCATCTGTTCTCCCAGCCACGATCTGGAAGCCAGAAACCTCTGCTCTCCGAGTTGCCACTTTCCCTCAGTTGCTAACAAGAGCCAAGGGGTGGGGAGAGGATAGGGGCTACTCCCCTCCCTGTGGCCTGGCTGACCAGGTGCCCTGCTCCAGGCCCACGGGGTGCTCTGGGCCTCAGACACCGAAACCCGAGCGTGAGCTGGGGAGGAACGCCATGACCTAGGCTGACCCAGCGAGCCTCTCTGAGCCTTGGTTTCTCCATTCGTAAAAGAGGGTGGCTGGGGGCCAGCATACCTCTGCACATCCTTCTGGCTGTGACATGCAGAAGTGACAATGTCCCCGAGGTCTAGGGAGGGAAAGGCCTTCAGATTCGAGGGCAGGCCCTGGGGCAGGATGGGTGCGTGTTGGCCCTTCCTGGGGGCTGGACATCAGAATTCCTGAGCCTGCTTGTCCAGGGTCTGACCATCTGGCACCAAGGCCCTTCTGGCTCCCGGGAGCAGGGCTCACAGCACGGCTTCTCATCCTGAGGACTGGCTTTCTCTGGAATGGGGTTTGAATCCTCAAGCAGGGATCCTCTTAACTCAGTGGCTCTGGGGGTCTGTGAGCCCTTGACACTGTGGGCAAAGTACTTTTTGGGGGTGGGCACATTTTCCCAGAGCAGGAAGCAGAGTCTTCATCTGATTCTCAAGGGACCCTGTGACCTTAAAAAGGTCCAGAATGGGTGGCCTGGAACCTGGGAGGTGGACCTGACCCCATCTAGAGTGACATCCCCAGACTGAGCCGACAGAAAGGACGATTAAGCCCCTCACACACCCCAATGGGGGTGTCCCTGAGCAAGCAGCCTGGGTGTGTCTGAGCAGACGCTGGGTGCCGGGTGCGGGGGACAGCAGCGGGCAGCAGTCAGGAGTGGACAGGCCCAGCAGGGAAGCGGCTTTAGGAACAGGGTGGAGGGTTCTGCCTCGCCGCCGACACAGACGCCTCCTGCCCTCTGAACAAGACCTGCAGACACAGGCTCAGACAGTCCGGAACTGCAGCCACTCAGGCCTGAGTTCTGCTGCACCGATGGCTTTAGCAGCCTGAGGGCTGGCTTTGCAGCTGCGTGGCCTCCAAGTAAGGGACCTTGTTTCATCTCCTTACCCCACTCCCCCAAAGAGCAAGGGAGTCTGTGCCAGCAGACCGCCCATCTGTGCTAAGCCCTCTGTAGGATTATTTTATTTAATCTTCGCAGCCAGGTTATGCGTCCAGGCCCCATTTCACAGATGAGGCCACTGAGTCTCAGAGAGGGTCAAATAACACAGGCAAGGCCACTCAGCCAGCAAGGGCCAGAGCCAGGACGTGTGCCCTGGCTGTCAGATTCTCAGACCTTCTGGAATGCAGCTGGAGTTCCAGGGCTGACTCTCCTGTCCCTCCCCCAGGTCCCTGCTGAGCACTCTGCCCATCTGGGCACAGGCAGTGTCTGCGCCTCCATGCCCCCACCCCCTCAGATGGGCCTGCAAGCTGCTGGCGGGTAACAAAACTCCTAAATGATTCCCAGCCCCATTGCTCCCTGCATGTCGCCACCCCCCCCCCCACCCCCGCCAAGTGCGTCTGCTGCTCTCCATCCAAACTGATTACAGCCACAGAACAAGGGGCCGGGGGAGGGATGGGAGCAAGCAGGCACCGAGAAAACTTGAAAGAAAATTTGAAACACACGTGTGTTGCTTTGGCTCTGGTAACCCTAAGCCCTCAGCCCGTGTGGCCCCACGGTCTCCGACCCCCTCCGCCCCACCCCACCTGGTCTCCGAGGGGCCGGCTTTCCAAGCTCAGCCCCTGCCAGGGGAAGCTGGCTGGGTCTCCAGGACCCTAAAAGCTTGAGGCTGGGAGGGGCCCCCATGACCAGAGCCACTCTGTCTCAGAAGGGGATGCTGAGGCCCACAGAGGGAACACAGCTTGTGGGGATAAAGGGCCAAGTGGGAGCATGACCCCAGACCCCATAGGCAGTGGGAGGGGATGGAGGCCCAGGCCATTGGAGAACAGCCTTCCCCCAAACTGTCTGGCTTTCTCTCTTCCCATCCACCTGCCCTGAGGCCAGAAGAACCTGTCTTTTCTCTGCCCTTGCACCTGCTGCCTTCTGCTTAACACTCTCCCAGCCAGCCAGGCTCAGGGACCCTCAGTGTTCTGGAGCTAGCGTTTGGAGAGCAGAGGGGTTGGCGAAACCTGGCTCTGGGGGCTGGAGCCTGGGTCGGGGACCTAAGGTGAGGCCAAGTGACAGGCTTTGCCTCATGCTGTTTATGTGGAATGTCCTTCCAGCGATCAGCTTATGGCCTCCAAACATGTGGCTTCAATCTCTCCCTGAAATATGGGGGGGCGGGGGGGGAGGGCGGCCGGTGGCTGCTGCCAACACCCACTGGATGCCTCTTTGTGCGGCTCAGCTGAGCACTTGCTGTGCACTAATAGCTCCGAGGCCTGTGCCTCTTGCCAATGGCACTGAACACTTGGTTTGCAAATTAGTTTCATATTTGGGAGGGTGTGGCCTGGGAACAGGCTGAAGGGCTGAGGCAGTGGACAGGCAGGATGGGGAAGGCATGGGGCTTGAGAGGCAAGCAGACTTGGGTTCACATCCCAGCTCAGTCACTTGTGAGCTGAGTGAGCCTGGGCTGGTGCCTTTACCCCTCTGAGGCTTTGTTTCTGCATCTGTAAAATGGACGTAAACGGTGGTATAACCAAGTGTGACGGTGGACAAGAAGCACTTAGCCCAGCACTGGCACACAGCGTGGTCAGTGTGTGAGCTCGCTCCAGTCTCTCACTGTGTCTGCCCACCTCTCCTGAGGCCCATTGTCTGCTCCTTGTTGGCCTGACTTTTGCCCATGGCTGCTTTCAGGATTAATGTGGTACGTTCCAGTAGTAGGGAGACCGGATCTAAAGCAAAGCTTTGTCAGGGGCTGGCCATGTGTTTTGGGACAAGACCCTCTCCCTCTGTGGGCCCCAGTTCTCCAGACTGTAACATGGTGGCAGGAGGTGGGGGTGAGGTGGTAGTGGCTGGATGAGATGCCTCGTGGACAACTGCCACATCTAGTACTCAGGGACTCTAGAAGGCTCTGGAAAGACAGAAGTCCCAGCACTTGTGGTCTGGGATGGGCTTAGGGCAGCGCTGAGGTGGCTGGGGTCCTGGGAGGCGGGTAACAGACAGGAGGGTTGAGCTTCCTGGGCAGGTGTGGAGGGAACGTCCTCCTCACCCCGGCCACCCCCCACTGCCTCCTCCGACTCCACCTTGTCCACAGCGCTCCCTCTCTGTGACAAATCACCAAAGACCCAACTCGCAGGCCCCTAAGGACACGCCTCTTTGGGTGACAGGAGTGTGGTGGGAAGTGACATTTCTCCAACATGGCTGCTTCAGTACTCCAGGGGTGCTATTAGAATGCAACGTCTGGGGCCCCAGCCCAGGCCAATGGCATCAGAATCTTCGGAACAGGGTCCTGGAATTAGTATTGTAACCAGCTCCCCTAGCAACTCTGGGGTGCATCCAGGTTTGCAGATCCATTACTGGTGGGGAGCAGGGGGCACAGGTTTGGGGGTTTCCTGGGCCTGGGTTTAAGTCGCAGATCTGCCCTGACTGGCTGTGGGATCTTCAGCAACACATTTTTCTTTTCTGAGTCTCCATTTTCTCATCTGTTAGGTGGAAAGTAATTCACATTTCATAAGGTTATGGCAAGGATTAAATACTATCTGTATTAGTTTCCTAGAGGTGCTGTAACAAATTTCCACAAACTGGTAGCTTAAAACAACGGAAATTTATTCTGTCACATCCTGGAGGCCAGAAGTCCACACGCAAGGGGTCAGCAGAGCCAAGCTCCCTCCAAAGGCTCCAGGGAAGAATGCTTCCTTGCCCCTTCCAGTTTCTGGTGGTAGCCAGCAATCCTTGGCAGTCCTTGGTCTATGGATACATCACTCTAATTTCTGCCTCTCCCTCCACGTGGCTTTCTTCCCTCTGTGTGTGTCTGTGTCCAAATTTCCCTCTTCTTATAAGGACACCAGTCATGAGATTAGGGCCCACCCTGACCTAGTATAACCTCATCTTAACTCGATTACATTTGCAAAGACTCCGTTTCCAAAAAGGGTCCCACTCACAGGTACCAGGGGTTATGACTCTTTTAGGGGGACACAATCCAGTCCAGAAAGTGCCTGGCCATGGAATGTGCTCAATAGCTGGGATGGCGGATGGGTAGATAGACACAGAGTGAAAGCAAGTGAAGAAGGGTGCTGTGTGCCCTTGGAGAGATGCACGCCTGCTCTGTGCATCAGCCATGCCACTTTCTGGGTGTTATGAGGATTATCTGAGCTAATGTCTGCAGAGGACCTGGTTCACAGAGGCGCTCAAGAAATGGCAGTGCCCTCCCCAAGAAGAAACAATGATGCCTTGAGGGATCCTAGGTGGCTAATGTCCACGGTGGCTTTCTCTGGTGACTGGGAGAGAGGAGGACTGGGGGACACTCATGGTCAGCGGAGGGTGCAGTGCACAGCTTGGTGTTTTTCAAAAGCCCCAAGGCCATGGAAGGAGAGGGATGGTGAGCCGTTGACCTTGGAGTTCACATGCGTCCGCCCCTCCAGGTCTGAACTCATGGCCAGGCGCGAGCGTTCAAGAGCTGGGCAAGGCCGCCAGGCAGCCGAGATGGATCTGGCGGAATGTTTTGTATTGGAGTGATTGGAAGTGACGGTCGGCCCGGGCGGGGAACAAGTGGGGTGAAGGAGCCAGCAGGCGATCCTCAGGCTCAAGCTGCAATGCATGAGTCCAGGGTCTGGGCTGGGGTGGGGCAGGTACAAGGGGAGGGGTGCTTCCAGTGGGAAGCGAAAGTGGGAACTCTAGGGTAAGAGCCTGGAAGGCAGGAGGTGGGCTGACAGAGGCGAGAAGACGACACGGCCACGGCGGTAGGTGGGCTGAGCACCTGGACTGAGAATTCTGTAGAACCTCAACCCCTAGGAGGAGATGCTTTCATTATTCCCATTTTACAGGGCAGGAAAGCGAGGCCCGGAGAGGGGGAGGACCAGATTCCCCCCTGCTTTCTCTTCTCCTTTCCTCTCCACCATCACTTCGCCCTACATCTTCTTCCCTCTCCCTCTCTTCTTCCTTCACGTCTGTGGGAGGCTGAATTGTGGCCCCTGAATGCGGCCACATTGTCAGCCCCAGAATCTGTGAAGTTCCCTTTATATGGCAAAAGAGTCTTTAAAGAGGGGATTAAGTTAAAAACCTGGGGATGGGCTGATTACCCCAGGTTGTCTGGGTGGGCCTGATGTGATCACACACATCCTTCTGGGAGGGAGCCGGCAGAGTCAGAGGCGGAGGAAAAGGCCGCGTAATGCTGGAAACCGAGATCCGAGCTTTGAGAATGGAGGAGGGGCCCCAAGCCAAAGAACGCCGGTGCCTCTAGAAGCTGGGAAAGTCAAGGAAGCAGCTTCTCCCCTGGAGCCCCCAGAAGGAACCCGCCCTGCCGACGCACTGATTTTAGCCCCATAAAACTCGTTTCAGACTTCTGACCTCCTTAACTATAAGAGCATAAATTTGTCTTGGTTTAATCTGCTAAGTTTGTGGCGATTTGTTACAGCAGCAAGAGGAAACGCATACACATCCTTCCTCTGCTCTGCTCCCCCTTTTCTTCGGTCTCCCCATTTTCTCCAGTCTCCTCTCCTCCACTGTCCTCTCTTCCTGTATCGCCCTCTCCTCTCTTCCAACTCTGTCTCTTTCTCCTCCTTTTCCTTTTCCATCAGTTTGTCCCGCTCCTCTTTCTCTACCTCTTGTTCTTCTCTCCTCTCGGCCCCCACTGCAAAAGGGCATGAATCTGTGGCACCTCTAGCTTGCTTCAAATCCCAGCTCTGCCACTTGCTGGTGGTGTGACTACTAACGTGTCACTCTGCTTTTCTAAATCTCATCTGTAGGTAACTCCAGCTCCCTGGCTTGCTGTGGAGAATTAGAGGAAATAACGTTGGCAATGGAAATGGTACATGGTGGCCACTCAACAGATGTGTGTTTCTCTACATGTCCCATACCGCCTTGTAACCCAGGGCTCCACCTGGGCCCAGGCCAGGGACAGGGCACCCATCTGGTGGGATGGTACCCGCCCCAAACCCCGAGACAGTCAGACACAGACCTTCAAGTGGCTGCCCAGGCTCTCCGCCGACCTGGGTTGGGTGAAGTGGGGCATTGACAGACAGACACGGAGCTGCTCCGTATCTCTGTCTCCCTTCTGGGATCCTTTGTGGGGCCAGGCGGCATGTGAGTGACAGCTTCCCAAGAGCGCTTGCTAAAGATACGTCGCACCTGGGAAAATGACAGTTGGTCTTGGAGCTGTCAGGGCTCTCAGACCCCAAGTGGGCAGGCCCACAGCAGCAATTCGCTCTGAAAGAAGATGAAACATAATTACCCTTTCTCCTCCACGTCCAAGGGAGATCTCCCTCACCGCCCCGTCCTGGGAAATCAAGCCTTGTCTTCCCGCGGCTCCTATTCCCCAACAGCGTTCCGGTAAATTAGTCAACAGAAGGCAAGTTTCCCGTGGATTCATCAAAAGTTTGCCCATCTCTAGGACAAACTTCAGGAAGAAGATGCCTCCAGCTGCTCGTCCTCAGAGCACAGTCTGAGGGCTGAATTATAAAGGCAAGAATAATCATCTCTCTTTTGTCCTCCCGTTATGTGCCGGTACTACTCAGAATGAGTAGCCCGTATCCCATATTTCAGATGAGAAAGCTAAGGCTCAGAAAAAGGAAATGATCATCACAAGGTAACAAAACTCACATCACTGAAATGGAATCAACTGCCACTGTTTCACCGCATCATTGCACTTGGGTGTCCTGCTGCGGTCCAGGCTTTGCAGCAAATAATCTTGTGCAACCAGTCGTTGAATGGACTGAAGGGATGTGGTTTAGAGGCATCATCTGCTTTTATTCTTCAGTGGCTTTGTCACCTGCCCCCAGTGTAAAATTTTCATAAGAACTCTGTGCCAGGGAAAGTTTTGATTCTATTGGAAAAAGTGGATGCTTTTTCTTTGTGGACCATGGAGAATTATATAAATAGCTGTTTTTCCTTTTTGCTCTAGCTGCCAGGAAGCTCAGGAACAAGTTTACAGTTAAACTGCAGTCGTTGTGGGTTTTCAGGCTTCATGTCCTGAGTGCCTTTCTCTTTCTCCCTCACTGGCCTCTTGTCTGAAGGGTCCTTTTCTGGTCCTGAATGTTAACTCGTGAGTTTTCTGTTACTTGTGTGTACTGCTCTACCACAACTACTTTCCAGAAGAGGAAGTAAAAACGCACAGCTATCCATTGATCATTGTTATCTAATTTTCATAGTTTCAATGACGTGGGTATGATCTGATCGTAACAGGACCCAGTCTGATGGCCAAGTCCCCGGAGCAAAAATTCTCCTGGGACTGTCAAAGCATCCAGAAGCAGCACCAAGCAGCATCAACAAGTGTTTACTGAGCACCAACTATATGTCAAGCATTGTTCTAGGTGCAAGACACCTGGGTAAATAAGACATCCACTATCCCTTCCCTCACAGAGAGACAGACAGTGAACAAATACTTATATAATAGTATTATTTTAGATGGTGACGGGAGCAAAAAGTAATGGGACAGAGGGAGAGTCTGGAATGGATGATCTTAGGGCAGGCTGGAGGTTCCCTTGAAGAGGTGAGACTGGAATGATAAGAAGGAGTAGCTGGGCAAAGATCTGCAGGACAAGCACTCCAGGCAGCAAGTGCAAAGGCCCTGAGGCCAGGACGAGTCCAACAGATGTGTTAGAAAGACTTTGTGGAAGGATGTAGGAGGTGAGTTCAGAGAAGGGGGCAGGGGCAAGATCAGTAGGATCTGGAGGGCCATGATAAAGAGCCAGTCTGTCTCTAAATGCAATGAGGAGACATTAGAAGATTTTAAGCAGGGGTATGACATGACCTTTCTAACTATCACTCACATAAATGAGCTTTACTTCCACTAAGTTGTTGGTTCATATTTGAGAAGACAGCTGCCTTCCCAGCATGATAATGGTTCTTCTCTGAATTCTTCAATTTTCACATTTGCTTTTTGACATTGCCAAGACCACTCTTGATCAGGTTTTTCTGAATGTGCTTTTTTGTATTTCTTCAAAGTGGGGTCTCTAGAACATTACTGCAATATTTATTTTTCCAGATAGCAAGTCATCCATACTGCTGACCAGAGCTTATGAACCTGTTATTATGGCTGTGACCCTGGATTTCTGTGAGTGATTATTTTCTCAAAGAACCTTAACTTTATGCTTATAGTCTTTTATTATTTTCTTTCTCAAACTACATTTCAGAGACAACTTTCAACAGAATGAAGCCCATTGGTAATTCCTGAGTAATGATAACAACCGTCACCATTTGTTAAGCAATTATGAAATGCTGGACGCACCAATAAGCATTTTGCCAATATGATTTTATGTAATTCTCACTATAACTCTCTACCCACTTTGTAGATACAGGAACTGAGGCTTGATGAATTGCCTTGATTAACATCATATCATTATATATAGTAACCACATGAATTTATCTTTTCAAAAAAGATGTATTCAGCCCTCTCATGTGTCAGGCACTGTGCTGGGTTCCGGAGACCCAGAAGTGGACGGGAAAGACATGGTCCCTGCTCCCAGAAAGCCCCAGCCTAGTCGGGGAATTGACTGGGAAATAGGCAAGGACTCTTTGGGTAATGAGAGGGGAAATAAAAGGCACAAGAGAGGTGGGACTAAAGTATTCAGGGAAGGCTTCCTGGCTGACAAGACATGAAAGATGAAAAATTCTGAAAGATGAGAGAAATCATCCTAGGAAAGAGAGTGCAGGTGTGCTGTCCCTCCCAGACAGGTAACAGTCTCAATTCCTGGAGGAGGACCCCACATTCTACCACCATCGCAGAGAAATGATGACTGAGCAGGCTCCTGATGAATGAGTTGGAACTTGCTAGTTAAGGCAGTAGTTAGGAAAAGGTTGAGGCAGGGAAGTTTGAGACAGCCTGGTGTGGCTGAAGACCTTTGGGTTTAGGGTGACTGGAGTGTGACCGGCTGGAGTGTGAGTGGGGAGAAGAGAGACTGCAGAGATCGCTTCATGTCAATTATGCCCAATTCCCATGTAACTTTTAGGAGTCTCGCAGGGTTGTGTGATCATCCTGAATGGATTAAATCATTTTGTAGCAAAATGATTGTATCACACAATGACTGACTTGATTACCGGTCAAATACATCAACTAGGTCATGGCAATGTATTAAAATTTGCCCATAGAAGCACTGAACATCAGTCACATTTTGTTATTTGGATAATTGATGCCTTTCCACTGTCTAAAACCAGTTTAGAATTTATAGAATAAATTTATAGATAACTTATAAAGCCAAATAAATTTAAGAAAAAAAATAACTTGGAGGCAGAATATATTACACAGACTAGGAATGTTAGTGCCAAATTGTTAATTGGGTTGCCTAACAATACAGGAAAAAAATGATGATGAGGATCTAAATGAAGACAGTTGCAGATAGAGAGAGGGAACAGATTTAAGTAGTCTATGTGAGTAACAGAGAAATATTCACACTTTTCAATATGTACCTCTTTATTTGATGCTCTCTTCTCCTTAATCACCCTTTCTATCAACTAAAAGAGAAGATTTATAACATATTTGACAAAGGATCTGTATCCTTAATATATAGAGAGCTCTTACAAATCAATTACAAAAAAAGATAAGCCATAGGCTGGACCACAAAATAAGTCTCAAAAATTCAAGTGGATTTAAACCATATAAAAAATGTGCTCTAAGAAACATAGCAAATATAACAAAATCTACATCATTAAAAAATATTATCATAGAATTGAGATCAGACCCTGTCAGTTATAATAGTAAATGTGAATGGGCTTAACTCACATTTTAAAAGAAAAAGATTTAAAATTTGGCTCAAAAACAAACTCAATTATGTGCTGTGTAAAAGAGACACATACAAAACAAAGGGATTCAGAAAGGCTAAAAATATAGATGGACAAAAGTGTACCTGGCAAGTGGAAACAAATAAACAAATCAGAGGAAGTGATACTGGTATCAGACAAAGTAGAATTCAAGCCAAAAAGCACTAAAGATGACAAAGAAGGACACTTATTAATACTAAAATCTTCAATCCAAAATGAAGATATGACACATTAATATTTATGCACCAAATAACACTGCAACCATCTCCATGATAGAAAAGATGCAAGGAGATATAGATGGAAACACACTAATAATAGACTGTTATACACCACTCACAGTACAAGACAGATGATGTGGGGGAAAAAAGATAGAAGATCTAAAACAATATAATTAATAAGGTAGATCTTACAGACATAGGTTGAAGTCTACATTCTGATAATAAAGAATTCTTAAGTGTTCACAACACATTCACAAAAAGTGATCATAAAGTACACATCAGTAACTTCCATAAGGTAGAAATATTACAAATAACACTCTATTCAAAATAAAACTGCAATACTAACAAAAAACATACAGGCTCTTCTACCTGGAAATTTTAAAACCTCCTGTTAAACAACTCCTAGGTAAAGGAGAAATACAAACTTAAATTACAGATTAAAAAAATAATAATAATGACAATGACAACATTTCATATGAGAATCTATGGGATGCATTTAAAGCAGCAATCAAAAGAAAACTTGTTATTTTAACACTTTTTTTTTTTGTGAGGACGATCAGCCCTGAGCTAACATCCACGCCAATCCTCCTCTTTTTGCTGAGGAAGACCCGCTCCGAGCTAACTTCTATTGCCAATCCTCCTCCTTTTTCCCCCAAAAGCCCCAGTAGATAGTTGTATGTCATAGTTGCACATCCTTCTAGTTGCTGTACGTGGGACGCAGCCTCAGCATGGCCGGAGAAGCGGTGCGTCGGTGTGCGCCCAGGATCTAAACCCGGGCTGCCCGTAGTGGAGCGCGTGCACTTAACCGCTAAGCCACGGGGCTGGCCCCTTAACACTTTTATTAGTAAACATGAAAAATAACTTAAATTCTGGCTCAGAAAACTAGAACAACAACAAAGCTAATTTAAAAAAAGCACAAGGAAGGAAATAATAAAGATAAAATCAGAGATTAATGAGGAAGACAATAGAACAAAGACCTAATGAATTAATCAAAATCTTGGCTTAAAAATTAACAAAATAGACAAAACACTAGCTAATTTAATCAGGGATAAAAGGAAGAAAGAACAAATATACAAAATGTGAAATGACAAGGGGGAAATAACCATGGAAACATAAAATTTAAAAAATCATACACAGGGCTGGCCCTGTGGCTTAGCAGTTAAGTGCATGTGCTCCGCTGCTGGCAGCCCGGGTTCGGATCCTGGGTGCGCACCGATGCACCGCTTCTCTGGCCATGCTGAGGCCGTGTCCCACATACAGCAACTAGAAGGATGTGCAGCTATGACATACAACTATCTACTGGGGCTTTGGAGGAAAAAATAAATAAATAAATAAAATTTTAAAAAAATCATATACAAATACTTTGCAGATTTTTCTGCAAATAAATTTGAAAATACAAATAAGTGTGAAAACATAAATATCTTTTAGGTAATAAGAATCAAATTTTTCACTACTGAAGAAAGAAGCTGTAAATAAAGGGGGAAAGGCTAAAATGAATGTTGAGGTGTTAGAAGTATCAGTATATAAAGTCATGTTTTTAAATGATGGATGGATGGGTGGGTGGGTGGGTGGATGGATGGGTGGAGACATGATAAATAGATAAATAGAGAGAGAGATTTACATGAGTAAATTTGTGTGTTAGCATGATGTGTGAGTAAATGTGTGGGTTAGTATCTTTGTCCACTAGAGGGCCTAGAAGCAATGACACCCCAGTAGTAATGAGCACACCTAGTAGCCAGATCTTGGTTTCTAAATATTATGCCACAAAAAAAGGCACCAGCATTTCTGAGATAAGTGGTTGATCCAGGACTGAGACAGGAAAATATAAGATGAGCCTGGAACGTGTTTTGGTGACAGAAAATAAAAAATATGGAGGCTTGTTAAAAGAACAACAGGACCCAAACTGAAGAGCTCCAGCTTCTTTCCAGTCCAAAGCTGGAGCAATTTGAAAAACAAAATAAACAATGATAGTATTGGATTATAACTCACAGAATAAAATAAATATGCACAAGTCCCTACTAATACAAGTAATTGATTAGATAAATAATAGGACAGATGGCACAGTTCTTCCATACTGTAGAATTTCAATTAATAAATGTAGAAGGAAAAAGGGAAATAGAAAATTACCATTAGAGAAACAGCACAGTAATAATTATTGTGGACAAAATTCACTGACAGATGCTAAAACTAGTGGTGAAAACTTGAGACAAAGCAGAATTTGCATAGTCTCAAAGAGTCTCCCCCAGGCTATTTGTTAAGTACAAAGAAAAAGATAGTAACCTTACAATGGAGAAACCTGACAGAAACCACCTTAATCAAGTGATCGAGATCAATATCACCAGTAATAAGATATATCAGCATCATGAACTCCATGATATGATGCACTGAAAAGACTCCTAAATCACTTCTGGGTATTCTTGCCCAAAATGCAAAAACTAGGTACAGTCATGAGAAAATATCAAACAAACCCAAAGTGAGGGACATTTGACAAAAAACATCTGATCAATACTCTTGGGAAGTGTAAAGGTCACGCACAAAAGAGATGATTGAGGAACTGCAGGGAACTGAGAAGAAATAACTATTAAATGGAATGTGGGAATCTGGATAGTGATCCTGGACAGAAAATTGAAATTGATGGGAAAACTAGTAATAAAAGAACATGGTCTTTACTTAACAGTATTAGACTAATGTTAATTTCCTGGTTCTGGCAATTGTACTATAGTTATGTAATATGTTAACATTAGGGGAAGCTGGAGATATAGAATCTATACAAATTTTGCAACTTTACTATAAGCCTATAATTAGTTCAAAAGCAAAAATAAAAATAAATTAAGAAAATAAAGTATATTTGCTAACCACAAAACAATTAAGTACAAATCAATAATGGAAGAATATCAGGAAAATCCCTAAATATTTTGATACTAAGCATATTAGAAATAAAATATTTCTAAATAACCCATGGGTCAAAGAAGTAATTACAAGGGAAAGTAGAAAATATTTTGAACCGATTGAAAAGGAAAACACAACATATCAAAATTTGTGGGATGCAACTAAAGCAGCAATTAGAGGGGAATTTATAGCATTAAATGTTATTAGAAAAGAGGAAAAGTTCCAAATGAATGATCTGAGTTTCCACCTTTAAAAAACAAGAAAAAGAAGAACAAATTAAGCCCAAAGTTTACAAGAAGAAAGAAATACTAAAGATAAGAGAAAAATAAATTAAATAGAAAACAGAATCAACAGAGAAAAATCAACGGAACCAAAACATTGTTCTTTGAAAAGATAACAAAATTGATGAACTTCTAGCCAGACCAATCAGAAAGAAAAGGAAGGAGAAGTCACTATTATCAACACCAGGACTGGAAGAGGGGACATCAATAAAGATCAGAAAAACACTGAAAGGATAATAATGGAATATCGTGGAAACTTTTGACAATAAATTTGACAACTTAGATGAAATGGACGAACTTCTTGAAAGGCATGAACTATCAAAGTGCATTCAAGAAGAAATTGATAACCTAAATAACCCTTTATCAATTAAAGGAAATTGAATTGATAGTTTAAAATCTTCCCATGAATAAAACCCCAGGCCCAGATGGCTTCAGTAGTGAATTCTACCAAGGAACAAATAATACCAATTTTACACAAACTCTTTCAGAAAATAAAAGAGAGTGTAATACTTTCTAACTCTTTCTGTGAAACCAAGTTTACCCTGATACCAAAACCAGACAAAGATATTACAAGAAAAGAAAACTGCAGACCAATATATCTCATGAACATAGACACAAAAATTCTTAACAAATTTTTAGCAAATTGATTCCAAGGAAGATAAGATATCATGATCAAGTAGAGTTTATCCTAGGAACAAAAAAGTCAGTTCAATATTTAAAAAACAATGTGTTTCACGATATAAACAGACTAAAAAGAAAATATGAAGGCCCAAGCCATGAAAGAAATAATTGATAAGCCGAACTTTTTTAACATTAAAAACTTCTGCCTGTGAAAGACAATGTCAGGAGAATTAGAAGACAGGCCACAGACTGGGAGAAGATATTTGCAAAAGACACATCTGATAAAGGACTGTGATCTAAAATATACAAAGAATTCTTAAAACTCAAGAATAAGAAAACAAACAACCTAATCAAAAAGTGAGCCAAAGACCTTAACAGACACCTCACCAAAGATTTACAGATGGCAAATAAGCATATGAAAAGATGCTCAACACCATGTCATCAGGGAAATGCAAATTAAAACAACGAGATACCACTAAATGCCTATTAGAGTGTCTAAAATCCAAAACACAGACAACACCAAATGCTGGTGAGGTTGTGAAGCAACAGGAACTCTCATTTATTGTTGGTGGGAATGCAAAATGGTACAGGGACTTTGCAAGACAGTTTGGCTGTTTCTTACAAAACTAAACATATTCTTGCCATATGTTTGAGCAGTTGCACTCCTTTGTATTTCCTTGGTATTTCCCTAAAGGAGCTAAAAACTTATGTCTACACAAAAACTTGCACATGGATGTTTATAGCAGCTTTATTCATAATTGCCAAAACTTGGAAGCAACAAGATGTCCTTCAGTAGGTGAATGGATAAATAAACTGTGGTATATCCAGACAATGGAATATTATTCAATGCTAAAAATAAATAAGTTATTAAGCCATGAAAAGACTTGGAGGAATCTCAAATACATATTACTAAGTAAAAGAAGCCAATCTGAAAAGGCTACACACTGTATGATTCCAACTATATGACATTCTGAAAAAGGCAAAACTATGGAGACAGTAAAATGACCAGTGGTTGTCAGGGGTTGGGGAGAGTGGGGAGGGATGAATAGGTGGAGCACAGAGGATTTTTAGGACAGTAAAATACTCTGAGTGATACCATAATAATGGATACATGTCATTATACATTTGTCCAAACCCATAGAATTTACAATACCAAGAATGATCTTTAATGTAAGCTATGAACTTTGGCTGATTATGATGTGTCAATGAGGTTCATCAGTTGTAACAAATGTCCCACTTTGGTGGGGAATGTTGACAATAGGGGAGGATGTGCATGTGCGGGGGCAGGAGATATATGGGAAATTTCTGTACCTTCCCCTCAGTTTTGCTATGAACCTAAAACTGCTCTAAAAAAAAAATCTAATAAAAAAAGAAAATACGATTATCTCAGTAAATGCAGACAAAGGATTTGACAAAATTCAACATTCATTCATGAAAAAAAACTCAGCAAGCTAAGAATAGAAGAAAATTTGCTCAAACTGATAAAGGGCATCTATAAAAATCCTACAACTAACTTCATACTTATTAGTGAAAAACCAGATGCTTTTTCCATAAGATCTGGAACAAGGCAAGGATGTCTGCTCTCATCCCTCTATTCAACATTGTTTTGGAAATCCTAGCCAATAAAAGGCACACAAAGGAAAGGATGGAATAAAACTGTCTTTATTTGTAGATAGCATGATCTTCTATGCAGACAATCCTGATGATGGAATTTTGCTATTTAGTAGATATGACATGGCAGGTTTATGAGGAAAGAGGAGACTATTCACAAATGGGCTGGAAAATTGGTTATCCACATGAAAAAAACTGAAATGAGATCCCTACCTCACACCATATACAAAAATCCATTCCAGATATATTAAGGAGTTAAATGTCAAAGAAAAACTAAAACTTTCTTTAAAAAATGTAGCTGAATGTTTTAAAATAAAACACAAAAAGCACTAACCATAAAAGAAAAGACATAAATTTGACTAAGAGTTTCTGTAAATCAAAAAACACCTAAAAAAGGTTAAAAGACAGGCCACAAACTAGAAGTTTTTGCAGCATACATAACTAAGAAACTATTGAAAAGAACTTTTACAAATCAATAAGAAAGCAAATCATTAGAAAAATGGACATAAGACAGCAAGAGTCATTTTAAAAAAGAGGAAATACATATGACCATTAAAAATATGGAGAGATGTTTGATCTCGTTAGCAACAGGAAAATGCAAATTGAGGCTACTGTTAAATTGGCAAAAATGAAGAAATATTTCGCAGACAGGTGCATCAACAGCTATTACTGATGAAGAGTAAGAATTGATACAATCACTTTGGAAACCAATTTGGCTCTATCTTATCAATTGAACTTTGCATATCTTAAAACCCAGTAATTCCCATCCTAGGTACAGACCCAATAGAAACTCATTAGAAGTCACCTAAATAGCCATCAACATGAGAATGGGTAAATCAGTTGTGGCATATACACAGATGACAATTTTACAACAGTTAAAATGAATGAACTACAGCTACATGGAGCAACATGGATGAATTTTAGATACATA
Organism: Ceratotherium simum simum; assembly: GCF_057802395.1. Classification (NCBI taxonomy): domain Eukaryota; kingdom Metazoa; phylum Chordata; class Mammalia; order Perissodactyla; family Rhinocerotidae; genus Ceratotherium; species Ceratotherium simum. The sequence continues at coordinate 8,672,139 of NC_141903.1, forward strand.
CGTTGTAAGACAAAAAGCAAGTCTGGGATTCCGGGGACAGATTTTTTTTTTATAAAACAAGAATAACTAAATAACATATTGTTAAGCATACATACGTATCTGCAATACTATAAATATTTATGTTTTGAAAGCAAGGAAATGACAAACACAGAATTCAGGATAATGGTTCTATCTGAGGGGAAGCAGGTAGACAGGATAAGAAAGGAGCATTTACATCGAGCAGTAAAATTGGTGATAACGTCCTATGGTTTAGAGGAGGCCTTGGACTCATGATGTTCCTTGTATAATTAAAAATAAATAAAAGAGGATCACACATCGACCAATAATGATAGCAGGTCGTGAATCAAGAAATTATGATGAATCTAATTATACACCCCCGAGAGTCAAAATTTCTTGGTGGTATTGTCGAGTGGATTCCGACTCCTAGCGACCCTGAGTGCAGCAGAGCAGAACCCTGCCCAGTCTTTTTGTACCATCCTCCAGCGCTGTATCAGACAATGCTCTGCTGCTATTCATACGGTTTTCATGGCCAATTTTTTCGGGAGTGGGTGGCCAGGTCCTTTCCTAGTCTATCTTAGTCTGGAAGCTCCACTGAAACCTGTCCACATGGGTGACGCTGCTGGTATTTGAAATATTGGTGGCATAGCTTTCAGCATCACAGCAACACACAGCCACCACAGTATAACAACCGACAGATGGTAGTGGTTCCCTGACCGGGAAACGAACCCCAGGCCAAGGCAGTAAGAGCGCTGAATCTTAACCACTAGACCACCAGGGCAGGCCAAGAGCCAAAATAGAATAAAACAAATGCTTAGCACGATCTCTGGCATATAGTAAGTGCTCAAAAAAGCTGTAATTATTGTTTCTATTCTCAGCCTGGCTGACTAATTCTTCAGCCCATGTGTCACCTCCTCCAGGAAGCCTTCTCTGCTCCTCCAGGCTAGATCAGGCTCCCCCACCCTGGAGTTGCCCAGCTCCCTGGACTGACTGAGATTACGACATTTCCCAGGCTACTCGGGAATGGATTGTTTCTTAACCTGTCTCCCCCACCACATAATGCAATCTACATGGCAGTGACTGTGGTCATCTCTGCATTTCTAGCCCTTGCTTTCTACCTGGCGCCTAGCACACTTTTGTTAAAGAAACAAGTGCAAGGCAGGCAAGATAGTGCCTGGACGCTGGAGAAGGGGACCCTGGTGCAGGGACTATGGCAGAATCTGAGTTTGGCCGGGACAGTGGCAGTCAAAGATGGCTCAGGGGCACCTATGAGCTGGGAGCAGAAGATAAGGGGGTATATTGTCTGTAGGGAATTGCAAAGCAGTAATAAAATTGACTCCAAGTCGATCTGCTTTTTATTATCACCACATGCTGGCAATTTTAAACAAAACATCACTGATAAAACACTGCTCCCCCCCAAAAGAACATTCTGTTGGTCTTAGTTCTAAAGAATTGTTGCAGTTATTGCTGAATTTTAAGAATAAGTAAATAGGAAGGATGCTTCATATTAGCACATTTTTATGACTTATCCTTTAATAAACATAGTGTTCTACATGGAAGTTGGTTTGGAAAATTCTCCTGATGTAGCTACATGGGTCCATTTTGAGACTAAGTTTTTAACGTTTCGGAATCATTCAAACTCTCTTCAGGGCCAGCCCATGTCTCTGTCCCTTGTGGAAGTACACATTCCTGCATTTAAATAGTGATAGCAGAGTGATTATAAAGATAAAAAAACGACTGTGAGATGCTCCAATTCTGTCATTCTGTGTGACCACTTAGAGTTTAAAGCTAACACATGAGACAGAGCGCAAACTGCAAGAGATAAGTTTTTTGTTTAATTGCAAGTTTTAGTTTATACATGAACTAGTCCGCTGAATTTGAATACTATTTTTAAAAGCAAAATTTATTCTTTTTTTAATGATTGAAATTGAGAAATAAAACAAGAAAATAATGAGTATTACTGATTATTATGAAAGGATTACCAAAAATAATCTTGAAATACAGAGGGCGGGAGTGTTTAAAAATGGTCCACCCAGGATGCCACTGGCTGGGGGCCGGTAGGCCAGAGGCTGGGACTCCTTAAGGAAGCAGGAGAGTGAGGATGCATCAAGGTCCCTAGAGTGAGGCGTCTTGCTCTTTTTGCCTTGAAAGTAAGCAGTTGTCCAGCCCCCTCCTCCATCACCCTTCAAAACTGCGGCCCCCGGGTGGGATGGTTTCTGCTGGGAAGGCACAACGCCCCCTCGCACCCGTGCTGGCTCCAGCAGAAAGCCAAGGGAAGAGTGTGTCTCGGGCATCAAATTCTGCCCCCATCTCTTTATAGTGTATGGTCTGGACTAAGTCACTTCTTGAGCTGAGTTCTACATCTGAAAAATAGGGGGCTAATGACTCGCATGACGCAGTGTTGTTGAGAGGACTAAAAGAGCTTAGGCCAGCGGCTGGCATGAAGAAAGCTGGCAGAAAATAGTAGCTGTAATTAGTGCTTTTCAAAAACACAAAAATAGGGGCCCAGAGAGGAATGAAGAGCTCTCCAAGGTCACACAGCAAGTTGATGACACAGCTGGGACCGGAACCCAGGGTCTCTAGACACGCAGTGTGGTGTTCTTTTTACTGCAGCCTCTGGTTAAAGGTGTGTTGCGGCCTTCCAGAACAGGGCCTACGTCCCGCATCTTCCACCCTTAGGAGCTGATGGGGCAGTCCTCTGAGCCACCCCCATCCCCCTTCTCCTGGCGCCTGTCCGATTTCCCACGTGCTCCCTCCCCTCTTCAGACAAAGCTCTACCCTGAAGGCAAGGGGGGACTTTTATGCAGAGAGAGAGAGAGAGAAAGAGAAGTGGGACGGGCGCATTTGTGTGTGCGTGCGCTGGGGGTCATGTTGTATGTCTGACCTCAGACGATCAGGAGATGACCTGAAAGTCACATTGATGGCAAACGTGTTCATTGAGCTGTAGGGTGGTGTGGCCCAGCTGACCTGGGACCCAGGGGAGGGTCATTCCCGGGAGCAGGCTGGGCCCAGACAACAGGCCAGGCTGTGAGTGGGTCCAAGTTGAGCATCACCAGGTCAGATGGTTTCCCGGGCCGGAGCAGGCGGCCAGGGCCCAGGTTCCTCCAGTGGAAGGAACCAAGCCCTCGTGTCCTGACACCAGACTGCCCACTCACCAATTCTGTCTTCTGCTCATTAGGCCCAGCGTGCTTTAGGCCCTGAGCGGGGCCTCTGGTGGATCAGAGACCACTGAGGATATGCCAGTCCCAGTGCAGGCTCCCTGGGGGTTTGTCCAGTGATTATTCATTGAGCACCTACTGTGCACCGAGTGCTGGGGACAAAGCCAAGGACACACAGGCAAGGTTCCTGCCCGGGTGGAGTAGCCACTTGGAGCCACCTGCGAGAGCCTGGCCTGGCCTGCGTGGAACAGTCAGCCTGCTGCGGGGGTGCGAGGGACAGAAACGTGGAAAGTGGTTGCACTGACTCAGGAGGGTGATGGCGCCCAAGAAGGCATGGTCAGCTCGGCCTGAGGGGTCCGGGAAACATGGCCGTGGGCGTGCCCATGAGTCACGTTTTGGAAGGGAAGGATGTTGTCGGAGGCGGTAGGAACAGCATGCGCAAGGCCGAGAGGTGTAAAGGAACGTGGCTTGCTCGGGGAGCTTGAGGAGTTGCGTGTGGAAGCACAGGGACCGCAGGGTAGGAAGAGTGACTCTTACCCAGGGGACCTGCAGGGCCCAGAGGAGCCCGAGAGGAGGTCGGGGGAGTGCTGAGAGGCTGGGGAATCACGGCTGCCCCAGAACCTCATGTTGCTGGAGCCTGCGGGTGTCTCCACCCACCTGGGCCTCGGAGCACCCTGGCTGGGCCCCCTGCCCTGCTCCCGCCCCCTCGGGCTGTCACCGGCTCCGTGCCTCTCCCTGCTGCTCCAACATTTTCCTCTTGTGATGGATGGAAATTTCCCTGCTTGGGTCAAGTCAAATTTCTCCTGATTTGTTGTTTTACACACAGTGAGGCCGGAGGCGGATCCTGCATGATTCATAAAGAAAAACGCGCTGTCGGTGAGGGAGAGTAATTTATAGGCGACGTTTCCCCAGCTTGCAGAGATGAAACTCACTGGGAGGAAGAGGAGGAGGACAGGAGACCTTCATGCACTGTGAGTGGCCAGTGTGGCGTCTGAGCTCCGGGTCAACCCCTCTGGCAGTGGCATGACTCTGTCGGGGGTTCTGTGGAAGCTGCGGCTCTCCCTGGGCATTAGGACCAGAGCCAGCCCCGGGGGACCAGGGACAAGAGGGGCTGCTGCCCTCAGTGTCCTTCTCTGCTCTCCCAGCCCCTCCTGCCACTGCCCCGCCCTCTCTCTCTCTCTCTCTCTGTCTCTCGTGTGTGAAAACAAATGAAGTCAAGCTTCCCAGCCCTTCTCGTCTGGAGGAGAATGGGGCGGGCAGCCAACTGACACCCACCTGACCCATGCCGTACATCATGAGGGTCACGAGGCTGCTGTGGACACAAGCTCTGCGGACAGGTCTGATCAGTGGCCACCAAGACTCCAGGGTTGAACAGATCTTTGCTTGGGGTGGTGGTCGGCTGGGGGAGGGGGTGGACGTCACAATCAAAGCAGGAAAAGACCAAACAGAATCTGGGGAAGGCAGGAAGGAACTGAGTACTCACTCTGTTCCAGGTACCATGCCATTTGCTTCGCATAGAGAACCTGGGTTCTGACTCAGTGAGACAGCCAAAGCAACCCTGGATTCATAGATGAGGAAACTGAAGCTCCCAGGGGAGAGAGTGGCATCCAGAGCTGTGGGCTTGACCACACGCCCAGAAAATGCCAGCAAGTAGAACATAGATCTCCTGGGTCCCGGGGGAGGGGGGCAGGGGACAGAGGCAGGAACCCAGAGTGGGCTGGGGTGCGTCGGAGGGTGGTGGGGTGTGAATGGGGCACTGGGTAGGAATGAACTTAACAAGGCAGCCCCCTGCTGGGCCTCATGTCCACCTCCGTGAAATGAGGTAAGCCTGGATGTTAAAGTCAGTAGCCCTGGGCTAGGGGATTTTCAGCTGTCCCTACCCGGTCTCACCCTTGCCTTCTTCGCATCATTAAAGCATACCTCTTGAACCTGGTCCCAAAAGTCACACGAGCCCCATGCCCAGCCCTGACAGCATGCTCCTTCAGTCCACCGTCCTGCGGGGCCCGGAGACTCTACCAGCCTCACTCTGCAGCCCACACTCTTTCCCACTCCACACTTCTGTCTCATTCTGTCACTTGCTCATCACTCACTGTGTCCTGTGCCCTGGGCTGGGCTTTCAGAGGTGTATTGACATGGTCCCTGCCCCTGGGAGCTCCCTGGGACTTGCCAGGTGGCCTGTCCCAAGATGGATGGGCTCAGAGCTCAGTGTGTTCCCAGGAGGAGGGGCTAATTCCGCCCAGCGCATTCAGGGAAGGCTGGATCTAGGCTTTGAAGAGTGAGTAGGAGTTTGCCAGACTGAAAAAGAGAAAGATATTCCAGGCAGCAGAACAGCATGTGCAAAGCAGAAACGCAAGTAGCCATCCCTCCTCACTATCCCATGTATGCCCCCAAGCCTTGACCCCACTCCCCACGACCCCGACCATCCACCTTCTCTCTGTCGCTCTCTGGCCCCTTTGCTGCTGTAGGACCTGAAGCCCCTGCCAGGATGCTGCCAGGGCCACAGGCCCCTCCAGGCTTCCCCACAATGTCCCCTGGTAAATATGTTTGGAGACACATGGGTGAACCGTAAATTCAGCCTTCTGGGGACGGATTCTGCTGAATAAAAAGCACATTCAGTAGCGAGAATATTTGTTTTTGTTTTCCTTCTCCGAGTAAATGGAAACATGCACTGACCTCACTTTTCTCACAAGTACAGTAGCTTTCCTGAGCGGCCGGCAGGCCTAGGGTGCCAGGAAAAAGTGGTGGAACATTCACCATGAGGAACAAGGGCCCCAGTGGCAGCTGTGGCCGGCCAGTGGAATACAGCTGTCAGGCCGCTGACATGAGTTTCCGAGGGGTGGGGAGGATCCGGCCTGGGCCTCCCGGGGGACCCTGAGCGTTGCCAGGATGGGACTTTGAGACCACCGTATTCCCAAGGCATTGTCTGACACTGAAGACAGAGGGTCCTAGGCAGCAGGCTGGGAAGAGAGCCTACAGAGGGGCCTTGGCATCAGCGAGACCTGACTTTCCATCCTGGCTGCCGCTTTCTGGCTCTGTGACCTCGGCTAGTCATTGCACGTATCTGAGCCTCAGTTTCTTCATCTTCAAAGTGGAGGTAATAATACCGACCTCATGGGGTTTATACGTTTTAAATATGTGAAAGCACCAAAAAATACTAGTCTTCAGTGCCTTTCTGACCTTCTCCTGATATATCTGACTCAAGCCCTGCGTCCTCTGTGAGGCCTTCCAGACCCAGTGACCTCTCCCACCGGGAATCTAAGGTTCCTTCTACTTCCACTGCCTTGTGATGATGACCACTTTTCCACGAAAGCAAGACATCCATCCACCTCTCCAGCCACCACGCATCCATGCATCCACCCATTCATCCATCTACCTACCCGTCATCCATCCATCCACCCATCTACCCATCCACCCATTCATCCATCTACCTACCCATCATCCATCCATCCACCCATCTACCCATCCACCCATTCATCCATCTACCTACCCATCATCCATCCATCCACCCATCCACCCATCCACCCACTCATCCATCTATCTACCCATCATCCATCCACCCACCCATCCACCTATCCACCTACTCATCCATCTCCCTTCCCATCATCCATCTACCCAGCCATCCACGTATCTACCCACTCATCCATCTACCTACCCATCATCCATCCACCTACCCATCCACCCACTCATCCATCTACCTTCCCATCATCCATCCACCCACCCATGCACTCATCTACCCACCCCTCCATCTACCCACCCATCATCCCTCCAGCCACCCATCCACCTACTCATCCACCTACCCATCATCCATCCACCCACCCATCCACTCATCTACCCACTCACCCACTCACCCATCCATTCATCCATGCATACACACATTCACTCATTTACTTATTTATTCAGTGAATATTTTGAGCAGCTAGGTGCTCTCCCACTGTTGGGAAGGTGTGTTGTCTTCTGTCTGTTATCTGATTTTCACCAGATGTGGACACAATGCACACTGCCCCCTAAAGATTGGGTCAGATTGTCCTCAGTTTCGTCTCACAGCCAGCCCTGGGCTTGGCCCAGAGCACTCATTTGGTTGCAAGAAAACTCAGACAAATTAGCTTAAGAGAACGGGAATCTAATGATTGATGTAACTGGAAAGGCTGGGTATAGGTCTGGCTTCAGATACAGCTTGATCCAGGCCTCAAGTGATATTTCCAAGACCTAGTCTCTCTGCATCTCTCAGTTCTTCTCTCCTCCACATAGTAGCAATGCTGGAAGTAGCTGCAGCCCCAGCCCCACATCCATTCAAGTTCAAGTACAGCAGGAAAGATTAAAAGTCTTCTCCAGAAACTTCCTCTAGACTACATGGACTGAGAATTGGGGAGAGGTGGGACCCCAGGGTAAATGGTGAGGGGAATCGGGCGCTGGAAAGGCAAATACCAAATGCCGACTGTACATCCCACATGCAGACAATGGGGATCCTGAGTGAACAGGAAAGCTCTGTAAGGACCTTGAGGGGCTTACATCCCAGGGGAGGCAGGCCAAGGACACATGAATAGACATATAAACAAGATCACCTCAGATGGTGGTAATTATTAGGATGACAATAGAGCAAGGCAATGGAGTCAGAGCGAGGCGGGTGAAGCTATTCTAAATAAGTGGTCAGGGCAGCCTCTCTGAGGAGGCAACAGTGAGGTGAGAGGTTGGAGGGGCCAGATCAGAGAGGGCCTCACAGGTTATGGCGAGGAGCTTGGACTTCATCTTCCAAGCAATGGGCAATCAGGGTGAGGTTTTAATTAAGGAAGAAGATGATCTAATTTGCTTTAATTATTTGTAGAATCCTTTTTTAAAAAAAACTTTTCATTGAGGCATAACCTACTGAAGGTGAAGTGGAAAGCACGTTTATCCCAGGAGCACAGTTCAAGGTCTTTTCCTGATGGAGACACCCATGTAACCCCCACCCAGATCAGGACAGGACACTGCCAGCACCCAGAAGGCTCCCTCATGCCCCCTCTAAGTCAATCTCCCCTTCGACTGGTAATCACTATTCTGACTTTGCTTATCATAGACTAATTTTGTCTCTTTTTAAACTTTATATAAATGGAATCACGCAGTATATATTCTTTCGTGGCTGGTTTCTTTTGGTCAATATTATGTGTGCCTGATTCGTCTGTGAAGCAGTAATTCATCCTTTTTTATTGTTGTGTAGTATTCCATCTCTGCCACTCTCCCCGTGCTGGGAGGTGGTTGTCTTCTGCCTGTGGTCTGATCTTCATCAGACGTGGACAGAGAATGCACTGCCTCTAGAGACTGGGCGGATTCATCCTCAGTCTCCTCTTTAGCCAGCACTGGGCTTGGCACAGGATGGAACAAGCCCCATTTTTGGCCAAGCGGGGCTGAGCTGAGAATTCACTCAGGACAGGACAGGTGAGCTACACCAGAAGCTGCTGGACCCCTCTCTCCGGGCCTGACGTCTGCCAGGCTCTGCCACCCCTCCGACCCACCTCCCTACTAACCAAGTTCAGGTGCTCACACTTGGCTGGGCCGGGGTTCTGGTGGTTGCCGGGCCCACAGTCCCCAGTGGCCAGAGTGAAGGACGTCGCGGGAAATGAGAGGAGCCGCGGCCAGCCGCCAGGCAGTGACTCTACAACCAAAAAATGTGCTCTTGGCCAGGCTCTCCTTCCTCTCTCCTCTCGGCCCTTCCAGGCTGCGAGGAGTTGGCAGGCCCGGGTGCAGATAACGAAGAGAGCCCCAGGCCCTCTTCTGTCATCGCCTCCCCAGTGTGAAACCCAAGATCTTGTTTATTTATGAGGAAATTCTGTTCTGCTGCTCGACAAATGGTGTATGGGGGCCAGGGCACATGGAGCGTGGAGCCGGCCCAGCCAGGCCTCAGCATGCTGCGCCTCTCTGCTGATGCAGACTCAGAAGGAGAGCTGGCAGCGACTGGAAGGCCAGCTCGACATTCCCCGGATGGGGGCTGGCGGTGGAGGGAGGGGTCCTCCCCTCCCCTGACTGGCCAGAAACCCCTCGCCTTTGGTGGTAGCCATCGGTGAACTGGCGAGAAAGCAAAGACAGTAACAGCCTGCTGGCTAGTCTGACAACCCCGCCTCCGGACCAGCAACAGCCCTTCTCTGGGACTCGCTTCCTGCCTACCTTCCTGGGAGGGTGAAACAGGACGGTGTATGTTAGCACCCGAGGGATACGAGGGGGAAAATAAAATAAAAAATAAAATCTACCAAAATCTACACATCAAGGATTTACATTAGTTATCTGGCTCAATTTGCCAATAGCACCGGCAGGTAGATGTGAGGTCCTGGATTTATGATGAGGGGCCGAAGTTCCCGTGAACAACTCCTCCGGTGCCAGTGACTGTAAGAGCTGTGGCTCAAGGCCGGGGCCGGCCGACTTCGTCTGCCGTCCGGGTGGGTTGAGTTGAGCCCTCAGTCAGAAGGAGCAAGTGTCTCGCTGTGGCAAACTATATATGGAATTGTTTTCGGAATCTATGTTCTTTCCATCACACCTCCCTGCCTCTCGAAGTGAAATGTCTTTTAGTGATATGTTTGATGGGGTCCCAAGTGGTGAGACAGCATCCACTTTGAGATGAAGATTGCTCATTTTAAATTCCATTTAGATTTCAGATTAATGTGATTGAAATGCATGGCATAGCATATTGTCCAAACAAGGGTCTCTCGCTGACCTGTCTTCTGTTATCATCTCACATGTGTGGGTGGAGTTAGTAACTGCTGAGCCCAAGAACGTGTCTGTGAACCACCCCCTGTTCATCTGCAGTCAGAGCTTTACATCTAACACAATAGGGAAACATTTTTAATGATGGAAGTAAGATCAAATATATCAGCTATGAAGTAAATATAAATGGGTTACATACCTCTATCAAGAGACAAAGACTATAGCTTCAAAATAACAAACAAGGTCACACTCTTTTTCCTTATAAGTTTTCAAAATATACCCACACCAAATCCCAAATTTTCCAGGACTCACCCCTGTCCTTCCCAGTCTACATGGACTCTTACATTTCTGATTTATCTAACGCCAACTTGCTTTATGTTTATTATAAAATATTTCAGACATACTTAAAAGGATAGGAAATAATGTGACACTGGTTGATCTACCATTGAGATTTAAGAGACGTTGACGTTTGCCATATTTGCTTCAGATCTTTCTACAGGGCCCTGTCCCTTCCCTCCTAGAGGTTATCACCAGCCTGAAGATGATGTGTATAACAATTTCCACGCAACTTTAATACCTTTTCTACATATGGGTGTATCCATAAACTATATATGGAATTGCTTTGTGTTTTCAGAATTTATCCAAACAATATCATGTAATAGATATCTTTTTGCAACTTGCTTTTTTGAGAATTATACATACTGAGACACATAGATGTCTTGCATTAATTCTAGCTGCCAAATAGTGTTCACTGTATAAACCAGCAACAGGTTGTTTATCCATTTACCTGTTGATGGACAACTGTTTCCACTCTCTTTGCTATCACAAACAGTGCTTTGATAAAAGTCTGTCATATTTCCTTGTGCACTCAAGCTAGTATTTCTCAGTATTTATCTGAATGTGGAATTTCTTAGTTGGGCTGCTTTTAACACTTATATAAGATCTGTTATCTGCTCTCTACTTTCCTCTCTAAGGATGCAGTTAAAGAGGGCTTCATAAACAGGATTTGAGTTGGGACTTGAAGAAAGATAAGTTGTGATGCTAGCAAGGAAGCGAAGCAACCAAGACTGAGAGTCACACGGTGGCATGCCCTGCCACACTCTTTACTGTCAATCAATCCCGGGGGCCAGATGTGTGCATGTGTTATTATAGCTGAGGGCTTGGGGGAGCAGCTCTTTTTTAATCACATCCTCAGATTTGTTCTGCTGGCACTATATTAATTCTTTTACTAATTCCCATTTCAGAGCTAAGAGCCAATGGTTTCTAAGCCTGGCTGTGCATCATAATCACCCAAGGGACTTTACGAATATACAGATTCCTGAGCCTACACCTAGAGATCCAGGTTCAGTGGGTCTGGAACAGGGCCTGGGGATCTGTACTTTTTAAAAACCTTCCCAGGTGATTCTGCTGCAGCCAGTCTGCGGCCCCAGCACTGGGGAAGCTTTTATCTAAACTGCCAACGATGCATGTTGGTAAAGTTGTCATTGACGAGGATGCACACTCTGGTTATGTGCTCACGGCTAACCTTGCTCACTCATCCCACTGCCTGTCACTGTGCACCTGTAAGCCAGATCCATAAAGGGAGTTTACATGACTCATTGCTTGCACACCACCCCCGTCACCACCCATCAGACTCAGGCATACGACGCTGCATGGGGCATCTGAACAGTCCTCTTGGGAGAAAGCTGAGCCACAGAGAGGTGGGATCACTAGGCCCAGAGTCACACGGCCACCCAGCTGAGCTTGGAGAGCTTCTCACCCCAGTGCCCTGTTCTTTCCACCACTTCATGTGTATTCTAGCTCCCTCTTCAGAGTGAGGTCAATGCATACAATAGCAATAAATAGCAATAAAAAGTCAGCGACAATACAGCCCCTTCCTGGAGGGAGGGGAGCCCTTCCCTGAGACGGAACAATTACCGGTTTCTCGGAACTTTCGTTCCAAGAACAGAAGGAGCCAGGGTGTCTTGACCACGCCTTTAATGCCCCATCTCACTCTGAGTCCATCACTACAATGCTTCCTCCCTGCCCGCTGCCCACTCCAGGCTTGTGCCCTCTTGTCCGTTCTCCAACCAGTACCGGAGCCCACATCCACAAGCTAATCTGATGCTGAAAACATCAGGGGCTCCCTACCACCATTCCCCTTTCTATGTAAGGAGGCCCAGAGTATGCTAGCTTTCAGCACATCCCAAATTGCTGAGATATCCATGCGGTTATTCCTTCCCAACATCGAGTGAGTCCCAGTAAGAGCTGGGGATAAAGAGGTAAATAAAACCAGGACTGACAAACATCAGGCCCAGGGGTGTCCTCTCTCCAATTATGTGTCCAAGGCAGGCATCACCAGCTGATCACAGCGTTCTGCACCTTCAGATTCCCTCTTGATCTGCCTCCCATTCTATAGTCACTGGCCACATGCCGCTACTGAGCACTTCAACTGTAGCCCATGCCACCAAGAAACTGCATTTTTAATTTTTTAATTAATTTAAATTTAACATCTGATCACTCTGTCACTGGAAAACTTTTGTTTGGAACAAACAAAAACATATGTTTGGAACAACTTGGGAATGTGAATCTACTTCAACTACAAATTTTATGAAATCTGGATAAACATCAAGCATTTCTGATGAAAAACGTAGCATCTGAATTGACATGTAATGTAAGTATAATGTACACATGGGATTTCAAAGACTCGGTAGGAAAAATATAATGTAAAATATCTCATTAATCATTTTTATATTGATTGCATGTTGAAATTATAACAGGATATATAGGGTTAAATAAAATATATTGCTAAAATTAATTTCACTTGTCTAGTTTTTGAGTGTAGCTACTAGAAAATTTTTAATTATATGTGTTTCATTGGACCATACTGCTCAAGGCAGGGCACTCTAGGCAGCCACAACTAATGGATCAGAGCTGGCACGTGAGGTGAAATCTGTCCGCCATCCCCGGATAAGAGGCGGTCCCTGCTTAGTGGAACTCACAGGGCACTGGGAGAACTGGCCATCGTAACGAGGGAAGAGCTGCAATAGAGATGCACAAGGGGCGTGGGAGCAGAATGCAGGATCCATTGGTTCTGCCTGGCAGGAAGTTCAGGGAAACCTTTGAGGAGGTGGCTTTTGAAGGGATGCCAGACCAGGGGAAGGGCATTCCAGGCCAAGAGAACAGCAAGCAGTTCTTGGGGAGCAGTTGGACGTGTCTGCAGCTTTGGGCTCAGTGGGAGCACTATCTGAAGATGCTTGGGCTCTGCTGCTAACTGTTCAGAGGCAGAAAGGAAGAACCCAGCTCTGGCCCATGGCCTAGGGCCACCACTTCATGTGTTCCCCTCCCTGATCCCCTTCCTAACCTCCAGGCCTTGATGAAGCTGGAGGCGTAGAAGAAAGTGCAGAGAAGGAAACAAATCCCAAAGCTTTGAAAAACCAAAAAAGCCCCAAATCTTGAGAGCAGGCTACAAGGGCTAGGGCTGGATGAGACGGGAATTAGTGCACTTGTAGGAATCAAGCTGTAGCTCCCCTCGAGGCCCACTCTTTGGCCCCATAGGCAGCTCATTATTTTTATCCATTGATCCATTCATCATTCGATGTTGATTATGTAGCTACTCGGGGCAAGGAAGCACAGGAGGGTACGAAGACAAGGTCCAAACACACAAATAGTTGATAAAGGTTGGGAACTCAAGATGTGCTCATTAAAAATGCAACTGATATTACAAAGGAACATAGGATAAATCTGGTATAAAGTAGGAGCTCAGTAAATATTTTCCAAGACATGTACAAGGATGTTCATTACCGTATTGTTTATAACAGTAAAAACAAGAAACAACTTAAGCTTCCACCAATAGGGGAGAGGTTAATAAACTATGGTATGTCACCACTAAATGTTTTTCTTTTGCTGAGGAGATGGGTGGATGGGTAAATACAAGTTCAGAGCAGCGAGAGGGAAAAAACAAAATGGGAAGATTAGAGAAAGCAGCACAGAGGAGCCAGTGTGGGAGAAAATGCCTGGCACGTGGGATGCAATCAGTAAATGTTGCCCATGGAAACTAAGTTTCCCCCAGGGCATCTAGTAAAATACCCCCTCCAACACAAAGACCGCCAGGAATGTCCCCTCCACAGGGCCCTGGCTGCTAAACTGTCTCCTGCGGCTGCTGCATGAACATCCTGCAGATGCCAAAGTTGCATGGAGGATTGTGGCGACAATGGGGAGGGCGGCTTGCTGCCTCCTTAAGTCCTACAGCAGGGCTGCTTGGACTGCAATGTATTATAGAACTTTCCCCGACAGCCTGCTGCTAGCTTGTTGCTGAACCCAGATATGAGTCTGGGGACCTGGACTAGAGACAAATCCAGAGAGTCTTCCCTGTGCCTTTCTCAAGACTCCCAGGTCAGCCCTCTGTGCCCAAGTCCTCCTCTCTCCTAGGGAACTCTTCGTTCCTCCTGTATATCTATGTCTGGTGGGTCCGTCCCAGCAGTTTACCAGACTTGCTCCAAGACTTGTCTGGTATCCATATCAGCTGGGACAATCCTACCCGACATCCTGCTGCCCTTCCTCATGCACACAGGCGTGTGTACACACACATGCTCACCTGTGTGAGTGAGTGAAAAAACTGGCCTTTGAGGAGAGGTGAAGGAAGCAGTCACTGAGGTGGAAGTCTCCTCACACCGCGGAGGAAATGCCCTGAGCCCTCCCTGCCTCTGGTTGTCAAAAGGGAAGGACCGTCTCTCTGCCACCCAAGCACCAGGCCCAGATTCCCCGGGGCGGTGGCGGGGGGAGGGGGTCCCTCAGCCTCATTACTCCCCACCCCTGCTCTCCATAGACCCCGGGACAAAGCAGCAGACTCTCTCCCTCCCATCTGCTGAGTGAAAGACCTTGTTGCCTTTTAGATGAGCCCCACCCTCATCAACCATTTTTGTCCTCTGAGCTCCACAACAAAGAGCTTTGACTCTGAAAGACTGTCAACAGGCCTCAACTTGCTTTATTCTTACCTTAATGCTGGGAGGTGCCAGAGGGAGGATTTTTATGCCCATTTGATAAATGAAGAACCTGAGGCTTTGGCTGGGAAGCTGTGTGCCTAAAGACACAGTCCAGAGCCAGATCTGGAAGGGAGAGCAGGGGAATGCGGGCCAGGGATTATCCACATCTGCACATCCCTGAGGCTGTGAGGACACACTTACCAGGAATCAGGCTTGGTCTGCATTCCTGAAGGCTCAGGACTGTAGTGAAGAGAGCACTGGCTTTGGAGCCAGGCAAACCTGGGTTCAAACCCTGATTTCAGTACCAGTTCCCTAGTCAAGTCATAATCCACCCTATGGAGGGTCATACCCCCCCACCCCCTACATACATGCAAATACCCAGAGAGGGATTGAGGATGGCGTGAGAAAAACCTCAGAGAGCAATTCAGACACGACGTAAAAATGTTACACACCTAGACATGAGCAAGAAGCTATTTCTTATGTTGGCATCATCCATCAACATTGTACCAGCATTCCAAAGGAGAACCACTGCCAGGAAGGCTGTGAGTCCTAACTTGACCTTTAGGATTTGAAAGTTGTAATGAACAGTAGATAACTTAGGACTACCCAACATCTGTTTATCCTCTCTAATAACACAAAAATCTTTCTCAGAAAATAACTGCTCCCCCATTGAGTGGATTCTTGGTGGAAAAGTAAATCCAGGTGCTGGCCTACCCCTAAGACAGCCAAGGGGCTATACCCTTTCTCTCACAGACCTGGTATGGTAGGGGGCAGTTACATGACAGCCAGACTGAACTCCCTATCAAAGTTTTGGATCTTGATACAACAAGGAAAGGAGGATGGCCAGAGGGCCTTCCCCATTGTCACAGTGGCTGAGTTTAGAGGGCCTGCTACAAGATGGTTGCTGTGGTTCCCAGAGATGCCAAGCAACCCTCCTTTCTAAGCCTGCTCCTCTCACATCCCGTGGTCCTTCAGCGTCCTTCCAATGGCTACCCAGCCAACACTATTCGCTAGCCCTGGTTTCTGTTGTTTGCAATCAGTGAACTCTGAAGGAAAGGCAGATGTAGAGTAGGCATTCAGTAACTATTTGCTGAATGAATGCATGAATGAATGTGGAAATGAAGGAATAATAATGAATGTCTCCCTATGCACTTATCTCACTCCTCCCCCGTGCTCTGATAACAGCTGCAAGGGACCTTCTTCAGCGCCTTGATGTTCCAGGTGTCCTCTCTCTATAGGCCTTGTCATGTGCTGTCCCCTCTACTTGAGATGATCCTTCCTCTCTTCACCTTGGTAACTCTTGGTCTTCATACTCAGTCATTTACTTGGGGAAGCCCCCTGGCTCCCCAAACCACCACCAGATTAGGCCTCCTTCTAGTCTCTCTCGTAGAGCATTGGTGTTTTCCATCAAAGTACCTATCTCAGTAGATTAAACGATCTTCTGATTAATGTCTGAATCTGTCTAGACTCTCACTCCGTGAAGGCAGGAATAATGTCTGCTTTGCTTAACGCTCTATCTCCACACCCAGCCCAGTGCTTTGAAAGTAGGAAGTATTCAAATATCTGTTGCATAGATAAATGAAGATGTATGCCCCCTAGAAGGAAAGAACAGGAGATTGTGGCCCCAGTAAGCACTCAATGAATACCTGTTGTTGAACTTGAGTTTGACAGCTCAATCCCATGCACAGGGTCAGTTCTTGGAGATTAGTTGATGGGCACGAAGAGAGGCAGAGGTGGAGGTGAGGGAGGGAAGAGGTTATAAGAAACCTGGAAAGAGAGTGGCTCAGCAGGGAGGCAGGAGGTGGCCAAGAGCCAACTCCTCCCTCTGCTCTTGGCTGTGGGCCAGTCTGGAACCCAGGTGTCCTGGCACCCAGTGTGCTGCCTGTTCTCGTAGGCATTAGGAAACTTGCTCTGAATATTAAACAGCCTATGCTCCCTCCCCCAGGAAGAAAGGAGGAACCACAGGAAAACAGCTCTTTAACCCCCTTTGCTGGAGCCCATCCTGGTGAATCATCCTTCCAGACCCATCAGGCCTCCAAGTGGAAAATGGCCCCACAGGCTGGACTAATGCCTTACTCTTCGGGTCACGAGCCCCTGAGCACGACCCCAAGGCCAAGGCCCAGGGGTCTGGGAACTGCCTGGCTCCCCATGAGCTCCTTTCCAGGAAGGTGACTCATCTCTTCACGGACCTTGACAACGCGGGTTGGCATCAGGAGCAGCTGGTGAAGTCACATGCTCCTGAAAACCAATCCCCCAGCCGACAGGAGGAGGAGGCCGGCCCAGGGAGTGGGAGTGGGGGCAGGAAGGGACACCATGGTTCTGAATTTTAACGATTTTTGAAAGAAAATGAGTAAACTCAAGTTAGCTGCTAGTAATTTAGAATGATGGGGCTGTTTTCACTCTGCTACCTCATAAATAACTTTTGATTTAAAATTTCCAAGGATTGACTGAGTACTTCAAAGGACCTCCGCAGGGAGGAAATGAGCTTCTCCCTCCGTGCCCTCCCCACTCAGGTGAGGACTGAGATCACCAGCTGGAGGGGCTCAGCAGGGGTGTGGCTGACCAACTCACTGCCACAGTGAAACTGACAGACTTTCTGATGGACTGACTGAAGAGCTAACTGGCCAGCAAGCTAATGGAGAGACTGACTGAGAGGCTGACAGACTGTAAATGACCAAGTGATGGTTGCGCCAATGGAGTGGTTGATACATCAACGAATGGACTGACTGCCCAGTTGATAGACAGATGGACAATGGCCAGCCAACAGACCAAGTAACTGATGGATCATTTTGTCAGTGAGCCAGTGGATCGTAAGGTTAACCTGCCTGCCTCCCCAAAAGCCTGTTAACCAGCTCACCAAATGACCGGCAGGCTGATGAACCAACCCACTCAAATACTGACAAAGAATGTGGAAAGGACAAGGGCATCTGGTGGATGGACCAGCTAGGCACCCACTATCAACACAACTACCAGAGAGAACTTGATTGCCAGGACTCCACAAAATAAGCAATGTTGCCCAAAGGAAGATCAGATATAATACATAAGAAAGGGGTAGCAGATGCAAAAAAGACAAAAAACTAAAATGTCCACTACACGGTGAGGAAGGAAGAGGACTCTGGTGACCAGGTTGGAGGGAACCCAACATTGTTGATGTCCAGAGTTGCATAAAGAGACTGGGAGACTCCAACCCAATGTCAAAATGTGGTTTTGCTATTTAGGTCTCTCTTGTGGTGATTGAACCAAACTAGCAAATGAGCGAGTGAATTCGGTCATGGCCTCTCTTTAACATCCTTCTGACCATCTTCCTATATCCTCATCGTGAACACAGCAGACTCATTCATTCTCCTAAAGTCATAGATGTGGGGTCATAAAATGCAGTCATGGTGCTGTTCTGGTTATAGGATTATGGATGATTATTTTTCCTTTCATTTTCTAATTATACCCTGTAGCGGGGCTATATTATTTTGCAATGGAAAAATCACATTTATAATTTGAGAAGAAAAAATGAAAACAAATTTGCTCCCTTCCTCTCTTTTGTACCATACCCAATAAATATTTCTTGATTTATGGATCCAAGGAGTCTTCAAGACACCTCTCCTTACATTTTGTTGTCAACACGGCTTATTGAATGCCTACTAGTCATTTCTCTCTTTTTCCTAGATTACTAGAACAGCCTTCATAGCCTCTCCCTGTTAAAGTCTGTCCTTCATACAGGTGCTAAAAGAATTTCTATCACATTCCTCCTTCTCAAGAACTTTCATGGGCTTCCAGGTCCTTGTTTGATTATAAACTTAAACTTTTTAACACAGAACTGATGGATTTGAATAACTAGTTTCCTCTCATTGTGCATATCTATCCGTATCCTCGCAAACGTGAACACACACACACACACATGTGTAAACACACACACGAATGCTACCAACCTCCCCATTCTAGCTTCTCATCACTCCCCAGGGCCTCTCTGAATTCTTGACTCAGTTACATGTCTCATAGTTTTCTCTCAACTGGGAATGGAAATCCCACACCCAAGCTGTGCCCATCACTTTGATCAGTTCACCCATCTACCAATCAAACAGTATTTCCTAAACATCCAATGGTTGTTCACTATTGTGGGTATTGTGGAATCTCCAAGGAGGGAAGAAGTGTCCGATGCTGACATTTATTGAGCACTTACTATGCCAAGCGTTGAATTCACAGAGGTCATCTTTCAGCATCCTCAGTGAAATATGGTATCATCCTCATTTCAAGGATGAGAAAACTAAATCACAGAAAGGTCAGGCAAGGTCATTCATCCAAGGTCTCATCTCTAGGAAGCAACAGCACTGTGATCTGAAACCAAATGTGCCTAACTCCAGTGCCTTCACTCTACCGCCTGGTTGGGAAAGCCAGACTATGTTTTTCACCCACTCACTCACCCACTCACTCATTCATCCATTCATTCATTTAGCAAACATTTACTGAGCATCTAAGTCTACACCAGAAAAATACCATGTGCTGGGATAGCAATGGTGAACAAGACAGTCATGATGCATACCCTCATGGAACTTATTGTTTGTTGAGGGAGACAGACCAAAAAAAGGATATGTGTGTGTATGTGTATATATATATATGTATTTATATATTTGATATATATTGGTATATAGATATATATATTTATTTATATATAATTGGTATATATACAAAATAAACTAAAAAAATAAATAAATATATATATACACCAATTTTCAGTGAGGAAGGAACCAAGAGACTGGTGAGGGTGAGATAGAGAATAACATGGGAATTTTGTAAGGTCTATCATATATATTGCTTTACAGTGTACAAATCCCCTTACAGACTTTATTTGGAGCCAATTCTTAAAGGACGAGATTCTACAGATGAGTTCGAGGGCAGACTAAACTATGAGTACAGACGACTGGGACCTAGTCCAGAGTGGCGAAGTGTTCCTTCGTGCAGCACTGGTCAGTGGGGCCACAGACGGACCAAGGAGAAAGCATAGGTGTGAACTATCAGGGCCGCCGTCACAGAGGGGATGAGACTTCAGACTGAACGAGGCTGGATGGGTCAGAAGGGGAGGGAACAGCAGCCCAGCACAGGTCTTCAGGACTGATGTGAGGTGTACCCATCCGAAACCTTCCTGGGAGATCCCAGCTCTGTGGGACTATGATGCCTGAGATGTAGAGACCTTCTCCAAGTAAAGAGAGCCACCAAAGAGCCCGCAAAAGAAGACATTATTTAAAAATAGGATTCTTTATCACGCTAAGGCCAAATTATTTCTGACTCAAGATAACCAAAATAAAATAATAAATTGCTTACAAGACTCTCAAACATTAAAAACAACGTTCTTTGGGATTTTGGAAAGATGAAGAAAGGCAAGGACAAGTCTCTAGACTTGTGCTGCTTGGCACAAATGAGAGCAGGAACCACAAACAGCCCTGCATGGGGCCGGAAGCTCATCCTGGGGCTGGATTCTGGGGCTGTCTACATCTCCTACTCATCCTTCAAATGCTAGTTCCAGACCCCCTGCAAGGCTCACTTCCTCTATAAAGTCCCAGCAAGAACATAGGGTTGGGAGTTCCCACCCTGAATCCACCATTTACACCCTGTGTGGCCATGGGCAAGGTCCCCAGACTCTGTGGGCTTCAGTCTTCTATAAAATGAGAAAAATCATAACTACCTTCCAGGATTGTCATGAGGATAAAGATTAAATTGTTTCTCTCTCTGTGGCAGATACTGGCTGTTTTGCCTGCTCAGCATCCCTCTCCTTTTCTTCTGGCAAGAATATCCACATTACCCTTGGAGAACTGCTCCTTCCCCACTCTTAAGCCACATTGACTTAGGCGGGGCTGGTTCCACCTCCAGGCTTCTGCAATGGATACTTGATTAGGCTTAGCATGTGGCCCAAGTGCACCCAATGAAATTCAGTCCTAGGATTTGTGTTTGAACCTTGAGGAGGAGGAGTCCTCTTTTTGCGAAGGTGCTGAGCTGGTGACAGGTAGTCCTGGAGCTGGGCAGCCATTCTATCATTATAAGGGCAGAGCCTGCCTGAACGTGAAACCAAGCGGGAAGAGAGCAAATTCAAGAAGTGGATGGCAATTGGCTGGGCATCTGGATCCAGCCATACTTGAAGCTGTATTACTCCTGTGAACATTCTCCTTTATTAGTTTAAGACAGTTTGAGTTAGATTTGTGTCCTTGCAATCTAAAGAGTCTTGACTGATGTCTTCTCATAGGAAGAGATCGCCAAGGACTGAGATATTTGTTAACTTGTTGTGTTGCTTGTATTCTCCAAGAATACAATAATGGATTGGAAGAGGCTGGGGGGGAGACTCAGGACCCCCTTTGAAACTCTGTCCAGGGAGGGAAGTTAAGAATATGAAGGAAGAAAAGGGCCCCGAAAGTCTAAGAAATGCTGGATTAAAATCATTTCTGCCACTCATTGAGTACCTATTACATGCCAGACATATTAAAAACATGTTCATTTATCATCCTATGTTTAGCAAGGCCTACTGTGTGCCTTCCAGGCACTGTTCTAGGGAGTGCCATTCTAGTGAGAGAGCTGAGTCTGACCCTCCCAGGTAGACACTATAAGTCCCATTTTGCAGATAAGGAAAATCAGGGCTCAGAGTGGAGAAGTGAGGTGCCTAGAGTCACTCCTTTGGACAAAAGAGGATTCACATTTCTAAATTGGGTCTGTCTGACTTCAAAGCCCATGGCCTTGTCATCACTCCAGGTCACCCTCTTTGTAAACCGTGCTCTCAGGAAACGTCCCTCAGTGTGTATCTTTGCCTGAGAAGGGAAGGGGGAGGCAGGGGCTCCATACATAGCCTCTGGCTCAAGAGTTGGGACCCACGGCGTCTCAGTGCTGGGCATGTTTACGTTGCTGGTCAGACAGGCCTGAGTGTGTCTGCCCAAATGGACTGTGACTTGCGTGATGGAAGCTGGAGGTTTTGTCTGAGGATCCTCTGACAGCCAGAGGACCTGGCAGACCACTGGATTTGGCCACCCTGCCTAGCCTGTGGCTTTCCACTTCACCCCAGATCCTAAGTTCCAAATGCACCCCATCTATGCCATCCCACCCCCATCTGGGGAGGACACTAATGGTAAGACGACGGAGTCAGGGAGACCTGGGTTTGAATGCTACAGTCAGAGCTGAGCGAATCATGTAACTCCTCTGTGCCTCATTTTTCCCACCTGGAAAATAGGAATAACAGGACCCACCACACAAGGTTGCTACAGGGACGAGACAAGGTAAAAGATGGAAATGTTCCTAAAACCACATCTGGCACACAGTAGGTCTGTAATGAGCCCAAGTTTTACTCCCCTACAGTAGCCCTCTCCCCTGCAGCCACCTGGCTCACCTGGGCATCTGGCTCCAATCGCCGGCCCAGCCCCCACGCCCCCATCCAGCCCTAACGATTCTTGCACCCTAACGATTCTTGCAGCCTGTCCCTGGTGGCAGTAGCTGAGAGGCCCGAGCCTTCCACGGTCCCCGGGCTCTTTACTCAGCCTCTGCAAAGGCTGCAAGTGATTCGGCGCCGGGCGCAACAACAAACAGGCCTGCAGGGAATCGCTTCAGCAGAAAGATGTTGGCATGTCTCTATAGCAACTCGGGGAAAATATTTCACACAAAAGTCCATCTGCTGTAACATAAAGGGAGTCCCAGCCAATAACTGAGTTATAACGAGTTATAAATTAATCCTAATTTGCAAGCTTTATTTTACCAAACCACAAAATGCCTACATACACACACACACACACACACATTCATATACGTATATTCATAGACACACTCTCTATATGTGTATTCTTATCCACGTGCGCACACACACGTGCAGTCATGAGACAACAGCAGTGCAGTTGTGACTGCATTGTCTCATCCTGTGGCGCTGATTAACCAGCAGGTGGAACGTTCATCTGGGGGCTGGATGATGTGAGCCAATCACGTGGACATCAGTGACCTCCAAGGCCACTGTGACAAGGAGAGACCAAACTTACTATGTTACCTGGAGCATTTATGCAAGCCAGAGCTAAAATCTTCTTGTTCCTTTCGTTGGTTTCTCTTAAGGGAAAAGAAAAAAATTTTTTTGTTCCTGATGTCCTTGTAAAGAGACATTTGTATTGATTCATCGGTATAAAATGTTT
The DNA here is from genome assembly GCF_057802395.1 of Ceratotherium simum simum. Lineage (NCBI taxonomy): Eukaryota > Metazoa > Chordata > Mammalia > Perissodactyla > Rhinocerotidae > Ceratotherium > Ceratotherium simum. Next base: position 8,695,071 of record NC_141903.1, read on the forward strand.
TGTAGAGGCTATCAAAGTGGAAAAAACAACGTGATAATTCGCATTGCGATGCTTTTATTTTTACGTGTTGTCAACACTTCAAAGTAGGCTGGAACTCCGCTTGGGCGAGCTGGGACGTTCCTCGCTGCACGTCGCATCTAGGCTGCAACTGTCTGCAGCTCCAGAGCCTACTCTGGCTTCAGATCCCTCCTCTTTCTTTTTTTCATTCCCTGCTTTCGATGTCTGCCCTGCAAAACTCATGTGGCCTGGAAAAAAAAAAAAGGTGGTGGTGACTGGGAGGGAATGGAGTGAAGCGAGCACGAGATGTACAGCATCTTCTTCCTCTCAGGCAGAGAAATGATTGGTTTCCCAGCCAAGAAGCTCGCAGGCCATCTCGGGGAGAGGGACTGGAGGCTGTCACCACCCTGATCCCAAAGAAGAATCGCAGTGATTGCCACCCTCCCTTGAGCCGCGCACTGTGCCAAAGGCTTGCATTGTGCCACTTAACCCTGCCCTCACCCCCTTGAGGAAGGCGGCATTTTTATCCGCACTTTATACTATGTTTCATTTATAGCATTTTTATCCGCACTTTATACTATGTTTCATTTATAACTGGTGCTCAGAGAGGTGGAGTGAGTTGCTCAAGGTCCCACAGCTGGGAAGCAGTGTGATAAGAATTCAAACACAGTTTTCTCCAACTATGTTGCCTGGGCTTCTTCCCACATACCTCGAAAGACACAGAAGAGGCTGCCCCCAAGAGAGAAATTTCTAGCGGTTGACTTCTACCTCAGAAAGTTAAAATAGCATCAGACACCGTGTATTAATCCAGACCTGGACTTGCACTTCAGACACGTTCATTGTCTTGTTTCAACCTCACGACATTCCACGGCAGATAGGATAACCCCCACTTCACCAATGAGAACATCAAAACTCAGAGAGCTCAAGACACTTTCCCATGGTGACACAGCTGGCCAGAGAATGCCAGAGCTGGCCCTGGCTGTCAGGATGCCAGACCTCAAAGCCCGTGAGCCCCCTCGCGCCTGTTTCCCTCTGTCCAGTGTCCCTCGGGCTGATGGGAAGCTGCCTCATGCCAAGCAGGGCCCATCGCCCACATCTGCGCCTTCTGCGGGGCTGAGCACAGAGTTGGCCTGGCTTCTTGAGAGTGTGTCGACTTGATGAATTGCAGCAGGGGCAGGGCCCAGGCAGAAAGGTCAGCAAGGGGAAGAGGGCAGGAACACCCTGTTACCAGATCTGGAGAAGAAATGGAAAGTGAAATACTTGGAAAGTAACTTCGGCTGGCCTGGAGGAAAGTGTGTCGGGATGTTTCCGAAGGCCTGGATGAGCAAGCCTTTCCCCCACCCACCCCTACACCTCGCCAGAGGGGCAGGGGCGTGTGCAGAAATCACAGTGGAGGCTCTTCTGGCCTCAGTCTCCAGAGTTCAGGTCACTTCCAGGGACAGTCCCTGAGGAGCCCAGAGATGCTCTGCCTGAGGCCCCCAGACCAGCGAGGACCACCCCTGCCCTCCTGATACCCCCGTCCCCACCCTCCGGGAAGGGCAGCAGCCTCAGCTGCAGGCTCTTAGGTCCCCACCATCCAAATCTTTCCCTGGGGGCCAGAAAGGCCCTCCCCGCCGGGGTGACTCTATTTGGGATCAGCATCCAAGACCTTCCATCAGACCTGTTGAGTTGGGGCCTTGGAATGGGGAGCCTGCAGCTGCAGAAGAGGCTGCCATCTGCCCGCTAAGAACATTTGCAAGAACAGCCCCACTACGGCCTCCAACCTCGGCTTCAGGCTTCAGGCATGATTAAGATGAGCGGGGTCAGGAAATTTGACTCAATAGACCAGGCCTCTAGTCTGGCCAACTTTTCTCTCCTTTCTTTCTCTCTTTCTTTCTTGCTTTTTTTCTCCCCTAAGCATTAGAAGAAAGAGAACACCTTTCACAGGCCAACCTCTAGTAGCCTTTCGGGTGGCTGGATTTCCAGCGCCGAGCTGGCCTCCTCTCCGCTGCTCTGTGGCATGTGAGGGGAAGGCGCTGGGCCTGGGAGGGCGGCGATGGCCTGGTGCTCCCGCCTGAGTGCCAGAGGCCATTTGGGGATCCCTCGGACTGGCTGGGAGTCCACCTCCCCGAGGGTGAGCCAAAGACAGGGCCTCCACTGACCTCTGCCCTCCCTTAGCCCAGCCAGAAAAGAACCGTCCAGAGCACCACAGGAAGCCCTTTGGTTGAGCAAAGTGAAAACTCCAAAAACTGCCCTGCAGCCCTGGAAAGCCCATGCCAGATCTTTCGTACAGGGGCTTTGGTTCCACTTAGCAGGGGCTTGGAGAGGCAGTGAGGTGAACACCCTCTCCTCATCCCCCACTGCCCAACCCCCCAAGGCCCCCACCTTGTCTTCCGTCATCTCTGAATTCTTAGTCAGCTTCCGTCATGAAAAGCTGCCCTCAAGTGGCAGAAAGATGTGTGCCGGGAGCAGAGGGCAGACCCCTTGTGGGAGGCTGCTGAGGGGAGTGACTAAGAGTCCGCAGTCAGACAGACCTTGCTTCAAGTCCCACACCTGCCGCTTAAGCTGTGGGACCATTTACTCCACCTCAGCAGCCTCAGTTTCCCTGTCTGTAAAATGGGGACGATAATCTCACCCATCTCATGCGGTCCGTGTGAGGGTAAAATGAGATAGTAGGGCACGTGCAGCGCTCATAGCTTTGCATTCTGTGCCTAGCACAGAAAAAGTGCTCCCAAAATGATAGTTATCATATTTCATTTTTGTTATTGTTGTTACCATTTCCAACCTGGCTCTGGGATGCACTGAATGCATGCATGCACACAACACACACACACACACACACACACACACAACAGTCAGTCAAGAAGCACCCCGAGGGCATAGCCTTCTCTGTACTGTCATAGGATTGAGAGTTGGCTGGGACACTGGAAAATATCTGAGGCCAGAGAGGGGACGTGTCCTGGCCGTAGTCATGGACTGGCATGTGGCAGAGAGGGACTGGAATGCAGTTCTTATTTCTTTAGATTCCCTCTCCTCATTCGTCATGTACTCAACAAATATTTATGTTGACCGCCACCTCGGTGTCAGACCCTGGCTGGGCCTGGGGCTATAAGGGTGACCAAGATGGCTCCTGCACTCGGGGAGCTGGTAGCCAGGGACTTCTGGCCCCGTCACGCATCCCTGTGGCTCTCTCAACTCCCATCCACTGCGTAATCGGAACCCCAAAGGCACTGAATGTTCAGGCTGCTTTGTCTTTGTCTCAGGGTTAAGCGTCATTTCCCTCCACAGTTGGGGGGTTCCTCGAGGGCAGGCCCCTTGCTCCACTTGTTCTGGGTAGGGGTCTTGCGTGTCACAGCCTGGACCACACTGAGCTGTGCTCAGCCTCGTAGGAGTCTGTGTCTCCCCATCAGACTATGAGATCTATGCAGGCAGAGGTCTCCTCTGAGCCATGTCAGTGCCTGGTACAGAGCCAGACTCAGTAAATGGTGGTTGAGTGAATGATGAATGAATGATTGCACAGGGAAACAAGGCCAGTAATTCATTTGTTCATTTATTCATTCACGGTACATTTATCCTGACTCTACTCTATGCTGGGCCCTGGGTTACAGAGATGATTGGGACATAGTCCCTGGGCTCAAAGAGGCCCAGTAAACAGACATGAGCAATGACAGACATGTGTACAGAGGGGGTGACGTTAATCCTACTGGGAGGCGCAAGAAAGGCATCAAACTGAGTGACACCCAGGCAAAGTCTGGACAGGCAGGTTTACCGGGTAGATGAGGAGAGAGCGGGCTTTCTGGGCAGGGGCCCCACATGGGAAAAGGCCCTAGGATGTGATGAACTCTAGGAAACAGCACCTTTACCACTGGGCTACATTTATAACAACAACAATAATGGCAAATGTTTGTGGGGTGCTTTATGTCAAGCACTGTTCTAAAGCTTTGTATGTATAAACTCATTTAATCTCCCCCAACAACCCAATGACTCCATCTGTTATTAGCTCCATTTTTCAGAAGAGAAAACTGAGGCACAGAGAGGTGAAGTAATTTGCCCCCAAGGTCTCATAGCTTTTTAGTGTCTGAGTTTATTGGCGGAGAGGAGCTAAGTGACCAGGTCACAGAGGGCATTAAATATCAGGTAAAGGCACTGGAGTCGATCCCGAGGGCAGAGAGGAGCCGGTGAAGGATTTCAAGCAGGGAACATCCTGATCTGTTTTTTCTTTTTGATAGTTTCTTCTGGAACAGCAAGGAGAATGGACTCGAGGTTTTCAATAGCTGTGAGTCTAGAGAGAAGTAATCTCTTCGTGTGTTCAAGAGAGAACATGCACAAAAAAGTTCACGGAGGCATTTTCACAATAGCAGAAACACAAACGCCTATCAACAGGGGAGTGGATGAATAAACAATGCTGTACCCATACGGTGGAATATTAGACAGCAGTGAAAATGAATGAAACACAGAAGCATTCAACCACTGAATCTTGGTGTATCAGTTGGTTATCACTGTATAATAAGCCACTCCAAACTTAGTGGCTTAAACAACCATTACTTATTTAAGTCGCAAGTCAGTGGGTAGGCATTTTAGGCTGGGCTCAGCAGGCAGTTCTTCTGGTCTTAGCCGGACTTCCTCAAGAGTCTGTGGTCAGTGGAGAGTCAGCTGGGATGTCCTGCTTCTGATGGTTCATTGGCTGTCAGCTGGGGCGATGGTGGCAGGTGGGCCACATGTCTGTCATCACCCAGCGAGCTGGCTCAGACTGGTTCACACGGCTATGGAAGGTTCCAGGAGAACGAGGAAGAACACAAAGCCTCTTAATCTCTGAGCTCAGAAATGGCACACTACACTTCTGTCACATTACATTAGTCAAAATAGTACATAAGGCCTGCCTAGATCTAAGAGATGGGGCAATAGACTCCACCCCTTGATGCTTCCATGGCATCCCGTTGCAAAAGGGATGTGGAGGCAAGAAGAGGACTAATCGCAGTCGTGTTTGCCAACAACCAGCCATGCTTGGCCACGTAACAATAAGTGGAAAAAGCCAATTCCAAAAGATTCGTACAAAATGATACCCTTTTATAAAATTTAAAATTAGACTTTGGGAGTACAGATAGCTTAAAAAAAGATTTTATTAGAAAGGAAGCAACAGGGCGATAAGCACAGGATGCAGGATGACGCCTCCCTCGGATGGCAGAAGGTGAGGAGATGGGGTGGGGGAATGATGCATTTGGAATGAAGCTTATTGTCAAAGTCCTAGCTTTTCTTTTCATTACTAAAAATAACAATTTTTTAGAAACAGGCCATATGAAAACTAGATTATGATTAGTCAAATTGTGTGTATGGTACTTGAGGTCCAGAAAGAGAGATTGAGAGAGAAGATGGGGCCAATGCAGGCCGCACCAAGGGTCAGGTTGCCAAGACATGGGAATCTTTTGGATTCTGGTGAACAGGGAGAAAGAGGATCAAGTGTCACTTCCAGACACCAGCTTGCGTGTCTGGGTGACGGTACCATCTCTGAGCTAGGAAGCCCTATAGAGGAAGACAGTTTGGAGAGAACCAAGAGTGGCGTTTGGGGGAAGATGAGTTTGAATGCCTGTGAAGATCCAGGAAGCAAGGCCCTGCAGGCTGCTGGTTTTCTGGAACTTGGGAGAGCAGTCAGAGCTGGAGCGGCAAGGGCCTCAACAGATCTACAGCGGAGAGCATCCCGGGAAGCCCTGGGCTACCTCAGGATGGAAGGCCTCCCTTCAGCCGAGAGCACCCCCAGCCGCCTGGCCTTGGTGGGGCCCTCGCCTCACCCAGCCCTTCCTGACAGCTCCTCGGGGCACGTCCACAGCCAGGTTTCCCTTCTAAGCAGTCAGGCCTCCACCCTGAAACCCTGGGCCAAGCGAGTAAGCTTGGGGTTGTGACTGAGGGGGCCACAGCAGCAGCCTCCTCCCCCGGCAGGGCCAATGGGACCCCAGAGGGGGCTGGATGTTTGTGCAGATGACATGTTTATGGCCCAGCCTCTCCTTACTCATGCTTTTGGCTTCCCCTCGCTGATTTTGGTTGGGTGGATCCCAGTTCTGCTGCTGGATTTGGGAGCCTTGGGGCTGGGGCTGAACAGAGCTTCCTTTAACGGTTCCAACCAAGGATGTTTCCAGCCCCTTCCCCTGGTCCCCCTAGACCTCATATTTTCCCACACCCAACTTTATTACAGAATGCTAGCATCTCAGAGCTGGAAAGGGCGTCCAGCATCATCACGGCCAATGCTTCCTTTCCTAGATGAAGAAACTGAGGCCCGGAGAGAGAAAGGTACTTTCCCAAGGTCACCCAGGCAGGTAGAAACAGAAGAGCCAGGCGTTCCGACTCACAGCTCAGGGCTCTGAAACCATCCTCCAAACACCAGCTTCCTTGGTTGCTGTTTTGTTTGGGAAAGGACAGTTCAGCTTTTTCGAGCCTGCCACAGTAACTTTCTCCTCTCCCAGGGAGGCAGCAGACGGTGACAGACTCTCTGCTTTTACACTTTAATTCCATAGGAAATTGGAAATTGCTTGTCAGAGGTGTCCGGGTGGCCCGGCTGCCCCGCCCCGACCTGGCTGCCGGAGCGCCTGCTTCTGCCTGCTCCCTGGCGTGGGGGCCATTTTCGGAAGCTCTTCCGAGGGCTCCTGTGGATTCTCTCTCTGCTCTTCCTCCTGGGGCAGGATGCTAGCACAGAGCAGCCAGGCCTGGCTGGGGCCCTAAACCCTGACATTTAGCCGTGCTCTTCTCCACCCTGGGCTCCCAGCAGTCTCTGGCCCTGAGCTCCAGCCCGCCTTCAGCATCGCCTCCTGCCCTGAGGTCCCAGGGAAGTTGGAGGAAGGGGCTCCCAGCCCTCTTCCGGGAATCCGGAGTCACCAGGGTCTCCTGAGAGCCCCTACATTGCCCTCTCGGAACTCGTCACCTTCCCAAGGTTTCCTGAACTGCAGTGGGTCCCACTTGCCTCTTGCCCTCTCTGGGCCTCCCCTGCACTTGGGATCTTGTGCTGGCATCTCCATCTTGTCTCCAGAACCAGGCTGGAGGCTTCAGGAGGTCAGTGTTGCTGCTGCGTGGCTGCTTGAGGAGCAAGTCTCTGGCATCGCACACCTGGATCGAACCCCAGAGACCCCGCTTTTGAACTCTGTGGTCTCGGACAATTGCTTCCCTTTCCCATGCCTTAGTTTTCTCAACTGTAAAGTGGGTGGGTGATGATACTAGTACCAAATGTGTACGGTTGTTGTGAGGATTGTGTGGGAGAGTGCATGTAAAGGTCTCAATTGTTAGTATTCTAGTTCAGCATCCCACGCATCCAGCCCGTCAGGGCCAAGCCCAGAGCTAGGCCAGGAGAGACGATAAGTACTCATGAACTGACTCCTTAAACAACTGGCAGAAAATATGGCGCAACAAGGAGTCCAGAGCTTCCTGGGTCCTATTCAATGCACCGAGTCTTCACTGAGGCTTATTATGTGTAGACGCTCTGCTTGGGGCTAGACACAGACCAACGAGCAAGATGGACACGGCCCTGCCTCCCAGCGCTTTCAGTCCAGAGGGGAGGCAGGCAAGTAACGGGCACTCCCAGCACGGTGGGCGGCTGATGTGGTGGAAGTGAGCTCAGGGGTCCCTGGGCCCCGAGGAGGCACGCCAGACCCAGACTTAGGAATCAGGCAGAGGAGGGGAGTCCGCAGCTGTGACGTGATGGATGAGCAGGGGTAAATGTGTGTGTGTGTTGTGGGATGGGGGGAAGTGTCCCAGACAAAAGGTGCATCAGGCAGAGATGCCTGAGAGAGCAAGACCTAGGGAAGGAGTTGAAGACTGTTTAGTGTGGCTGGAGTGAGGGGTGGGAGGAGGAGAAAGATGAGGCTGGAAGAATGGAAAGAGGCCACACCTCAAAGGCCTTTTAGATTTATCCTGAAGGCACTGGGGAGCCATTGAAGAGTACAGAGCAGGAGAGTGGCAAGAGGAGACTTGCCTTTTAGACTGCCTACTCAGTGTGGTGGATAGACTGGAGGGGTCAGGCCTGGAGGCAGGGATACACGCAACGAGGTCATTACAGCGATCCAGGTGAGAGAAGACAGCAGAATGTGGAATAATGTACAGTCTTTAGGACAACATTCAAGGCCACTCCAAAACTGACCCACTGGACCTTCTCAGTCTTCCCTCTTGCTAAAACGGAGTTGTTGTGAGAATCAGTGGAGATCCTTGGGCATGGATGGGACTTGTCAAGCATAAGGTGCAGTGTGAGAGTGAGAAATTGTTACCTTTGGGACTGTTAGTGGCTGGTTTGCTGGACACACCCACCCGAGCTTCCTGCTGGACCCAGTAGCAGCATCTCCTCCTGGAAAGAGGCCCGAGGATTTATTTCAGTGTGCCCCCAGAGGATCCTAATGGTTACAATTGAGGACACAAAACTGAATTCTATACCATTCATTCCAACCAAATTTTTTCACTGCCTTGCCCCACCTTCAAGCACTTCCAGCTTCTGGCTGGAAAAATGAAATAAAATAAACCACACCAAAAAAGCCTGCTTAAAGGGTGTGGGCAGGGTGGGGAGAAGAGAGGCAGTTCCTAATTTTTGCTTTGGAGGCTGGAGGGGATATGGCAGGAAGGAAATGTTAGAGTCTATTTCTACGCTTAGGAGCCTCAACATCATCTGAATTCCAACAAGCATGGCTCTTTCCTGTCTACTGGTCCCAGGCTCCCTGAGGTAGAGCTCAGCTTTCCACAAGGGATATTGGGATGGAATGAGAAGTATTGGCAGTATTTGGAGTTTCACTGTGGCACCCTCAAGAACTTTAAAAAACAAAGCAATAAAACTACCCTCTGAGGTTGGATTTTAAGACCAATACATAACGATCAGAGCTGAGTTGCAAAGTCACCTAAATATGACTAGATGGCTACCAGGCCTGCAAAAATATTGACAGATCTAAAGAAATAATGGACTCCCATTGCAGGCAATATGGTGGATTAAACATACAGAGAAGCTATCTTAGTACAAACACCTAAAAGTGCTGAATAAAATCTCAGATCTCTTTTTAGATGCATGGACAGCTAGTGGGGAAGCACCAGCAAACCTCAGAGGACAGAAACCACGAGAAACCTTGACTCCAGAAAGGTAAGCCCTGAAGCCAGCATTATCCCCGTGGCCATCTGTGGCTCTCTAGTGACCTAAAACTTGGATTTTACTTGGCTACACTCCTGGAGCTAGAAGGCAAAACTCACTCTTCACAGTGGGAACTCCGATCAGAAGCCTCTGCTTAAACCTGGGGAAACACCCACAGAGAGATAGTGGGTGTCTTTATCTGTGTCACCCATGGCTTAGAATGTCAGCAAAAAAGAAAACTTTCCCATGGGAATTTATAACCTTGTCCCTGCCCTCAAATGGCCGTGAGGACTAAGTCACATGACGTATGTAACCTGAAAACCCCCAAACAAAAATTTGGTTTATTGTGGTCTCACATTGGTACCCTAGTTGGCTAATACAAGATTCCTTGGAGGAATAAACTTTGAACCAAAGCCTTGAAGAATTTCTACAGATAATATGACCTCTCAGTCAAAAATTATAACGCTTCTAAGAAAACAGACTAGATGAGACAAGAAGAATCAGCAAAAATCAAACTAACTAAAGAATCACACCTGTGGCCTTCTACTTGCAGTTAGGATATAGAAGAACATGAAAGATGTTTATTTCCTTGGTAACAACAAGAAAAACTTGGACAAAATAAAAATCATATTTTTCATGGATCTGGTAATGAGCAGTGAATGCAGAGAAGCCTTGATGAACTGAATTCTAGACAAAAACAAATCCGTGGCACCTGCCGTACCTGGGGCACAGCAGCTCGTCTGAGGACAGCAGGCCCATCATAGATGGAGAGACTTTTAGGGGATGAGGGAAATCAGCTGGGTCCTGGACAACAGTGTGTGCTGATGGGAGTCTGGAAAAGCTCCAGAGACAAGGACAGATCATTCACCCCAGATACTTTCTTGCCCTATATGCTCCCCTCTCCCAAATCTTGCAGAGAAAGCAGCAATGAAGGAAGAGTTGGTAAGCAGAGTGTAGTCTCATGAATTCTCATGATAATGAGATTCTAGGACCCTGATAGAGTTGAATCCAAAAGTGAACCAAAAATATCTGAAATTGCTGCCAACCACTTTCCAGTTCAAATTCTGACAAGATTAAAAACAAACAAACAAAAAAAACCCCAGCAGCTTGGGAGACTAGAGGTTGGGCTAAGCATGATGAACTCAATCTAATTCAAGCTGCAGCCCAGCCGCATCCCAACGTGACTCAAGGAGAAGTGTGAGTGATTAAACATTCATTTTAATCACTACTCATAATAAAGAGTTTTCACTCTGGGAACTGAACAAAGAAAAGTACACTTTAGTCTTCACTGCTCTTTGTACATCTCTGCAATGTGATAAAAAAAATTATGAGACATATGAAGAAGCGGGGGGAAAACTATTATAATCAAAAGAAAACACAATCAATAGAAGCAGACCCACAAAGGATACAGTTATTGGAATTGGCAGATAAGAACTTCAGAACAACTATAATAAATATGTTTAAAATTTCACAGGTTAAGAAGGTGTAGCAATTGGGTATTTTCACAGAGAACTATAAACTCTAAAAAAAAAGTAAATTATGGAACTAAAATATGTGAAATCAAAAATTAATTAGATGAACTTAACAGTAGATTGGTCAATGCAGAAAAAAAGATCAGTCAACTTGAACACAGGTAAATTGAAGTTATCCAAACTGAAGTACAGAGAGAAAAAGGATTGAATAAAAATAAACAAAACGTCAGTAATAATGATGTTTAATAATGTGAAATAATATAAAGCAGTCTAACATATGTATAATTCAAGTCCCAGAAGGATGGGAGAGATAAAATGGGATCTAAGAAATATTTGAAGAATTAATGGCCAAAATTTTTCCAAATTTGATGAAAAACACCAACTCACAGATCCAAGAAGCTCAACAAGTCTCAAAGAAAATTAAAAAAAAAATTGGCATGTCATACTAAAATTCCTGAAAAGCAAAGATAAAATCTTAAAAAGAGCCAGAGGAAAAGAAGCATATCATTTTGAAGATAATAAGAATAAGAATGATAATTGGTTTATCACCATAAACAATGCAAGTAATAAGAAAATTGAACAATATCTTCAAAGTACTTGGGTGGAAAAAATTATCAACCTAGAAGTCTATATCCAGAGAAAATATCCTTTAAAAGTGAAAGAATTTGGGGGCCAGCCCGGTGGGGCAGCGGTTAAGTGCGTACTGTGGCGCCCAGAGTGCGCAGGTTCGGATCCTGGGCGCACACCGACACACCGCTTGCTAAGCCATGCTGTGGCGGTGTCCCATATAAAGGGGAGGAAGACAGGCACGGATGTTAGCCCAGGGCCAGTCTTCCTCAAGAAAAAAGGGGAGGACTGGCATTGGATGTTAGCTCAGGGCTAGTCCTCCTTGCAAAAAAAAAAAAAAAAAAAAAGTGAAAGAATTTGTAGCTCACAGATACACATAAAAAAAAAATAAATAAAGTGTTAAAGGAAGTACCCCGGGCTAAAGAGAAATGATAGTAGATGAAAATTGGATCTACAAGAAGGAATGGAAAGTGCCAGAAAAAATAAATATGTAGGTAAATACAAAAGTCTATTTTTTTCTCTTTGCTTAATTTTTTACAGACAACTGAAAGTTTAAGAAAATAATGTGCTGTGGGGTTTATAACACTTAATAGAAGTAAAATATATGAAAATAATAGTCTAGAGGATAAGAGACAGTTAATAGAAGTGTACTTTTATAAGGTTTTTATTTTAAACATGGAGTTTTACATTATTAATTGAAGATATACTGTGATAAATTAAGGATGCACACAAACCAAAAAAATAAATAAGTAAGAAAGTCAAGCTAAAAAGCCAATAGAGGATATTCAAAGGAATAATAAAAATTATTTGATTAACTTTTTAAAAGGCAGGAAAGGAAAATCAAAGGAACAAAAAACAGATAAGACAAATAGAAAACGAATAGCAAGATGTTATATTTAAGCCCAACCATATTAATAATTACATCAAATGTAAATGGCCTAACCACTCCAGTGAAAAGACTTCTGCTTTTAACCAAGATGGAGTAACAAGAACTGGATTTACCCTCCCACTGAAACAACCAATACATGAAAACTATTTTCAAGACAATGGACATCAAGAAGAGAAGACGTTGATTACTGAGAGATGGAATTCATGGAATAAATCCTACAATCGCCCAGCTTATGCCTTGAGAGAGTTTCCAGACTGCAGTGCAGGAAGGAGGAACCCAGACAAAGCCCAGCAGATTCCCGGAGGTGAGGAGACAGAGCTAACAGCCCAAGCGAAGGTGTCCAGAGTTTGGTGGATGGAGCATTAGAGAGGTGAGAGCTATACAGAGAGAGAACTCTGGAGATATGCAGAGGGTCCTCTTCATGTCCTCAACAGAATACTGATAAGCATATGTGTATGAGGAAACTACTTGAGGCCAGAGAAAGAAGTGCTCGAAGGCATTAGAGAGAACAGTAGACAGAACTCAAAGAGCACCAGGAATAGTGACTGTTCTACCAGCAAGAGTAAAAAAACTCATAATTAAGGAGTAGAGTGCTTGAGAGGTGGCAGGGAGAGAGATAATTAGCCTTAGAATAAACTCTGCTCCTGTGTCATCTAATAAATCATAAAAACCAGACCTGACAGGGTCAAAGCCTGCCCTGGTGGTCTAGTGGTTGAGATTTGGTGCTCTGACCACTGCAGCCCAAGTTCATTTCCAAGTCAGGGAATCACACCACCCTTCTGTTGGTTGTCATACTGTGGTGGCTGTGTGTTGCTCTGATGCTGAAAGCTATGCCACCAGTATTTCAAATACCAGCAGGGTCACCCATAATGGACAGGTTTCAGTGGAGCTTCCAGACTAACACAGACTGGGGCAGGACCTGGATACCCACTTCCGAAAAAGTTGGCCATGAAAACCCTGTGGATATAGCGCCAGAAGATGAAAGGATGGTGCAAAAAGATGGAGCAGGGTTTTGCTCTGCTGCACACAGGGTCACTAGGAGTGAAAACTGACTTGATGATGCTAACAACAACAGAAGGGTCAAATAGTTTCTAAGCTACTAAACCATATCCCAGAAAAAAAAAACCCTCAAGAATATTTATAGGTGTGTAAAAACATACAACAGTCGACAAGGAAAAATTCATAATATCTGATATCCAATAAAAAATTACCAGCCATTCAAGGGAGAGGAAATACAATACATAATGAAGAGAAAACTCAATCAAAACTGACCCAGAACTGACACAAATGTCAGAATTAGCAGACAAGAATATTAAATTAGTTATTATAATTGTCTTCCAGATGTTCAAAAAGTTACATAAAGATGTTAAAGATATAAAATGGCACAACTCTGACTTATAGAGATGAAATCTATGCTGTCTGAGATGAAAAAATACATTGGATGAGATTAAAGGCAAATTAGATATTGCAGAGAAAACATTAGTGTATTTGAAGACAGCAGCAAAAACTATCCAAAATGAAACAGAAAGAGAAAATAAAAAATGAAAAGAGCATCAGTGAGTTGCGGGACAATTTCAAGTGGCATAATGTGTATGTGTAGTTGGAGTCTCTGAAGGAGTAATGAGGACAGAAAAAATATTTGAAGACATAATGGCCACAACTTTCCAAATTTAATGAAAACTATAAATCTGATAATCCAAGATGTTCAACAAACCTCCAGCTCAATAAACCTCAAGAAAACCACACCAAGGCATATTATAATCAAATTGCTTAAAACCAGTGATACAGGAAATATCTGAAAGGCAGACAGAGGAAAAAAATATATGTTACATGCAGAAGATAATAATGGCATCAGATTTCTTTTTGAAAACAGTGCAAAAACAATACAAGCAAAAAGACAACGGAACAACATCTTAAAGTACTCAAAGGGAAAAAACCTATTAACCTAGAATTGTATACCCAGCAAACATATCCTTCAAAAGCAAAGGCAAAATAAAGATTTTCAGATATGCAAAAGCTCAAAGAATTCCTTGCCAGTAAACTACAGTGCAAGAAATGTTTAAGGAAGTCCTCCTTCAAGCAGAAGGAAAATGATACTAGATGGAAGTCTACATCTCCACAAAGGAATGAAGAGCACTAAGAAGACAACCAAATGGGTAAATATGAAAGATTTCTTTAAGTGGTAATTTAGTCTTTAAACAAATAATAATGTAGAGTGTGGTTCATAAACTTACGTTTAAGTAAAATGTGTAACAATAGCATGAAGACTGTGAGGGGAGAAACGGATGCATGCTATTGAAAAGTTCTTATACTACATATAAAAGTGGTATATTTCACTTAAGAGTAGACTGTGATAAGTTAAAAATGTACACTATAAGCTCTAAAACAATCACTAAAATTACAAAAGTTATGGTTAATAATGCAACAAAGGAGATAAAAATAGAATAAAAAAAATACTCAGTCCAAAAGAAGGCAGAAAAGAAAGGAAAGAAAACAAAGAAAAGATGGGAAAAATAGAAAACAAATATCAAGATGTTAGACTTAAACCTAAGGATATAACCACATTAAATATAAATGTTCTAAACACCCCCAGTTAAAGGGCAGAGATTTTCAGATTGGATTAAAAAAGAAAAAGAAAAAAAACAAGACTCAACTATATCCTCCCTATAGGAAATGCATTTTATATATAAAGACACAAATAATTTGAAAGAAATCAGATGAAAAAGAGATACCATGAAAAAAGAGATGAAAAAAGAGTTATCCCTAATTGGAAAAAAGCTGGAGGCTATATAAATATTAGATTAAGATTTCAGAGCAAAGAACATTACCAGGGATGAAGAAGTTCATTTTATCATGATAGAGAGGTCAATTCATCAAGACATAACAACTCTAAATGTTTATGTACCTAATAACAGAGCTTCAAAACACATGAAGCAAAACTGATAGAATTGAACGTCAAGGAGAAACAGACAAATCCATCATTATAGTCAGAGATTTCAACACCCTTCTCACAGGAGTTGATGGAATAAGTAGACAGAAAATCAGTAAGAATATACAAGACTTGAACAACACTACTAACCAACTTGACCTAATTGGCATTTATACAGCACTCCACCCAACAACAACAGAATACACATTCTTTTCAAGTGCACAAGGAACATTTACCAAGAAAGACCATATTCTGGGCCATAAAACAAGTTTAAATAAACTTGAAAGGATTCTAGTTATACAAAGTATGTTCTCTGACCACAATGAAATCAAGTTATAAATTAATAACAGAAAGATCTCTGAAAAATCCACAAATATTTGAAACTAAATAACATACTTCTAAATAATTGAGGGGTCAAATAAAAAATAAAAAAGGAAATTAGAAAGTATTTCAAACAGAAAGAAAGTGAAAAGATGACATATCAAAATTTGTAAGCTGCCACTAAATCAGTACTTAGAAGGAAATTTGTAGCACTCAATGCCTATAATAGAAAAGAAAGGAGTCCTCAAATTCATGACCTCAGCTTCTACCTTAAGAAACTAGAAAACAAAAGAGAAAATTAAACCCAAAGAAAACAGAGGAAAGAAAATAATAAAAATTACTACAGAAATCAGTGAAATATAAAACAGAAAAGCAATAGAAAAATCAATGAAACCAAAAGCTGGCCCCTTGAAAATATCAATAAAATTTTAAAACTTCTAGCTCAACTGATCAGGAAAAAGGAAGAGATTATACAAATTACCAATATCAGAAACAAGACAACTGACATCACTACAGACTATATCCCTAAAAGTATTAAAGAAAACAAATTTTAATGTAAGGATCATCCCCAAAGCAAAACTCCAGGCTCAAGATGGCTTCATTGGTAAATATTACCAAACATTTAAAGAAGAAATAATATCCATTCTACACAAACACTTCCAGAAAACTGAAGAGAAGGGAATGCTTTCCAATTCATTCTATGAGGCCGGCATTACCCTGATACCAAAACCAGACTAAAAATTACAAGATCAGAAAACTGTAGACCAATATCTGTCGTGAACACAGATGCAAAAATTCTAAGCAAGATTTTTGTATATTGAATCCAACAATACATAGAAAGGATAATGCTTCATGATGAAATGAGGTTTAACCCTAGGAACACAGGTTAGTTTAATATTTAAAAACCAATCAAGTGGTCATTTACCACAGTAAAAACTAAAAAGAAAAAAACGATATGATCCTCTCAATCAATGCAGAAAAAGTATTTGAAAAAAAATCCAACGTTTACTCCTGATTTAAAAAAAAAAAGCTCTCAGAAAACTAGGAATAGAAGGGAATTCCTCAATGTCATAAAGAATGTCTATAAAAAACCTACAGCTAACATCATACTTAATCAAGAAGACTGAGTGTTTTCTCCCTAAGATCAGGAACAATACAAGAATGTTGGTTCTCAACTCTTCTGTTCAGCATTGTACATGAGGCTCAAGCCAGTGCAAGAAGATAAAAAGAAATAAAGGACATCCAAATTGGACAGGAAGAGGTAAGATTGTCTTTTTTCACAAATAATACATTTTATGTAGAAAATCCAACAGAATGTACAAAGAATATGTTAGAACAAATAAGTAAGTTGAGCAAGGCTTCAGGATACAAGATGAATATACAAAAATCTATTGGGTTTCTATGTGTTAGTAATGAATAATTTGAAATTATAATTTAAAAATCAATATCATTTACAATAGTATCAAAAATACTAAATATTTAAGGATGAATATCAAAAAAGATATGCATGACCTGCACACTGGAAACTACAAAACATTGCTGAGAGAAATTAAGGAAGACTTAAATAAATGGAAAGCTGTAATGTATTCATGAATTGGAGGACATAATACTATTAAGATGTCAATTCTCCCAAAATTAATCTACAGAATCAACACAATCTCAACCAAAATCCCAGCAGGATTCTTTGTAGAAACTGACAAACTGATTCTTAAACTCATATGGAAATTCAAATGACCTGGAATAGCCAAAACAACTTTGAGAAAGAAGAATAATTGGAGGACTAATATTACCTGACTTCAAGACTTATTGTAGAGCTCCAGTGATCAGAAAGTGCGGTATTGGTAGAAAGATCAATAGAACATAATAGGGAGTTTAGAAATAAACTCACGTATATATGAACAACTGATTTTTTATGAAGATACAAGCAATTCAGAGGAGCAATTAAGTGTCTCTTTTAACAATGATGCTGGAACAATTGGACATCCATATGGAAAAAAAATAGACTTTGATACATAATTCACATCACATAAAAATTAACTCAAAATGGATCACAGACCTAAATGTAAAACCTAAACTATAGGAATTCTAGAAGAAATCATAGCAGAAAGATCTTTGTGACTTTGGATGAAGCAAAGATTTCTTATATATGACATCAAAGGACAGACTTTACAAGATCAAACTCGTAAATTGGACTTTATCAAAATTAAAAACTTTTGCTCTTTAAATGACACTTTTAAAAAAACGAAAAAACAGGCCAACAATGAGGGGAAATATTTGAAAATCGTACATATGATAAAGAACTTGTATCCAGAATATAAAAAGAATTCTTAAAACTCAATAATAAGAAAATAAACAACCCAACAACCTAATTTAAAAATGGACAAAAGATTTAGACATTTCACCAAAGAAGAGATACCAAAGGTGAATAATCACATGAAAAGATGCTTAACATCATTGGTCATTTAGAGAGATGCAAATTAACCCCACAATGATATACCACTATACCTTTTAGAATGGTTAAAATTAAAAATACTGCCCATTCCAAGAGTTTACAAGGATTCAGAACAACTGAAAGTCTCATACACTGCTGGTGGGTATGTAAAATAGTACATCTATTTTAGAAAACAGTTTGCAAGTTTCTAAAAAAGTTAAACACAGATATACCATATCTGATCCACCATCCTGGGTATTCACCCAAGAGAAATAAAAGCATATGTCCATACAAAGACTTACACAAGAATGTCAATAGCAGCTTTGTTTGTACTAACCAAAAACTGGAAACAACCTAAATGTCCACCAATGAATAAATAAATTGTAGTATACCTACACCAAGGAATACTACTCACCAATAAAAAGGAATATACTATTGATGCATGAAACAACATGAGTGAGTCTCAAAATAATTCTGCTGCAGTAAAGAAGCCAGACAATAAGAGTACATACGCTATGATTTCATTTATATAAAACTCTAGAAAATGCAAACTAACCTATAGTGACAGAAAGCAGATCGGTATTTGCCTGGGGACTGATGGGTAGAGGGAGAGCTGGGAAGGTGAGATTACAAAGGGCTTGAGGAAACGTCTGGAGATGATGGATATGTTCATTATCTTCATTTTGGTGATGGCTTCACTCATCAGATTGCATGATTTCAATTTGTGCACTTTATTATATGTTAATTATATCTCAATAAGATCATTTTCATAGGCAGAGGTATTACTGATTAGATTTTTTAAGTGATACCAAACTATATGCTGTAATCAAGCAACTCACTCTAAATATGAACACACAGACAGGGCAAAATAAATACATTTTCAGACAGAAGAACAGAGAGAGTTTACCATGAAGAGATTTCCAAAGGATGAGTTTCTGACAAAATAACAATTATCTCAGCAGAAAATTTTGAAATGTGAGTAGGAATAAAACAAGGGAAGTGGTAAATATGGGCTAAATCCAAACATAGATTTTTATGAAACAAACACAATATGTGTCCAGTTTGAGGGGGAAAATAAAATAGAACAAAGATAATGATCAAAATAACATTTTAGGGGGAGGTGATTGGAATTGTAGCATTTGAAGATTATTTTGTTGTTCAGTAGGAAGGCAGAGATATTCATTAACTTCTATCTTATTCAGTTCAATATGCATGTTAAAATTTCTGGAGCAATTGACTGGAAAACTCAAAACAAATTTCTAAATAACTCATTCATCTAAGAAGCAGTGATATGCTAAAACATTTACATGCTTAAAGCTGAATGATAAAATGGTAAAATTTCTACATTTGAAAACTGGCACAATGCAGCTACCGGTGAACTTTTAGGGAAATATATAGCCTTAAATGCTTACATTTAAAAAGAAGAAAAGCTCGGGGCCAGCCCTGTGGTGCAGCAGTTAAGTGCACGTGCTCCACTGCCATGGCCCGGGGTTCACAGGGTCAGATCCCAGGCACACACCGAGGCACCACTTGTTAAGCCATGCTGTGGCGGTGTCCCACACAAAGTAGAGGAAGATGGGCACGGATGTTAGCCCAGGGCCAATCTTCCTCAAGAAAAAAAAGGGAGGGGGGGATTGGCATCGGATGTTAGCTCAGGGCTAGTCCTCCTCACACAAAAAAATAAATAAATAAAAATAAATAAAAGAAGAAAAGCTCAACGTTAATAACCTAAGCATTCAACAGCACAAACTCCCCCCCAAAATAAAAGAAGGGCTATAGTAATAACAGGAGAAATTATTTTTAAAAAACACATATAATGAAAAGGATCAGCAAAGCCCAAAATTTTCTCTTTGAAAAGACTTATAAAATAGGCAAATCTCCAGTTACACTAATCTAAAAAAAGGCACAATAAACAATAATAAGCGTGAAAAAAAGAGACATTAACATGGATACAGCTGATATTAAAGAGACAATACAAAGATATTGTGAAAAACTTTGCCAATTTATTTGAAAACTTAGACAAAGGGACAAATTCCTTCTCAAATATAACTCATTAAAATTGTCTCAAGAAAAAATAGAAAATCTAAGTAACTTAATGACCACAAAGGAAATTAAATCAGTAGTTTAAAATCCTCTTACAAAGAAAACTCAGGACCAAACATCTTTACAAGATAAGACATCTCCCTAAGTATTCTACCAACCAGCCAATTCAATCTTAAACTTTTTTCATAGACTAGATGGGAAAAAAGAACATTTTAAGAGCTTAACCTTGTCTTGATTAGAAAGTCAGGAAATAGCACAATGAAGGAACCTATCTCATTCTTGAGATAAATGCAAAAACCCTAAACAATTTTATCAAGCAGATTCCAGCAATGCATATAAATCACAAGATACAAGTTTTCTCCTATTTTTCTGTCTCTCTCTGTGTATATATATACGTATATATATATATATGAAGGAAACAAACACTTAAGATTGAAGAGGATATAAATTGGTATAATACTTTACAAGGATAATTTGGCAGAAGCCATCAAAATTTAAAATATGCTTTTAGAAATTTATTCTATAGATATAAACATTCATGTATTCAAAGAAGCATCAAGGTATTTAATCTCTCTGTGCCTTGGTTTTCTCATCCATAAAATGAGAATACTAGCGCCTGCCACTTAGATTTATTTTGAAGATTAAATGACTTAATACAGGAAAACACAGGAAATAGGGTCCGCACTTGTTAAGGGCCCAGCAAATGTTAACCAACATCACTGTTATTGTCATTATAATAGCATTTGCTGCAGGATTTGTAGACATCAAGAGTAGAAATACCCTGAATGGTCATCAGTTGTGGTCTGATTAAATAGGTAGATTATATTTAATCAGACCACATCCATACGATGGAACATTATGCTGCTGTTAAAATGAATAACGTAGATGTACGTGAAACCATCTCAAAGACACAGTGTTAGGTGAAAAAAGCATAGTACTGAAGAATATAGATGTTGTGCTAACATTTGTGTAAAACCCGTACCCACTAACTTCTGGCTTACATATGTATGCTTGTTAATGGTGGCCTCTGGGCAGGTAAACTGAGGACTGGGAGTCCGAGATGAGCGTGAGAGTCCTTTGGAGGATAATCCCTTTTGTGCTGTTTGAACTTCCTAGCATGTGTGTAGGATGTATGCACAAAGAAGAAGAGGAGGAGGGAAGCGGAGGTGCAGGGGAAGGAGTTGGGGGGGGCAGCAGGTGGGGGGGTCCGGTGAGCATCTGGCCTGAGCGACAGCGCTGGTGCTCACTGTGCTCATGTTTTATGCATCAGCCTCAGGGGCTGCATCAGCGTAAGTCCATCCTGAGGCACAGATCTATCTGTTCTCAACGTGGAGGCAAAATCAGGATTCTGCAAAGCTGCACGACACGCCCCAGCAGTGAGAGGACCCTAGACAGCTGCAGTGAGACAAGTGTCCCCCAGTGGAGGGGGGCAGGTAGGGGCGAGTGGTCACATGTGGGCCCTCAGTTTCTCCCCACAGACCCCAGGACGCTCCCCCCACGTCTTGTACGTGACTTGCTCACGGCTTTGCTGACCTCTCTCGGGGCTCCCTGAAAATCTCTCCCTGCTTCCCTCTCCCCAGCCCTCATCATCTCACTGGTCTCCCCAGTTCTCAGCTTCTCATCCCACAGCCCCACAGACTCCTTTTTCTAGAATAATCATAGAGACCAATCTTCTTTATACAAACCAGCATCCACCATTCACGGAGTGCTTACTACGTGTCGAGCCCTGCGCCTAGCCATCTCCACATCCTGACACGGTGAGTCCTCACAGCAACTTCATGTGACATCGGAGACCCAGAGGTGTCAAATGACTTGCCGGAAGTCACACAGTTAGGAAGCCCTGGATTCTGGATTTGAAGACAGATTTGTATCTCCAGAGTTCATGCTCTAAGATCCTGGGGTGGCGTGCTTCCCACAGGCTCCTCCCAGGGGGCTGGTGGTGGAAACGTCTGTGGTTGTCACCATTTGTGACAAGTGAGGTTGGGAGATGGTGGCATTTTAGTGCTGGCTTCTCTTGCCAGAAATGTCTTTCCTGCAACAATAACAATAAAACATTGTCCTGTCCTAGATGTGCCTTTTGGCTTTCTTCTCCTTCACCAGTGCTCAAGTACAGCACGTTCTCAGAGTGGTCTGGGATGGGTGGAACTCAGAGGAAAGCAACATCCTGTCGTTGTGCAGCCAAGCATCGTCACCGATACCTCCCCGCCCATTCCCGCAGCATCCTTCAGAGCCAAGTGTGGGATTAGGACTCTCCATCCCTAATGGTGATTTCTCCTGGGTGAAGTACGAAGGGGACTGGGCCACATTAAAAGTATATACTTTCCTCAGGATAAAGAACTTACCTACCTCCTCCCTGTAACCAGCTTTCAAATGAATGAAACAGCCTTTGGTATCTGAGCACAGTCTCAGGCATTTCTCCCCAGTCTGAGACAGGGACCCGTTCCTTCATGGAGTGACAAAAAAAGGAACCCAGAAAGGGCCGCGTGGTCAATGGTGGGTGCGTCTCTGTGTGCAAGGGTGGCTTTTAACACTGCCTCATCCGTTGTCCGTCCCCTTCTTCTGGGCCCTAGAGTGTGAAACGCTCCCTCAGGGGTGCCTGGTTTGCTTCCAAACCTTGGGCTGGGCTCAGACAGCTCTGGGGCTCTTTTTCTGCAGAGGGGGAGGAAACAGCAGGTGAGGGCAGGCAGTAGACCTCAAATCTTAATTTTTTAAAGCAAAAATGATCAAGAAGGTAGTAAAAGAGACTCTTCTGAGAGCTGAGGCAGACGGGAACTGCCTGGGTGAAGGTGACAGAGAGAGAGGAATAGGGGATTCAGCCAGAAACTGAGCTAAAAGGATGAGAAGTGGAAAGACTGGGCTGGGGGTGGTTCAGTTCGGCCCCCAGGGAAGCAGCTCTCCGGCTCAGATTCCTTTTTCTGTCTGAGCGGGTGGGAGAGAGCCTGGGAGTGACCTTAGGGCTGTGTGGTCACAGCCTCTCCACTGCCACGTCCACTTCTGGGCAGACGTCGCGGGTCATCAGACGCCTCCTCCACACCTAGTCCCCCTTACTTGTCCGCCTGGCAGAGAGATAAGGAGCACAGCGCTGGAACCCTTGGCTGGGTGGCTTAGCACCTCGGTGACGTCGGCTCTCAAGTAGAAGAAAAGAGACCTCCCTGAGACCTGCGGTCTGGGGCTGAGCTGGGGGCCCGGCTGGAGTAAATGCTCACGAAGCAGCAACTCGTGCTGTTGTTATTATCATCTCTATTCTTTTTTCTCCCCTTTCAGCCCCACACTTTCTCAACTGGGGAAGCAGTTCAGAAAGAAAATTTCAGAGTTTCTACCCACATGACAGAGTCCTCAAAAAGATGGGGAAAACGTAACCGCTGAAGCTGTAACCCACTCGAGAAGTAAGCAGTGGAAACACTTTGGGAGGGAAGGCCTCCTGCTTTCCTGTTATTCCCACGATCTCCATCCAGCCTTCATTTTCTTTCTTCTTTGCTCTTTACTTTTTTAAATTGTTAGCACTATCATGCATACTGAAAAGTATATCAAACATTATGTACTCTGTTAATTGAGGTAGGCAAACCCCAACATTCAATGGCTTCACTCAAAAGAACTTGATTTCTTTGTCAAGTCAAAACTGGTGTTCCTGAACAGCCATGGGGTGTGGAACGGGGAGGCCTCTGCTCCAAGGGGTGACTCTGGGATCCAGAATGATGGCATCTCCACCATCTTCATCACTAGGCTTCCAAGATTACCTTGGGGATCACCATCCAGGCAGCAGATGAAAGAAGAGGGAGTGGTTTGACAGGCCAGGGCTGGAGGCAGTACACAGCACCTCCACCCGTGCTCCACGGGCCAGAACTGTTTCATGACCATGTTCACTGCAAGGGAGGCTAGGAAGTGTGGTCTGTGTGTGTGTTTCCAGGAGGAAGAGGAAACAGCTAGCCAGCCTCAGCACATGTGTGGTTTAATCCGTGGAGCCACCACCAAGTCAAATGTCAAGAAAATTTAGTGTCCCTGCCTTATCAGATGCCCTCCCTCCCCTCAAGAGTAAGCACTCCTCTGACTCTCCTGATAATCGCTTCTCTGTTTTTCTTTGTAGTTTTCCTCTGATGTACTCATTCTTGGGCCTTTCATTTAAAAAAAACTACTTTGTTTTTTTGAGTTTTATCTTTAAAAAACACTTCCCATGGTGTCTTAAGAGTCTTTCTATCTGGATGCAAACTAATGCATAATAGCGATAGTCATTATCATTTAAAGAGCCCTGACTAGTTCAGGCACTGTGCTAAATGTTCTGCCTGGATTATCTCATTTAATTCTCACCATCCTAGGAGGGAGGTACTAGCATTATCTATCTCTGGTTACCAAATGAAAAACCTGAGCTTGGGAAGGTCACATGGGTAATAATGGCCGGGCTGGGGTTTGATCCCACAGAGCAGCCCAAGCTTTTAATCTGCATAACATACTACCCTGGGTATTGTGAGCATCTCGTTGTTCTGACCACTGTACGTCTATTCTCCCCCCTCCTAGCAAACGTGCAACAATTTCTGTCTAAAGAACTACCCTGTTGCTCATGCTCAGTTCACATGGTTAATGTGGGTTTCCACTCTTACTCCAAAAACGGACACATGGTGCAGTCCTAGCCAATTCTAACACTGTATTCCCCTGGCCGTGGTAAGTGATTCAGGGGTAAGAATGTGACCTAGCCAGAATCAATGAGTTGCAACAAGACCTTTGCAATGGACTTTTCTTTGTCTTTGTCTTGGCAGAGCCAAGAAATGGAGAAAAATAAAGCGGGGCCTGATGATCATTCTTGATGCCCTGGATCAATCCAGCCCTGAAGCCTTAACTGCTTTAGTTTTCATGAACCAATAACATCCTTTTAGTTAAGCCAATTTGAATTGGGCTTCTGACATCTAAATAGAAATATCCCTAACTTTTACACTGATTAAATGTTGTTCACAAATGCTTGAGGAAATGCACTGCATGGAGGATAAAGTGGTCTCAAAATGCCTAAATAGTTAAAAGTATTTATCATTTGAAGACTTAGATAATTCCTCCATAACAGATCTTTCCATTCTCTCCTCTCCTAACTAGAGAATATAAAAAAGAACCCTGCCCAGCTATAGAATTAGACCTCTCTCCCTACCCCCGCCCCCTGCAGAAGGGGTAAGGGAGAAGGGCTTCCCTCTATGAGTGTGAGCCAGTGCAATATCTGATCCAGGAGACTTGAGGGTCTCAGGTTAAAGTGATAGGAAAGTCAAAATTATTCTAAACTAAGATTTTTTTTTAATCAAATATAAATCTAGAAGGACCCCAATTATAAAAATAATAACTTTCACTCTGTCACTTAAAATCATTTCGGTGCTCTTTCTCAGCCACTACATTCAGAACACGGGACTCTTCTGTCTTCGTTTGAGACTACACCACTCCTTTTCTCTCCTGGAGTTAGGAAAGAAAACACTCTCACCTCCAGTCACGGGTTACCCATGTAGCAGCCTCTGCCCACTGGCCCAGCCCACACTCATTTTCACCCGGGAGCCTCCAGGCCATAAATCCACCTTTCGGCACAAGTGGCCTATGGCCCACAGGGGCTCCCTGGGCTTCCTGAGCCAGCCCTGGCCAGCTCCTCTGCGCTGTGAGCCTCCAGCCCAGGGTCCAGATTCAGGGAGAGGCAGCTCGGCAGCGAGAGGATCCAAGTCCCACAGCCGGCAGAGCACAGCTGGCAGAGGGTGGAGGCAAATAACTAAACTCAGGATTTTTTTAAAAAACAATTTAATTGAAATATAATTCACATACCATAAAATTTGCCCTTTTTTTTTTTTTGAGGAAGATCAGCCCTGAGCTAACATCCATGCCAATCCTCCTCTTTTTGCTGAGGAAGATTGGCCCTAGGCTAACATCTGTGCCCATCTTCCTCTACTTTATATGGGACACCGCCACAGCATGGCCTGACAAGCGGTGCTTTGGTGCACGCCTGGGATCCGACCCTGGGCCGCCAGCAGCAGAGCGCGCATACTTAACCGTTACGCCATGGGGCCAGCCCCCAAAATTTGCCCTTTTAAAGTATGCAATTCAGTTGTCTTTAGTGTACTCACAAGGTTGTGCAACCATCACCATTATCTGATTACAGAACATTTTCATCACCCCAGAAAGAAACCTCATACCATTAGCAAGTCAGTTGTGAAGGAGAAAATGCCACTCCCTCAGTCCTCATGTCAGGATTTTCCCCTTCCCCTACACGGGAAGGAAGCGTCCTTCTTTTATTCGTATTGAAGAGGATTAGATGGAGAAGACACAGAGACTGATTGATAATTACTCCCTTTCCTTTGGGCCTTGACTTTCAAACACAAGAACAAGAGGCCCAAAGAGGTGAGACTTTCTAGGGACCAAGGAAACTATACATCTATGACAAACCGCAGTCATAGGGAGAGAAATTCTCTCCTTAGTTAAGCTGGGACTGTACCTGGGAATGGCTTTTTGCTCCTTGAGTGTTGGGACAAATGTGAAGCAAGCAAGGTGCCTGGGGTGAACATTTATGGAGGTCCTTACTCTCCGAGTCCTGCACGGGCCGGATCCATTACAAGTTGGCTGACTTTTATTTCTGATTGTATAAACCCCTGGAGATCTTGGGCTATTCAAGGGTAGGGAGGTGCCCAAGGGGGAGACCTTGCACTTCCTGCCCATCTATCATTTGAGCACTCAAATTGGTTTTAATTTGAGTTGAAAAATAAAGAATGAACCTCAAGTTTGTGAACTCAATCATAATGATTACTCCAGGGAAATGTGAATTGTCTTCTGTGTTCCATGATATAAACTCTAGGTGTATTGATGGAGTTGCATAGAATCCAGGATAGAGGGAAGTGATTTAGTGATACAGTGAGACATTGGCAGAGAAATGGGTCTACATCTTCCCAATAAAACGTGCTTTTATTATTGTGACTCAACTTTACAAACTCATTTGAAGTTTTCCTCTGATGGCGTTGTAAAGCTAATTTTCCTTCTTTCTGACCCCGTTTCTTCATTCAACAATCATTTACCAAATGCCTTCTACGATCTAGGAAGAGTGCTAGGCAACAGGCATACAGAGAAAAATAGCATGTTCTTTGTTCTTGTAGAGGTCAGTCTCAGGAGTTCTTAAAGAACAAAAAAACACTAATTCAGAAAGATATATGCATCTCCATGTTCATTGTAGCGTTATTCACAATAGCCAAGACTTGGAAACAACCTAAGTGTCCATCAATGGATGAATGGATAAAGAAGATGTGGTATATGCTTACAATGGTATACTACTCAGCCATGAAAAAGATGAAATCTTGCCATTTGTGAAGACAGGGATGGATCTTGAGGGTATTATGCTAAGTGAAATAAGTCAGATGGAGAAAGACAAATACCATATGATTTCACTCATATGTGGAAGGTAAACAAACAAACATATAGATATGGAGAACAGATTGGTGGTTACCAGAGGGGAACAGGTTTGGGGGAAGGCAAAAGGGGTAAAGGGGCACATGTGTACAGTGATGGATGGAAACTAGACTTTTGGTGTTGAACACAATGTAGGCTATACAGAAGTCAAAATATAACGATGTATACCTGAAATTTATATAATGTTATAAACCCATGTGATTTCAGTAAAAATAAATGAGCAAATAAAAGAAGTTATTAAAGAAGACAGTCTCAGAAAGAGACCTTTATGGCCCAGGTCTGTGAAAGATGTATGTACAAGGATGGATGAATGTAAAGAACCAACTTTAAGGAAGTTTATCATCGCATTATGGTAATAAGAACCTTGAAATAATCTAAATGACTAATAATAGGGAAATGGTTGGGGATAATGTAAAGGTAAGGGGATACTATTGGTTGGTACAATTGTATAAGAAACTATGTCCCACTGGTAACAGAAGGAAAGAGCTCCGCCATCCCCCCAAACACGCACACACTTTCTCTTGCTTCTTACAGATTTCATGCAGAAGTCTTAGACCGGCAGCCCAGAAGTCAGTGCTGGCAGACATGTTATGTCTTACCCATATAGTGCTTAAATTTGGATTGATCCACATTTTTGAATGATAGAGTTTGGACTTTTTAGAAGATAAATTGGTTTTCTGGCTTCTTTGGAAGCATGAGAAGATGTGACCACAGTGAGCCCCAATTTCACACAGTGATGCTTGGCTGGAGGTGCATGGCGCCTCCCCCTCGAGGCAGGTCATGTGCTGGCCAGCCTGCCACTGTCCCCACTCACTTGCATCTCCCAACACAGAGGCTGTGGGGTACCATTTATCATCCTGTAAGTGGCCCATTGTACTCACTGAGGTCATCTTTCTGACCACTGCATGCACTTGAAATTTGACCTCCTTGGAGAAGATAGAATGACAGAATTGTCTCTGAGAATGAAGGGCTGGTAGAGGTATGCAGTGTGTGTGTATTTGTGTGTGTGTGTGTGTCTGTGTGTGTGTCTGTGTTTGTGTGTGTGTGAGAGAGAGAGAGATCCTGCAGCTAGCCCATGAATGAACAATCAGAAAATAATCATGTCCACGAGTCATAGTGGTGAAGAAATCCTAGAAGAGCAAGGCTTGGTGGACCCACACCAACCCTGATGGCTCTGCAGAACACAGCATGTCAAAGCCTCACATCTCTTGCCCTTTGGGCCTTGGGGCTACCCCTGCATTATTCTTGCCTGGGCCGATTAGACTTGTGGGAATGCCCTGCTGCAGGGAAGATGGATGGGCCCTGGGGCAAGACCAACACCTACGGGTCGGGAAAGCAATTTTCCAAAATCCAGGTGAGACTTTGAATAGACAGGGTCAAAGCAGGAGGCTCTCTCAGAGATGGCAGCATCCTGAAGGCAGAGGAGAGACAGTGCATCCCCAGGGGGATCTTAATGTGGAGTCTGTCCCCCAGGCAGTGGGACTTCCTTTTCTTCTCACATGATAATCACCATCAGTCAGTCAAGTCGGGCACGCCTCCACAACTGTGGGCCATTATGGGAGGAGTATGGGACCCTAGCATCAAGAATTGTGAGGTCTGAGTACCTCGATGGGAGACAGCAGTGCCAGAGGTCCAGAGTGTGGGCAGTGCAGCATGAGCTATGGCCCTCTGAAGAACAGAGACCAGTTTGGAGGACCATGAAACTTGGAGGAGAGTAGTCTGGTTGTCAACTACGGGAGACCCCACCCCTGCATTTTCACAAATAGACTGGAGGCAAACATTGCTAGTGCTCACCTGTACTCATGATCTCCCCTGCTTGACTACATTTCCCAAATGCCCTTGCAGTCAGTTGCAGCCATGTGACTGAGGTTCCGCCAATGGGATGTGGGCAAAAGTGATGTATAGGACACTTGGTCAATCCTCTTGCTATCCCTCTTGTGTGTTACCCAATGCAGAAGACCCAGTGGAGGACTCTGGGGCCTTGGAATGTTCCAGGTCCCTGAATGACTGTGTGGACAGAGCCTCCTCCTCCCTAGTGACCTGCACTGGACTGTGACACGAGCAGGAAATAAACTTCCATTGGACCAAGTTCCTGACATGGGGCATTTGTCTGGTGTTGCAGTTAGCCTCCAGTGACTAACAATATTTCCCTTGATGGAAGGGAAACATGGATGCTTGGGAGATGTCCAGCGAGGACATTTCTTCTCTTTAGAGGAAACAGACTCTTGGATGTGGGGGTCACTTTTATAATAACAAAATAATGGGAAAGGGGGAGACTGAGACACATAGACAGGTAGATATACTGAAAGAGACAGAAACAGAGACTCAGAATGATATCCAGAAGACGCTCAGAAAAAGGCTCACCAAAGGTGTTCAAGAAGGTGAATGGGTTTCATGACCATGGAGGCCACTAACCAGGCAAGCCCACCTGGATCTGTCTGCGAGCGCAAGGATACGACTTGTCCCCACGTAAGGAGACAAACTGGGAGGGCAAAGGGGGCCAGCTGGTGGGGTGCTACCTGAGTGGTTCTGAGCCACCAGACACAGCACATTGACAATGATGATGACACGACCCAAATTCCACCAAGTCATCCCTGGATCTGAAACCCAGGGGAAGCTAGAACTGTCGGGGCAGGGCCTGAGTGCACTCCCGGAGCCCCACGTGTGTGTGTGCGCACACGCGTGTGTGTGTGTGCCTGCATGCTTCATTCAGTGCTGCCCGGTATGGCAGACCATACTCCAAGCATTGTGCTCAAGCTTTTGGAAATGAAGAGTCTGTCAGTGAACAAACACCTGCTGACCAGACCCCGCTGTGTGCCACACACAGGTGCCTGCCCTCACAGAGCCCACGTTCTAGCGAAGGAGAGAGAGTAAACAAGTAAGTCCTTGAGTAAATGAGGAAATGCATCAGGTGGTGAGAAAATAAAATCAGGTGACATGATGCCTAGAGATGAGACTAGGAGATGCTTCAGACAGAAGGTCTGGGCAGGCTTTTCCGGACAATAGGTAGGATAAGCTCTAAGCAGAGGAACTAGGGTGTGCAGGGACGGCCAGGGGACCCATGTGGTGGAACAGTGTGTGAGGCGTAGAGTCCAGGAGATGAGGTTGGAGAGGGAGGCGGGAGCGGGGCCAAGGAGGCCTTGCAGGCCGTTGTGGAAAGTTCCAGTTTCATTCTCAGGGCTGTGGGAAGCCGTTGGAAGGTTGTAAACAGGGGAGTGACCTGATGAGAATTATTTTTCTTAAGCTCCCCCTGGCTGCTCTGTGGCGAGTGGTTCACAGAGGGCAAGAGTGGAAAGAGGAGGCAAAGATGGCGGGCGGGGCCAGTCTCCTCTCCCAGCTCAGCCCCAGGCTCCCTGGGGTGGCCTGTGGGTTACCCCTCTTTGCACCTCTCATGGGGAATGGCACGGTGCTGGGCACACACTCAGTAATCCTGGGAATTAGAGCACTGGTCTTGGAGTCAGACACCGGCCGGCTCTGTGGCCTTGGGTGAGGAATTACCTTCTCTGAGCCTCTGTTTTCTCTACTGTAAAATGGAGAGAATAAGCTTTCCTCAGAGCAGGGCTGCAGCTCCTGTGCCCAAATTGGGCATGTCCATGTCTCCCTCTCTTGTCCAGGGCCCCACCTGATGCTTCGAGGCCCTGCTGGCCATATAGAAAACCTGAGTCCATGTCCTGGGAGGGCCTAAGGAGGACCAGACTATTGCACCCAGCTGTAGGGCCCATTGGATAATCCAGGCTGAACCCCACTGTCCCCCAGGCCACCCCAGGCCGCACCAGATCCCTCTCTCTCAACGGGGAAATGGAAGGAAGCAGGCAGGGCCAGGGCGGGAGCCAGCCCCTCTCCGAGAGACGAGGAGGGGGCCGGGTTGGGGGAGGTGGAGGACGTGACTCACTCGTCGGCCACAGAAGATCCCAGGAGAAGACATTCAGGAAGCGGACCCACCCTCCTGTTGCTTCAGCGAGGACATCGAGCCCAGTCCCACTCACTTCCCCAAACTCCAGGACAGGAGTCGGGGGGGAGGAGGTGAACAAGGGAACAGGGGTCGTTGGAAGGTTAAGTGGGGATGTAAAGAGTCCTGGGCGGTTTAGTGTGGACAGTTCTTCAGGGGCTGATGGACGGGTAAAGAGGCAGCAATCAAGGATCAATGAGGGGTCCTTGGGGTGAGGGGGAGGGAACACCCAGCGGGAGCCCTGGGGGTGGTTGGAGAGGCCTCGAAGAGGGCCAGGCCCAGATACTCTAGGTCTGGGCGGGGTCCCCAAGTACCAAAGGGTGGGAGGGGTCCTCATCAGGGGGCTCAGGACTCGGGTAGCTGCCGAGTGAGAGTGGTGACTTTGCTGAGGAAGCAGGGACACGTCCCTCAGCCAGAGACTGTGCAAGAAAACCCACCTACCACCTGAGACCACCGAGACTTCCCTTCTGCATGTTGATTCATCTTTGCATTCATTGATTCAGCAGACACTGACTGAGCACCACTGAGTGCCAGGAACCCTGAATGAGGGCACGGCAGAGAACAAGACAGACACGGTCCTCGCCTTCATGGACCCTTCAGTCTCGGACAAATACAGACTATAAACAAGACAACAAGAGGAGAGGTGCTGTTTAAGGGTGCAAACTTGCAACGAGCAGTAAACAAGTCCTACAGATCTAATGGACAGTATGGTGGGTATAGACAACAACACTGCAGTGTAATCATCAAACTTGCTAGGAGTCTAGATCTTAATTAATCCAACTACTAAAAAGAAAGGATAATTCTGTGACGTGATAGAGGTACTAATTATAGCTACAATGCCAATCATATTAAAACACATAAATGTATCGAATCAACATGTACACCTTAAGTTTACAAAATGTTATATGTCAAATATATTTCAATAAAAAAAAAAAGACAAACCAAATAACTGCAAATTGAGAAAAGGACTATGAAGCAAACAAGATGGTATATTAGGAGTTGAAAGGCAAGCCCGCTTTGAGGGCTGGTCAGGAACGGCTTCTCTGAGGATGTCCCTGTGATATCTGAGCTGAGACTGAAGGGGAGAAGGAAACTCCTGTTCAGAAAGGGCCCCCGCACCCAGGGTGAATGGATTCAACTGACACACGCTGAGCCACCCGCGTTCCAGGCTGCGTAGTCTCATTTAACCCTCATGAGTCCCGGAGGAAGGTGTTAGGATTCCCATTTACAGATGAGGAAACTGAGGCTCGGAGTGCAACATGACTTGCCCAAGGCCAGCTACAGCTGGTGAGTGGTGGTGCCAGGATTCCTACCCCCGTAGTCCAGGGTCTTGCCTTGAGGTCTTTGCCTGTGCCATTCTCTGAACATCTTTCTCCACTCTGCCTTCTCACGTCCTGGCTAAATCCCACCCACCCAGCTTAGAGGTCACCTCTTCCGGGAAGCCTCCCCTAACCTGCCAATCCTGAGTTAAGGTCCTTTTTTGTGTTTCCACAAGCTGCTTGCAGAGCAGCAATTGCATAGTGTTAAAACTGTCTCTTTACTCCCGGCGATGTCTCTTGCTCACGCCATTCACACGGTTATAGCAGAATCCACCATGCTAGGAAATAGTCCCTCCTCTGGCCACTTTTGATTGGTTGAGATGTGGGCACCTGATATAAGCTAAGCCAATTAGAAACCTTCCCTGGGACTTTGGAATTGGAATTCAGAAAGAGAAGTGGTCTCTGTGCAGATGGCTGAAGCTGAGACCACATGCAACAGGAACCATGTTCCACCATGTGGACTGAGGAACAGAAAGGTCAGCAGGCGGTAACAGAAGAGACGCTGCTGCTGCTGCTGCGAGAGAAGTAGAGGTGAGAGATAAAGAGGAAACACTTCCTGGGTTCCTCGCCGCCATCTCAGGCTGTGACTCCAGCCCATCCCTGGCATGCTCCAGCTCTTGGAAGCCAGGAGCACCCACAGTGTCCTTCTCATTTCTGGTACGACCAAAAGACTCCAAATACAAGGTGCTCAGTAAACATTTATTAAATGAATGAATTGGTCCAAATCTGGTGCTGATTCCCCAGTCTCATCGAGTCTCTCCTTGGTGGTATATTAATCTGGAGAATAATAATTATAACAATAAAACTGTTTTTGTCTGAGACTGAAAGGCCCAGCTGGCAGGCTCCCTGAGTCCAGAAGAGAGGAGGATGGCAGGACACGCCCCAGCAAGTGGCCCCATTACATGGCCCAGGGGTGACAAGCACCTCTTTCCAGGCCATCTTCCCTCTCTGGGGAGTCACCCTCAAATGGAAGGTCACAGGCCTGAAATGGGTCCCTCCCAGTAACCTGGCCAGGCCTTGGGTGTGAGCTGGAGGAGGAGGCGTGGGTTTGCCTGGGAGCCAGAGGTCACCAGTCAGAGCGGATGCTTTGAATTTAGACCCAGGTTTATGAGCCGCAGCGGCCGCCAGCCGAGGACAGGGCCCAGCCCTTCCCAGGCCAGGGGCCGCTGGGAGGAAGGCGCACTTTTAATGGAGTGCCTATTTCTCCCAAATATTACACTAGGCAGGGAGCTTGGACCAGAATGAAAGCAGAGGGTCTAATTTTAGACAGTACCTATGAATGAAACTTGACCCAAGCTGGGGAGGAAATACCTTCCAGCAGCCTGTGCCAGGACCAGTGTGTGTGATTTTCTGCTAAATTAGGCAGCTCCTGCAAACAGGTTACTGCGGGGACTTGGGCTTTTTTTCCCTTTTCTCTCCACGAAGTGGGTCAGACTCTTTATTTCTAAATACACATCCCTCCTCTCCCCAGCCTCCTTCTTTTACAAAAGCTCCTGGTCACTGCGTCCCTGCATGTTCTGGCTAGTTAACTGTCTATTCTTCTGCTTTCTTCTGCCCTGCCCTGCCCAGTGTGGCCCTGCCTGGGACCAAGAGCTGGAGACCTTAGGTCAAGCGATGTGGGACTCTAGACCCCTGGGTCCCATGCTACCAGAGCCAAGTGTCCACTTGATTGGGGTCAGATGGAAGCCAGCCCTAGACTGTGGACTCCATAAGGGCAAGGGTCGCACCTGTCCGCTGTCTGCCCAGTGCCCAGCACAGAGCCTGTGAGGATCCAGGCTCAGTCAACACCTATCAAGTCTTAAGGGAAAGAATTCTGCCCTCTCAGTTGTTGCATTTGAGCCCAGTCTGAGTAAAGCAGAGGTCATCCTTTCTTTGGTTTTTTTCTTTAAAATAATTTGGCAATGTCACCCAGGACAAAAAGAAGAGTGTGAACTGCCACCACCATAGGTATTAAAGTGGCAGAGGGAAAGGCAGCCTTTAGAAGCCAGCAGCCCAGGGCTCCTATTCCAACTCTGTCTCTTCCTGTGTGCATGGTCTTTGGTGAGTCTCTAGTCCTCAGTGAACCTCGGTTTCCCCAACTATAAAGTGGGGATGGCGATCCCAACTTTTCAGAGCAGCCTGCACCAGCAACTCTCTCCCCAGGATGTCCCCCCACCTCTCTTCCCAGCTCCAGCTCCAACCGGGGCCTGGCCAGACTTGGGGGCGAAGGCGGAATCACGTCAGCCAAGCAGGACAGAGGCTGGAACGCAGCTCAGTTCCCAGTCTGGGGCGCGGCCTTGGCCCAGCTCAGAATCCGGTTCATCTGTAGCCGGGCTCTGTGGCTTTGGAGCGAAGGTCCGTGGAGTGTCCCAGCGGCCTTGCAAACTGAGCAGGCCTGGGGAGAGGAGAGTGGCGAGGATGTCGGTGGTGACGAGGTCGCGGGGATGAGCTGCGGCTCCCTCCCCAGTGAGCCCTGGCCATTTGCTTGTCGTGTGTCCAATGACTCAGCCATTTGGGACCCATTTTCCCTTCTTTAGAAACCTTCCCACGATGTTCCTGGGGAGGGGAAAGGGCCCTTCCCTAGGAGACGTGTTTGTCTCTGAGCATGTATTTTCTTTTGGGGATCTGGGTCGAGGACTTAGTGAAAAAAGAGGACACTCTCCTTCCCCACCTTGGCTGCCTCTCTGTCTGCGCCACTCTTCCCCCAACAACCCCCACAACAACCCTGTCTCTAAATAGAGATTGTTGCTTTTCTTTCATTCTTTCTTCCTTTCCCCTTTTTCCCTTCCCTTTCCTCTCTCCCTTCCTTCCTTCCTTTCTATGTTTCTTTCAAGTTCAATTTGGCAAACGTGGTCTGAATGCCCACTCTGTGTCAGTACTCTGTTATATGTGGGTGGGGTGGTCTTGGGGGGCACTCAGGGCAAATGTAAATCCATTCAACCAACGTCAGTGGATCCACTGAGCATCACAGCGCACACTAAGGACTATACTAGGTACGCACTCGCCGTGGGGAGGGGAAGCACACAGAAGAAGACGACGACCCTGAGGCAGGTACAGGGCAGCACAGAGCAGGCTGTGCTTTGCTCTACCTGCAGGGTCAGGAAAGGAGTCCTTGTGGAGATGATGTCTGTGCAAGGCTTTGAAGGTTAAAGGGGAGTTCGTCAGGCGGACCATACCGGGGTAAACACCCCAAGGAGAGGGAGCAGAGTGCACAGGGGCACAGAGTGTGGCAAAGGGTGGTGCATAATAGGTCACACAGCAAATCCAAGGTGCCCTCCTAAGGCTTGTGGCCTCTCGAGGTATAAGACACATGAGACCCCAATACAATGGAGAGTGAATTGAGGGCTTTAAGAGCGGCTCAGGGAGTCATGGGGCTCAGAGGTGGCTTAGAGGGGAATTAGAGGGAAGACAGCCTGGAGGAGGGGCATGTGAGGGGTCCATTAGTAATGAGAGTATTTCCTCAGAAGGCGGAAAGGATTGGGGCCAGGGAAGAAGACACTGTAGAGCCATGTTCATCAGGATCTGCTGGGGCACTTTTAAAAATACAGACTTCAGGCGCCACTCCCAGAGAGTCTGGCTCAGACGCCGTATTTTTTAAAGCCCCCTGGGAATTCTGTTGGGCAATCGGCTTTGAGACCCAATGCTCCAGATGAAGGGACGATATGAACAAAGGGGACAGTGCGAGGCAGGACAGCAAGGAGGTGTTTTGGGAGAAGGGCAGTGGGATGTGAACATGGAAAGAAACAAGAGGACACACTGACCCTTGGTCACAGAGGCCGGATCTCCATTCTGTTTGTAAATGGAAGCCATGAAAAGGCCTGAGCAGGGGCACAATCAGAGGGAAGAATACTGGAAGCAGGGAGGGACTGCAAGCAGGGCACCCGTTACGGGCTGCCAGCCAAGGGGAGGAGTGCACAGCCCTGACCTGGAGTGGTGACACGGGGATGGGTTTCTGGACCTGTAGTGGACAGGTGGGATGCCAAGAATCCTAGATCTCTGCTGAGGACACTGACCAAGCACATCTTTGAGCATCTGTCTGCTGTATGCTTGTCAAGCTCACTATCATCGTTATGGTAGATGTGATGGTTAATTTTAAATGTCACATTGGCTGGGCCACAGTGCCCAGATACATAGTCAAACATTACTCTAGATGTTTCTGTGAGGGTGTTTTTGAATGAGATTAACATTCAAATTGGTGAACTTTGAGTAAAGCAGATTGCCCTCCATAATGTGGGTGGGCCTCATCCAATCAGTTGAAGACCTGACTAGAACAAAAAGACTGACCTTCCCTGAGCAAGACAGAATTCTGCAGCAAAGGTCATCATATTTGAACTGAAACATTGGCTCTGTCTTGTGACTCTAGCCTGATGGCCTTTGAACCTGAATTATAATGTCAGCTTCTCCCTGGGTCTCAAGCTTGCTGGCTCACTCTGCAGATATTGGACTTGACAGCCTCCATACTTGTGTAAGCCAATTCCTTAAAATAAATCTCTCTCTCTCTGTAGGTACATGTTATTGATTCTGTTTTGCTGGAGAACCCTGCCCAATACAGTAGAGATACCTCAGTTTCTTTACCAACTCACAACCTCAACAGAGCTGCACTTTCTGTCCAGCAGCAGCAGCACAGGGGTGCCTTTTGGCCAATCCATAACAATCACCGTGGCACTGCCTTCCTCCCCAGAGCCCTACCTCACTTCCTGCAAGAGCTTGGTTCCATAAAACTGGGTGGACATCTGGGTTTTCTTTGTGTAAACTAAAATCTCTTAAGTAAACTCAGAGTATCAGGTGAGATGCTTTCAGCAACAAAACCTCAAACCCCAACTCATAAACCACAAGTAAATATTTAGCTCGTGTATTAGAAAGTCCAGGTGCAGGGCAGCCTCCAGGACTGGCTAACTCAGCAGCCCAGCATTGCCATAAAAGAGCAGGCTCTTTCCAGCCAGTCTCTGTGTCTCAGTGTTGGTTTCATCCTTAGCCTGGTGGCAACAAGGCCACCATGGTTCCAGATGTCTCAACCACAGCATCAGGGGAAAGTAGGAGACCCTCGCTGTCTGTGGCTGTATCTTAGAAGAGAAGAAACTCTTCTCAAGAGCCCACAGCAGAGTCCCCTCACATCTCATTGGCCAGAATTGGGCCACGTGGTCACTTCTGAACCAGAACTAGCGAGGTGGGTGAAATCCTATTAACTGACTTAGACTAACCACCTTGGATGTACTAGATGTTAGAGTTAATGACGACCCCAACTTTATCATCTCCCACAGTTGGGACAACCTCTGTTAAAAGAATCCCTCTGCGTTACACATCTGTTTGATAAACGTTCTGTTAAAGAGGTGGATGCTGACAGGTCTGATGGTTGCACATGTTGACAATTATTCTGAATCATGTTTTACTTTATTATGCCCCTCTAATATTTCTAGAAGCCATCCACTGTCCTGCAAATGCCACTACCAACATGTCACTCTCTTCCAATGCGGCTTTCTCCAGTCTTGAGTAAGAGATCACACTATATACAACGAGGATCAGTGAAGAGAGTGACGACAGTATGCCTAGCACAGTACATATGTCATCTAATTCCCCCAGGAGTTCTAGAAAGACACTATCATTATCCCCATGTCAGTTAGGGATGCTTCAGGTACAAGTAACAAAACAAAGACTTAACTACCTCCTGTAACACAGAGTCCCGAGTTTGATATACTAGTTCAGCGTTGTTATCAAGGAGCTTTCTATCCTTCTCCTGTCCATCCCCAGTGCACGGGCTTTTATTTACAGGCTCATGATCTCATAGTTGTAAGACGATGGCTTCGGCTACAACTATCACATCTTTGCAAAAATGAATTCGAAGCAGGAAAGAAAGGGAAGGAAGGTGTTTTGTATAATCCTCCAACCAGACTTCCTACTGGTCAGAACTTGGTCACATGCCAACTTCTCAACCAATCACTGGCTTAGACCAAATATGATGCATCCCCGGAGCAAGCACATTGCCGCGTAGATGAACCCAGGGCTCTGTTAGCAAGGAAAATGGGGGTAATAGCAATTCAGTAGGCAACTAGGTATCCGCCACATGCCTGTTCTACAAATAATGAAACAGTCTCCAAGAGAGTAAGTGAAATGCACAAGGTCACCCAGGCCTGAAGCGGCAGAAAGGTTCAAACTCAGCTGAAGATATTCCAGATCAAGCGTCTTTCCATAGTACCATGATAGCAGGTGAGGATATATGTCCTGAAGCTCTTTATTCACATTCCTGACCCTTCCATTGGCCAATTACACTTCCTGCTGGCTCTACCTGGTCACCCCAAGTGTGGACAGGACCCCACACTCACTGACCACCTGGCCCCATCACAGCTGCAGCCAACCTGACAAGGACTTCCACTTCACTCTTTGGGGGTACCAGACCCAGCTCTGCTGCTTTCCAAGTGTAGCCATTAACACCCAGCTGTTAAAGGTGATGACTCTCCATTTGCACTGAGCCATTTTTATGACATCCAGTGAACATGAGTGAACTGCAACCAGAAACATTTATAGACTTAATCTTAGGGCCTGCAATGATATAAATGTTTAATGCTTTTTCCAGGCATGGATTGGGGGAAGCTGTGTGTATAAACCTTGAATTGACAAAGCACTGACAAAGAAGGGTAGAGGTCACAGGAAAACACAGTAGACAAAACATTGGTTAGGGAATCAGGACACTTCCTTCTAGACTCATCTCTGATGCTGACCAGCTGTGGGACCCTGAGCTGGTCACCTCTTTCTCCTCTCTAGCTGCTCCCTCTTATCCTCCTTGCTTTTGCCCACAAAGACCCTGGACAAAAAGAACTAATTCTTATTCATCTTTGTTTCCTTTTTAATGTCCAGGGCCTGGCACATAATAGGTACTCAGAAAGTGTTTGAACGGATGAATGAATGAGTAAATAAATGAAGTGAATGGATGTCTCTCTCCCTTGAGGCAGGAGTAACATCTGTTATCTCCATTCTTATCTGCAACAGAAGAGGAGCTCAGCCCCGGTTGAAGGAACACACGAATGAACGAAATGTTCCAAACTTGGGGTTGCGTTTACTGACTCCACTTAGCTGTTGCTGGTCCTTCTGCCTAGAACTGTCTTCCCCTGACTCATTCAGATCTCAGTTCACATATCTCCTTCTCAGGGATGCCATAGCTGATGACCCTATCTGAGAAGATTCTCTACCCCACCTCCAGCACCTCTTTATGCTTCATCACATCTCCTTGTTCATTCTCCTTCATAGTACTTTTCTCAATATGTGATTATTTCATTTGTTTATGGCCTGTCTCCCCCCACTACAATATCAGCCCCTTGAAAGCAGTGCCTATGTCTGTCTTGTTCACTGCAGTATCCCCATTAGGATGTCTGGCACATAGTAGAAGTTCAATAAATATCTACTGAGGGAATGAATAAATGAATATGCCTTCCAGCCTTTTGTAGGGCTTCCCATGGCCCCTCTCCAGAGCCAGAGGCTCTTTCTCATCCATCCAATTCCCTCCAGGGTCTCTCACAATAAAAAGCATCTTAAAAGTCTTTCCGGCCTTGGCATCAGTAACCCCACATCACCTTGGCCTCCTACCCCTCTGACCATGCTCCCCATCCTTCTCCTTCCCCAAGAGCCCTGCTCCTCACCCTCTGGATTACTGGTTACATTTAATTATGGTACAACCACACAATGGGAATACTGTACAGCCATTAAAAATGATGTAAAGAAGTGTGTTTATTGATGTGGAAAGTCACTCACAATGTATTGCTAATTAGATAACAACATTTTATATAGGCAGTTAGATTCTGTTTCTACAAAATCTCCATGTGTAGGTATATGTGTATGCAACACATGGAAACTATCAGAAGATTATACAACAAAATGTTACCAGTGATACTATTTATGTATTTTCTTTCTTTATGTTTTCCAATTTTCTTATGACACTTCCATACCCCTTGTATAGTTTCTGAAAATTTTAAGTTGAACCATATGAAATTGCTACTTTGACAAATCAAAAGCAGTCAAATATCTTCCATTTCATATGATTGGATGAAATAAATAAACTATAAGCTCACCTAACATTTAGGCAGGATTGAAGGTTAGGAGGCGTTAGAGAGGCTATAAAGACTAAGAGACCCAGGAGTGTGTGCTGAGTGGAGCCGCCACGCAGGGAACCCCACGGACTCAGTGGGCAGGTTTGGGGAAAGACTGTGAGCCACCTGTGTTCTGTATTAGGGCACTAGAGTCCTTGGTCACTGCTGATCAACAGGTGACACCTGGCACTGTTGATGAGGTAAGCACTGGGATGGCTGGAGGTGATTTCTGTTGCATCTGTGGATGTCAGTGCCCCCTGCCTGGGCTCCACGCACCAAGTGGCTGATTTGGGAACGATGGCGCCCAGTTATCACTCGAGCAGAAGTCAGCGCTGCGCCACTGTCAGCAGCCTGAGAGGCTAAGTCAAGATTCACCAAAGGAAGGAAGGGAGGAGGTGAGGGAGGAGAAAGGGAAGGAAGAAAGGGTATTCATATTTCCCAAGCACAAGGGTCAACGGTAGGTGCTTTCCCAGGTGTTTCTGAACCCTAGTTTCTGAAAGGGGAGGCGACAGCGCATATTTATGACAATCACTTGAGAGAACTGAATGGTCAGTATTGAAGGGAAATCCCTGACGTAGACACTCAAAGGGGCCTTTCGTGAAGTTCCACAGCAACGACTCTGATGAGTTGCAGCAGTTGTCACAGGTAAGCACCCAGCTCAGAAGCGGGAAGCCAAGCGTCAGCAAAGATGGCAGGAGGGTGGGGTCTCCCAGGCGTCAGCAGTTCTGGGAAGGTCCTAACCAGCCTCAGATGCTGTGCTCAAACCACACACCAACACGCTCCGAATGGTTAGTGGAGACACTCACTCTCGGCGAGGGAGGGAGCTCCATCCGGCTTCTGGAAGGCCAGGGCAGCGTAAGCTGAGATGCACTCGAGGGAATGACAGCAGGAAAAGCAAATGTGATATACCTGCACATTAAAAAGACCAAAAAAAGCCAAAATGAAAATGGCAAGCCCAAGAATTTGGGGAAAAAAATTCAACCAAACATGACAAAGAGCTAAAAAGTCTGTATTTAACCTATTTTAAAAAATCAAGGATGGGCCGGCTCCGTGGCTTAGCGGTTAAGTGCGCGCGCTCTGATGCTGGCGGCCCGGGTTCGGATCCCGGGCGCGCCCCGAGGCACCACTTCTCCGTCCAACGTGAGGCCGAGTCCCACGTACAGCAACTAGAAGGATGTGAACCTATGACATGCAACTATCTACTGGGGCTTTGGGGGGAAAAAAATGAATAAATAAAATCTTTAAAAAAAAAAAAAAAACAAGGAGAAAAGGAATTCAACTTCACTAGAAATCAAAGAAATGCAAATTAAAACAAGAAGATGTCAACTTTCTGTTGTCAAATTAACGAGAGTTTTAAAGGTTAAAAGTATCTAAGATCCCATGCTGGGGGGGGGGGAGGGTTAATATGAGCATTCTCAATACTTACCAGCAGACGTGTGAATTTATATATATTTTGGAAATTAACAATATGTAACAGAAGTTTTTAAGAGCATTCAAGACCTTTGACCCAGTAATTCTATTTTTGAGCATCTGTCTTAGGAAAGCAATCCTTTAAAAAAACATAAAACTTCAATTATTTATAATCATTTAAAAGTTGAAACAACTTAAATTTTCAATAATATTGGGATGATTAAGTAAATGATGACATATTCACTTAAAATAGTTACAAACATTTACAATGATGTTTATATAGACATGTTAATAAAGACAAAAACAAATCAAATGCTTATCACATAATATTAAGTCAAGAAAAATTAGGAACAAAACCACATATAGAGAAGAATCCAAACTTCATAAAAATAAAAATTAAACAGAGTAACAAAGACAACAAAGAAATAACCCAACATGTGGAAATTAAGAGGTGATTGGAACCATCAGTGATTTGGGGTTTTCTTCAAACTTATTATCCAAAGTTTCTTTAATACTTTATGATGAAAAAAAACAGCTATATTTTTTGATGGTCAAAACATAAAAAAGATGCATGTCAAATACTTTACAGTTTCTGTATCATAAATAATAATGTGCAAGGATGCCAAGCACCCTCCGGACACACCTGTCCTGTTCTGTCTTCCTTCCCCTGAAAGCTGTCTTGCTTCACTCCTTGGAAGTGGGGATGGGGCGGATACGCTGGACAAACTCACGTAGTGCACAATGTCAGCCAACCCAAACAGAGGGAAAAGAAGGCAAGAATACACGAAGGGGAAAGATCTCATGAAACATATATAAAGCACTGTCAACTTGATACTTACAGAAAGGCAGAAATAAGCTAGAAGCATCCCTTCTTGACCTGGCCTTAAAAGAAAAAAAATTCTAGAAATGTCGAAAAGTGGGCAAACTAGAAAAGGACGCTTTAAATGCAGATATTTTTCAATCTCAAAGGGGGTTGAAATATTCTTATCTCAAAGAAATGGAAATTGGATGCATACAATTTCTCTGTGAGTTTGGTGATAGGAGGCTGCGGTCTCCAGGGGAAAGAGAAACCAGCTTTTGGAGTTTAAATCTCCAGTCCTTCACTTGCTGGTGGGGTGCACTCTGCAAGCCACTTCATCCCTTCCTGGAGGCTCAGTCTCCTCGTCTGTACGGTGGGAAAGGCACAACATCTCTCTGGGTTGTCGACCGGAGCCACTGCTCATTACGGCTTACCTGTTAAACACTCCCTCTCTGCCGGCACTGAGCGAGGAGCTTCACACACATGATCTTAATTAACAATAATAAGCTAGCACAGGTCGAGGGTGTATGGGTTTTATGAATTCCTCTGTAC
Organism: Ceratotherium simum simum; assembly: GCF_057802395.1. Lineage (NCBI taxonomy): Eukaryota > Metazoa > Chordata > Mammalia > Perissodactyla > Rhinocerotidae > Ceratotherium > Ceratotherium simum. The sequence continues at coordinate 8,738,280 of NC_141903.1, forward strand.
TTCCCCCTGGTGAATTGGTTTTAGATAAACAGCCTGCCCCTGGAACACTAGATGAGTCTGAGACAGGTCCCACTCCCTGCACTCAGGCAGGTCTGGAGTTCCCAGCAAGTCTAACATGCCCGCCTTCAATCAGCAGGACTTTATTGAGCACCTACTGTGTGCCAGGCACTGTGCTGGGTGCTGGAGACATAACAGTAGACACGCAGCGGTGGACCTTCTGCTCCTGGAGTTTACAGTCTGCTGAGGGAGACACACCAGAAAACGGGGCTTTGCAACACAGACTGACATGTGAACCATAACAAATCTCACTTTCACCGTTTACTACCCGTGTGACCTCAGGCAACTTATTCCCCCTCTCTGTCCCTCAGTGTTCTCACTTGGAAAAGGTGGGCAATAGTAGTTCCTTCCTTAGAAGGTATCTGAGAGTCTAAAATGGACTAATACATATAGACCACTTAGAACAACAGCTGGCACCTAGGAGGGCTATAGAAGTGCTCGCTATCAGTATTAGTCTGTATTAGGATTAGCTTTAGGATTAGGATTCGGATTAGGATAACCATAAGCAAAGCACTAGGGATACAGAACAAAGACACCTAATCCAGCCTAGAGAAGGGAGTGGGTGGGGAAGACTTCCTGGAGGAAGTAACATTTAAGCTGAGCCCTGAAGAATGACTAGGAGTTCACTTGGTGAATGAGATGGTGGGAACGTATTCTAGGATGAGAGAACCGTGTACGCAAAGACCCAGAGCTGAGAGAAGGCAGAAGGCACACAGTTAACTTGAAGAGGTGGGGCGTGGCTGACACAGAGGTGGAGGGGCATGTGGTAAGAGATGAAGCTGTCGAGGGCAGCAGGGTCAGAGCCTGCAAGGCGTGTGAGCCAACGTGGGCAGTTTGGACTCCATCATGAGGTCACTGAGGGCTCTCGGTAGGGAGGTTACATAAGCAGCTTTGGGTTTTGGAGAGCCCTTTCCAGTGGCCATGTGGAGAAGGACTGATGGAGGGTTGGCTGGAGGCAAGGAGTCCAGAAGGAGGCAGATGCCATCATCCAGGAGAGGGAGGACGGTGACCCAAACTAGGGCCTTGGCAATGAGGTGGAGAGAAGGGTCCGAGAGATTCGGAGGACTGAGGAGGGCTGATGGCAGAACCTAGTGTCTAAGGAGATGAGGAGGAGGAGCAAGCCAGGGGCAGACAGGCTTCTGGCTTGAGTGACAAGGACTTAGGTTTTAAGATCTGTTTTTAACTACTCAAGTTTCAAGCCTGTATCCATAACAAGATAATGAGGTTCTTGGAGGGCAGGGACTGTTTCAAGCATCTGTGAATCCCTGGGGCCTGGTACACAGTGGGCGCTCAATGAACGTCTCCTTGATTCTGGCCCCTCCCAGCCACCGGCTGTTCCACTGGGCTGAGCCCCTGCCAAGGCCTTTACCACAGAAAACCAAACCGCAGTGGGTTTCCAGAAATGTGGAAAACATCCCCTCAGGAATCCAGACGTCCCCGCGGCTCTCCTGTGCAGGGAGAGTTGGTGGGGTGGGGGAGGCCAGGCTGGTGAGGAAGGCTTGGGGCTGGAGGCCACCGCTGCCCAGGAGAGCCGTACGTGGCCCATGGGGAAGGTTTCAAAGAGGGATTAGGGAGAGAGTGCAGGTCTGTGAAGCATCCTGCACACAGGCTCCCCGTGCACAGGAGCCACCGAGTAAGGCCAAGCCAGGCAATAAAAGTCTCCAACTCCACCCCCAACACACACACACACACACACACACACATACACACACACAGACCACCTCCTCACCACCATTTATGGACCATCTCTGAGGTGCCCAGCGCTGGGCGAGGCCCTCTGTACACATTGTCTCCCGTGATCCTCTACAGCCCTGAGACTTGGAGATGATTGACAGATGAGGAAACTGAGGCCCAGAGAGATGAATTCACTTGCCCAAGATCACACAGCCATTAAGGAAGGGACTGGGGATTCGAACCCAGGCCTCTGTGGTCCTAAAACTCTTGCTTTTTACCACCAGTCCAAAAGGCCAAAGCCAGGAGCTGATGGCCCACGAGGTCAACTCAGCACGCAGACATGTTTTGTTTGGACCCAACACTGATTCAAAAAGTGGGAAATTTCACATAATAATCCAGATTTCTGGCTTCTCTTTAGAAACCAGGTCTGGCAACCCTGGACCCACCTTTCTGTAGGGCCACAGTTGGCTGGGCTGAGGGATAGCTGCCCCTCCAACGAGGGTTGTATCCTCCATTCCCCATCCGCAGCACACATTCCTCATTGATGTCCCTTGCCCAGCCCCTGACAGCACCTGAGTTTGGACTCCAGCGGGCCCCAGAGCTCCCTACTAGGAGAGAGACCCAAGTCACAGAGAAGATTCTGAGCCCTCTTTCTCAGCATCCTTCTGCATCCCCTTCTCTCTCTTCCTTGTGTTAAGTGCATGATCTTTAAAGTTAGGCCCGAGGCCCGAGGCTTCCCCTTTCTGAGGTTCAGATTCCTCATCTTTCAAATGGGGATGTTAATAGTACTTATCTGATAGGGCTATGGAGAGAACTACATGAGCTCCCAAAATCCGGGTTAGAGTCCCACACACCTCTCCCATCCCCCTTCTGTGGACGAGAATAGGTCCGGGGGTACTAACAGTCACGCAGGCCCAGGCCAGGCAACATCAGTCAGAGCGGAACTGCAACAGGCCAGGCTGCGGTGCCCCCTGGGCTGGATGAGGTGCCACCTCTGGGCTCCGACAGCCCTCGAGCTGACCCTCTCCTAAAGCTTGTTGGCCTCATGAACTTCCCGGTTCCTTCCGTGTCTGTTGCCCTCTTTAGAAGGCACACTTTGTGAGGGCCGTGACCATGTTTTCTTCCCGTCTGTACACTGAGAACTCGCTGTATATTAGTAAAATCTCTTAACGATGAAAGGTCAATGGCTCAGTCCTTAGTCCTTGTCTCTTCTCTGTCTACACTCACTCGATTTGTGATCCTTCCAGTCTCAAGGCTTTAAACACCATTCGTATACCAATGACTCCCAGATTTATACCTCTGGCCCAGACCTGCTCCTGAGCCCAGACTGCCACCTAACTGCCTACTCAACGTCACCACTCAGATATCTAGTGGACATATCCGACTCAACACTTCCACACGTGAACTCCTGATCTTCCCTCCAAACCAGCTCCACCCACAGGGCCTTCCCCCTCTCAGTGATGGCAACTCCATCCTCCCAGGGGTCCAGGCATAAAACCATGAAGCCATCCTTGATGCCTCTCTTCCTCCCACACCTCACATCAGATATTGATGGCTCTCGCCGCCTCCACTGCTGTCACCCTGGTCCAAACCAGCATCATCTATGCTGGGATTGTTGCAGTAGCTTCCTAACTGGTCATCCCTCTGCTTGTACCCCTGCCTCCTGGTAGCTATGCTCTACACCAAAACCAGAAAGTGATCCTTTTAAAACTTGTCAGGTCGTGTCTCTCTGGTCAAAATCCTGCAATGGTACCCTCTTACTCAGAGTAGATGCCAGAGTTCTTAACAATGGCCTGCAAAGCCCTCCATGGTCTGGAGCCCTCTCTGAGCTCGCTTACTGCTCTCCCCTGCAGTCACAGAGTTTCAGTGACTTTCACAAAGCCAGCCAGCTAGCAGGGCAAAGAAATGGGCCTGGAACTCAGATCTGTTTTGACTTCAAGGCTCTCAACCCTTCTACTACACAGCACAACTTCCCAGCATTCTCACTGCTTTCCCTGGACTGCACTTTTCTCGTCTGTAGAATAAAGATACTTCCTCCTACCTGGACTACATGGGAGGAGGAATGGGCTTAGATACTTTGTAAGATTATGTTCCACCTCCAATATTTGATGAATCTGAACGGGACCTGAGCAGGAGCTGTATTCTAGTCATTTCTACATCTCGGTGTCTGACACTCAGCAAATATGGAATGGATGGGTGGTAGAATGTGTGAGTAGAAAAATGGATGGATGGAAGGTAGGTGGGTGGATGGATGGATGGATGCGTAGATGATAAAGAGATACATGAGAGGACGGTTGAATGAAGGAATAAATTAATGAATGAATTAATACATAAATAAAGGAAATTCAGAAATCTGAGGAGAAGAGAAAATATTGCTGAAGGGGTAATTTCCTGGATCTCTGGTCTGGAGTTGGAGGACGGAAATAACGCTCAATGGGAGACCAAACTTTGAGCCAATGGGTCATCAACAGGCAGGCTGTGACAGACAACGGAGCACAGACTTCAGAGTTGGAAGGACTTGGGTTCAAATCTTGTCACAGCAGCTTACTACCTCTGTGACACCGAGCCCCAGTTTTCTGAGGGGCATTGGGGATAATATAGCCTTCCTCTCTTGTAGTCCTTGTGAGGACTAAATGAGATAGTACATCCATATATATTTTAAAGAGCCTGGCACATAATAGGTGTGCAGAAATGGTGCTGCCATCAGGGTTATGAAAGGCCTAAACCGGGAAGAGGGGCCTCAGCCAGGTCTGGCACCTCAGAGTGGACTCCTTGTCTTGGCACTGCCTGGGAAGCTTTGATGACAAGTGCCAGAGACAGAGGCCAAATGCTCTGTCTGTATCTGCCCATCTCCTGGCCATTGGCTCTGTGGCCAGCTGGCCAGGGGCCTTGTAGAGCACACAGGTCGGGCCTCAGGGCCGAGCAGGCCTGGCTGCGTCCGTCCTTGACAGGTTCAGAGGGCCCTCTGAAGGGGCCAGCCACCGGCCCTGCCCCACCCAGCTTAGGGGGAGAATTTGGCTTCAGGGTCTAGAGCCCCAACTTCTCAGGAAGCTCTCAGACATGAGGAACTTTCCATCCACATTGCAGGAATTTTTTGCAGAAAAGGAAAAAACTAAAAACCTTCATCCTTTGGCCTCTGGGAGAATATTCCTTTTATGTGAAACTGGCAGGGAGGAAAATTCAAGATTCCTTCTCCTTTGCCTAATTGATATCAACATGAAATATTCTGGTGTTGTTTTAATAAGACTTTGGTTTTCCAGCAAGAGTAGGGGAAAAAAAGAAAAAAGATCTTCTCCTGCACCAGAATATTTTTAGCGAAAATATTTTGCTTGCATCCTCCCGGCCCCCTCCCTTCCCTGTTCCTGCCCTGGCTTCAAAGGCACAGCAGTGCCGTTCTGGGGTGCTAAGCGGCCGCCGGCCCACGCTCGGCAGCCCCCTCCTCCCCTTGCATGGCAGGCAGGCCGGCCAGGGAGTGCCAAGCCAGGAAGATATTTTTTCCAGAAGCGGCATCTGGCTCCTTGGCAGCCACACAAGCAGTTGTGCTGGCAGCCGGGCTGGCCGGGGTCTGTCGTGTGTTTAGGCTGCTGCCTCTTCTGACTCTCTCCCACAGACACGATGTTCTCTCTCCTAGACTGGGCCTCTCCTGCCCTCTCCCCTCGAGAGGGTGGGGGGACCTCAGAGCACCTGAGGGCTTTGCCCCTTGCCTCCAACAGGGTTCAACACTGGAGACCCACCTGGGCTCCATCTCTTGCCAACTCGACCTTGGACAGGTGGCTTAACCTCTAAGTCCTCAGTTTCCTTCACTGGCAAATATGAGTCATCACCATCTACAGAAACGAATCTGCCCGTCTGATTTGGCCTGTACCTGACTTTCCAACTGAATATCTTATGTTCTTCCCATCATACAGGAAACTCCCTGCTAGCATGGCCTCCTTTGCTTTCTCAAGCCTCCAAAGTCCTTGCAACCCCAGGGCCTTTGAACTTGCTCTGCTCTCTTTGCCCAACTTTCAAACAGCTGGTTCCTTCTTGCCTTTCAGGTTACCACTCAAAGGCCACGTCCTTCGGGAAGCTTTCTCTGACTTCATCTTAAGCAGCCCCTTGAGATGCTATCACAGCTCCCTGGAGTTTTCCTTCAGAGCACTTCTCACGAACTGCTCTGTATTTGGTATTCTTTGCCCTCCCTACCCCCCAGTCTAGAGGCTCCGTGAGAACAGGGACCTCGTCTGTCTTGTCCGTCACTGTGTCACAAGCTCTCCACAGAGGGCTTTCCCAATGGCTTGTGGATGAATGCAGGGACTTCCAGGCCGTCTGGAGAAGCCTCTTGATTCTCCCCCCAGGCCTTGGGAGTCAGATGCCCCAGCTCATGCCCTCTGAGATGGGGAGTGGAAAAAGGCTGACGTTCACCTTGCGCCTCTGAGATCCCTTTCGTCTTCACCCCAACCCTGCAAGGTAGGAATTATTATCACTGATTCACAAATGAGGATTCAGAGAAGCTGAAGGACTGGCCCGCTGTCACACGGCTGGGACGTTGCCAGCTCTTCAACCCCATTGCCCTCTTTCTTCTAGTCCCCTTGGTTGGTCCTGCCACCATGCCATGTTATCTGGAGGCTCAGTCACGCCGCCGTGATGAATACAGATGGCAACCTTCACACAGAGTCCCTGTACCATGCCAGGTGTTCTCCATCCATCATCTCATGAAACTCACGACAGCACTGCAGGTGGAGACCATGAAACCCCACTATACAGAGGAGGAAACTGAGGCTCGCGGGGATGAAGTGGCTCCCTGGGCACACACAGGAAGTATGGAGTTCCTTAAGTGCTCAGTGGAGTGGACCCACTGCCACAGTGAGATCCTTCTGGCATTTCTGCCATGCTTCCTATGTCCATTATTTCACTGTCCATTATTGATCACATAGCTAGAATGTGCCTGTGCTCAACAATTCATCCTTAAATGAACGGAGGGATGGATGGGTGACTCCCAGGGCTGGATATGCATCTTGGTCTCTCTGGATAACAGGACCAACGCCCCAGTTCTGCCTCTACTCCCCACCCCAGGCCTAGGCAAGGGGCTAAACCCCGTGGATGTCCAGGTGCTGGCTTCCAGCGATGTGGCCTCCTCCAGTGGCTGGCCCCCCAGTGAGACCACTGCAGCCAGTCCATGCAGCTCTCGGTCTCCTCATCCTCACCACTCCCCAGAGGGGCCAGGGCTTAGAAATGACAGCCACAGCTAACTAAATCTGCTTCTCCAGCCACCTTCTGTGTGGCCACCCAACTCTACCTCTCCTTGAGACATCGGAATGAGGATGTTGGAGAGCATCCCTGAGCCCACAGGGAAACTGAGGCATGGAGAGAGGAAAGGACTTGTCAAGGTTACTCAGCCTTGGGTCCTGGGGTTGAACTTGGTCTAGGTGAGACAGGCTTCAAACGCTGTTTTATGCCCAAGTAAGTGGGGCCCAGCAGCCACCGGACCCCTTGCCACGGGTACATCGTTACAGCTCCCCCTTTGCAGATGGTGGCAGGCATGGCCCGGACTCAGCCCTAGCGCCTGTGGAGGTGTGGGCCAGTCAGCCTCGAGACCTTGTCTTGCTTCATGGGCAGCCCCGATCAGCTCACCACACACGATTAAACGCATTTGGAATGGTTTTCCAGGCCAGGGAGTAAGGCTGGAATGTCCTTCAGTGACCCCTTTGTTGTCCATCCCTCACCCCCTCTCCAGGCTTAGGCCCACGTCCAGCCTCACATACCCGGCCAACATCCCAGCAATGCTACAGCATGCTGCAAGGCCTCCAGAAGTACCGTCCCTTCTGCCCGGAATGCCCTTCCTTATTCCATCCCTCGAGGAATTCTCACTCTTCCTACAACATCTGGCCCCACTGTCCCCACGTCTGAGGCCTTCCTCCTACCTGGCCCCTGTCATCTCTCTACCCTGGCTCTCTGCTCCACGACGACCTGGTTATGGGGTTGTTTCCCACACTGGTCTCTGAGCTCCGTGCACAGACACCTTGCCGAATAATCTTGATATCCTTCCCCTCCCTGTGCCTGTCCCAGGCCCCAGCACATTTGGGAGTTGGTCACTGGTGTCCCCATTCCCCAAGGCTTTCTCTCTCCTGAGGTTGCAGGGGTCAGTCTGGAGATGTGGCTCATTGGTAAACGCTCTTGCTAGTTGCGGGGAGGGCTCAGCACTGCAGAGGAACGCCGCCTCCACCGGCTTTTCCACACGACCCACGAGAGGCCGAGAGTGAATCACATTCGGTTATCCTTTTCTCTCTGGTCCCTAAAACCTCCCTGGCCTGCTCACAGCTGTCTCCCCGGCACCCACACCAGCCTGGCGCAGAAATCTTTGCACGAAGAGATGAATGACCGCGGCTCTGAGCTCAGCGGGCTCCGAGCTGGCCGAGTGTGCAGCTTCCCCAGCCGCAGGGCAGCACAGTGCAAACATCACAGGTCTGGAGCTGGAGAGGCCCCGGCCGTGAGTCCCGGTGCTGCCTCTTCCCGGAGGGGGAGAGCGAGCGAGTCAGGGGAGTGACAGCGCGTCACTCTGGAGTCTGTTTGAGACTTAAAGGGTGAGGGCGCAGAGTGCACGCGGTGACCGCGGCTTCAGAAGGGTCTGTCCCGCCCGCGGCTGCCCTGCCTGCTGCTGCCGGGCAGGTGGGTCCAGGAGGGCCGGGCGGGCCGCTTCCTCCCTTCCCGCCCCGCCCGCCTGCCCGCAGCCAGCTGTGCGGCAGACATTCCTGCGCCTGCTCATTGATATTCAGGAATGGAACTCGAGCCGGCTCCCGGCTCCGGCTCCCGGTGCCCGGAGCGGGTGGGCACTCCGGGCCTCTGCCTGGGCCCTTCCGCCCGTACTGGGAGGGCCTAAACGCCCTCACCAGCCAGAGAGAGCATCCCAGGCCACGGACACCCGCAACTGGACAGCAGAGGAAACTGAGGCCCGAGGTGGGAACCTCTCGACAGCCCCAGGGCACTCAAAACTCTGGGGGGCATGGGTGGGGTCTCCTGACTCCCTGCACAGTGCTCACGCTCAGCCAGCCCTCTGAGCTGCAGTGTCCCCGGAGCCTCCCGCTCCTCCAGGTGCTTCCGAGTCCTTCCCAGCCCCACACTGCTCTCCGGAGGCCCTGCTCGAGGCCCCACGTAGGGAGGGGGACTGGATCGCAGGCCCGGCCTGGCCGGCCTTCCCACACTGTCTCAGCGGGAAGACTGACCGGGAGGCTCCTCTGCTCCTCCTTCACAGCCGCCGTTTGCCAAGCCCCCACCTCACACCTCTGGGTTTTTGCAGATGGGTTTGTTTTTCCTCAGGGTGTGAAAGAGCCGGTCGGTCGTTGCAGGGGCCTCCTCCCCTCCAAGCAGCTGGCTCAGGCCAGCCACAAACTCCCAGCCTCAGAGCAGACAGGCCTCTGACCCAGGGGTCAGAGGGTGGGGAGAGCGTGGTGTCCTCTCAGAGCCAGCTGGGACCGGCCCTGGGGGGCCCAGCCTCTAGGACTCAGGCCCCCACCCCAGGAGGTGGCATAGAGGCCCCTCCACCCTTTCCCTGGAGCACCACATCACCACCCCCACCACCACCTTGTAACTTCTGGTCACATTTCTGGGCCTCAGCTGAATCCTACTGGGCCCAGGTCTCCACACTTCTCCAAGTCACCAGAGGGACCCAGAGCAAGGCCTCACATCCCTGAAGGGCAGCCCATCCCCTCGAATTCTCATCCCCATACTCTCTGCGTGGTTTCTCCTTTGGCCCAGCTTCTCACCTCCCGTCCTTCTAGAACTTTCTCATGGTGCACCAGAACTCCAGCTCCATAAACAGCACACTCCTTCACACACACACAGCTTCCCCCTCTCCTCGGATCCTCCACTCCATGGCTCCATCAGAGCTGCCTCTCCCTTGAGGATATCCTCCCCTCTGGCCCTCCCAAGAGAATCTGGATTTCCTCTCACACCTCAGAGAAAGAAGGTGGAGGTGGTGCCCTCTTTCTCCCCATGGCCACTTTATGACCTTTGCTGCTCCATCCTCTTCCCCAAACACCCTTCTCCTTTGGGGTTCAGGTTGACTGGCTGTACTTCACCCCCATTACTATCGTCCACCAGCCTCTCAATCACTCTTCGCTCCCTGAGGACTCCCTCCCCCTGCCCCCCACCTCTTGCCGTTGCCCTGGGTCACTTGGACGCCCCCACAGACATCCCAACCAACACCCTGGCCTCTCTGACCTTGGACTTCCTCGTCACCAATGCCCCTTCCTCCACTCCAAATCAGGTGACATAACTTGTCGTCACCGGAAACTGCACTGCCTCCACCACCAACAATTCAAGCATTACATTCTCCAACTGCAACCCCGTCTTTGTGGTTCACTTGTTCCTGTACCTCCACTGGAACAGTTCTCAGACGCAGCCACTAGCTCCAGCATCTCCCTCTATTGCTCCCTGCCTGAGTCCTCTGCCTCTTCCCCAGCCCGGATCCCATGCTGGTCATTGCCATCACTACATCCTCTCCCCTCCCGGCCCTCTCTGCCTCCGTCAGCCTGACCTAGCTGACCCACAAGCCTGGATGAGCCCACCTCCACCTCCTCTGCTCCTGCCCCAAACAGCTGAGCTCAGCCAAGGACACTCACCCACGTGGGCCCCTCATCTCTGGAGTCTCCATCCCCCACCTGCACTGGGGCCCCCCAGTGCCAGCACCCCCCTGCTCTAGCCAGCTTGCTTTCCCTCTCCCCACAATGGCTATTTCATTGCTCCTTTCCACTCCTCCACTCTCTGATGGCAACCCTCTTCCTCCCTCACCTCACCCTCACCCAAGCCCCTTCCCTTTCCCTCAAGAGATGGGCTTGTCTTGATCTTCATAAAGATCATAAAGAAAATGGAGGCCTTCAGATGGGGATCCCTATGTCTCCCCCAGCAAACCCCCTGCTGCCCCTTGCTCTCCTCCTTCTCTCCCGTTACCACGGAGATGGTGGTCCAATTGCCACCCAAGGCCTGTCCCCGAAGCTGGGCTCCCCCGTCCCATCTCCTCTGTCAGTCTGACTCCCATCTGCCCCCTCCCCTGAATCTCCATTTTCTCCTCTGCTGGGTCCCTCCTGTCAGCATTTTTAAATGTTCTGGTCTCTCCCATCTTTAACTCACTTCAGTCAAACTTTCAACCCCACATTCCCAGAGGCTGAGCTCGTCCAGTCCATCAACGATGGCCACGTCGCCGTATCCAGGGGTGCGTGTCTTGGTCTCCTGGCAGCGATGGTGGTTATCCCTCCCTTCTTCTTCAAACCTCCTGGCTCTCCTGGTTTTCTCCTACCTCTGGCTGTTCCTTCCGTCTCCTTTGGGGCTAAGATGACCAGATATCCCAGTTTGCCCGGGACTGGGGGCAGCTGCTCACCCTTTTTGGGGTGCTGCTTTCTCTGCCTGTATTGAGTACCCTGAGCTTGTCTTCAACAACTTTTCTCCCCGCTCTGCCTTCCTGCTCCAAGTGTTGTCCCCTATCCCTGTGGATTAAGTAAAATCCACCAGCCAACGACTCCTAAAGGGGGGGCCTGCTGCCCAGCCCGCTCCTCTGAGCGCTCTCTGTCGTCCTCCCCTGCCGTCCTCTGAGCTCCTCCAGGGCAGGGTCACACGTTACTCCCTGCTGTGTCTCTGCCATCTGATGACTGCACAGGGCCTGGGACTCTGTGGTGATGGAGTTAGCTATGACAGCAGCGAGTGCACATTGAGGGCTCACCACATGCCAGGCTCTGCTTGAACTCATTCAATTCCCCATTTTAGAGGAGGGGAAACCAAGGCCACAGAGGAGCAGTGACTTGCCCAGGACCACACTGCTGGGAAGCCTGGAGCCAAGACGTGAGCTCAAGCAGCCTGGCTCCACAGCCCACCTGCCTGATCTCTGCAGGACGAGGCCCCGCCTCGTGTAGCGGGGAACCACGATTCGTTTATTGAGTTGAATTGAACTGAGTTACTTCCCCACTGGAGTAGAAGCAGAGACCCTAGACTTCAACCAACCTCCTCCTGTTCTCAGAACTGTAGCCAGAGGTACCATTTGCCAAGAACTAAAGAAATATGTAAGGGGAAGTTTGGAAGCTTAACCTGGAGGCAGACATCACTAGTTTTGAACGCCAGCGTATCCCTTACCAGCTCTTGGACTTTGCTCAAGCAGGTCCTTTATTTCAAACCTCAATTTTCTTATCTTTAAAGTGGGAGATAGTAATAGTAAAGATTAAGTGAGGGCAATACACATAAGGCACTTAACACAGTAGCAGGTACAGAGCTGATGGGCAATAAATATTTATTGAGCACCTACTGTGTACCAGGCACGGAGCTGGATGCTAGGGTACAGAATTGAAAAACATAGACTGGGCAGGGGGAGGAGCATTTACAATCACACGTGTAGGAAAATCTCTTAGGAAAACCAACCCTGTGAGATTTGGTTTCTCTGAGTTGCTGAGCTGTGTCTAAAGCCAGCTGTGCCTCGGCTGGAAGGGAAGCAACTCCATCACTTGCTCACACCTCTCTGCCCTTGCACAGGCTGTTCCTTCTGGTAGGGATACCTTTCCCTTGCCCTTATCTAACTGGAAAACTCCTACTCAACCTACAACACCCAGCCCAAGTATTAGCCCCTCTGTGAAGTTTTCTCTGATTCCTGCTGAATAGAATCAGTCTCTCTTTCTGCTGGTTACCCCTAGCACCTTGTATACACTCTTACCACTCATTCATTCAGTCACAAATTCAGTAAATAGATAAATAAACAAACACCTGCTGAGTACCTGGGTACCTGACATGGCCACTGAGGTTACAAACAGTAGCTAAACACTAACATCTACAGTCCTGAGCCACATAATGATGTTTTGGTCAACGAGGGACCCCATATATGACGGTGGTCCCATAAGGTTAGTACCATACGGCCTAGGTGTATAGTAGGCTATACCATCCAGGTTTGTGTAAGTACACTCTGTGATGTTCTCACAATGACAAAATCACCTAACAACCCATTTTTCAGAACGTATCCCCGTCATTAAGCAATGCATGACTATACTGAGTACTTATTATGAGCTAGATACTTTTAAATGCTTTATGTATAATCTTCATGAAACCCCTATAAGATAGGAGCTATGATTATCTCCATTTTACAGATGGATACATTGAGGTACAGAGAAGTTAAGCTACTTATCTGGGTCCCGCAGCTGGTAGGCAGTGAGCCAGCGTTGCTGTCTGGGCTCTTGCCCCTCTCCTGTACTGCCTCTCACAGGCTGGTTGGGTCAGTCCTTGCGCTTGAGTTTCAGACACAGCCACTGCTTGTGTCTAGGGTGACCTACCCACCCAGTTTGCCTGGGACTGGGGGATTTCCCAGAACATGAGACTTTCAATGCTAAATATGGGAAAGGCCCCGGGCAAATTGGGACAAGTTGGTCACCTTAGTCTTCCCTAGAAAATGTCATGGAACCAGATTCATGCCCATATCTGTCAGACTCCACACACCCTCCCAAGCAGCCTCCAAAGGAAAGAAAAAAGCCAGGTCCAAGTGGGATCCTGTCCAAAGGCAAGGAAGCCCCTTCTGGCTGCTTGTCCGGGCCCTCCCAGTCCCCAAGGCCTGCAGGCTGGAGGAAATGGACATAAGGAGGGGCTGACCCAAGGCCTTTGGGCCAGGAAGGTGACCTCAGAGCAGGTGCCGGGCTCATCTCATTCCCAGAGCCAGCCCAAGTCACCGAGTCACCGCCAAAGGGCACAGTTCCCGCCTCCGCCCACTCCCCTTCCTGGGGCCTCCTCTCGGCTCTCAGCAGGGCTGAGGTGATGCCTTTCCCAATTCAGCCGGAGACTGGGGAGGACTCAGTCCTGCTTTCTCCCCATGCTGGCTGGCTCTTCCGGGATGGAGGAGAAGAAGGCCATCCAGACAGGCTAAGACATCTCCCCTCTGCCCAGCTCCTCCCTCTCCCCAGCCCACTCTCTGGCTCTTGGGATCCACTCAGGCACCATCCTCCTCTACAGAAAGCAGTTACTTAAAAGTGAAGGAAGGGACAAAAGTCTTGAAAAACTGAGAAGCAAGAATGGAGTCGATAGCGCCATGCCTGGAAAGAGAAAGCCTTTAGCAAATGCTGACTAAATTCCATTGGCATAAAAATATGCCAAATAGTGCCTAGCTTAAAAATAATAAACTCCTCGACCCCACACCTCCCATCAGTGATCACCCCACCTTTCTTCTCCCCTTACGGTAGAATGCCTCAGGAGTCTGTGTTCACTACCTCCGCCTCCCCTCGACCCACTCTCCCGACCCCGCTTCCACCACCCCCGCCTTCCACGCCTTCCACGACTACTGCATTTCCGTGATGCCCGAGACCTCTGGTCGCCACAGCCAGTGGTCCCTTTGCAGTGCTCCTCTTCTTCCTCCTCCTCCTCCGTCCCCCAGCAGCATTTGGCACAGGTGATCCCTCCCCCCTCCTTCAAACCCACTTCGCACTGAGCTTCTGGACCTGTCTCTCCTGGTTCCCTCCTGCCCTCTGGCACTCCTTCCTGCCCGGCTGATTACCCCTCAGCTGCTGCCCCTAAATACTGGAGAGCCTCGGGGCTCAGTCCTGCATCTACACAGCTCCCTTGGGGGTGGGTCTCATCAGCCTTACTCCTCCAAATGTGTTCTCTGAACGTCCACTACTCCCATTTTATATCTTCAGTCCAGACCTTCCAGACTTGCTTTGCTTTGAATATCACAAACATGCACGTACACCAAGATCCCTGCACTTTCTGACTCTCTTTCTGTCTGCTCATCCCCCAAATATCTGCAGAGCTGGGGCCAAGCCACCTTCTCCAACCACTTCATGTAACGTAGCACACACCTCTACAGCACCTACCCCACACCTGCTTTCTCTCTCTTCATATCATTTATCACAGCCTGTCGCAGACTGATTTGCTTATATCTCATAGAACATGATCTCCTCCCTTCAGGGCAGGCACTTCTCTCCTGTGTTTCCTGCTTCAGTGCCAGCACCTTTAATAAAGGTATGTGTGTATATATATTTATACCTTTAACATATACACATAATATATGCTCTGGTGCTATCACAGAGCGGTACCTGGCGTGGAGTGGGCACACAGTAAATATTGGTGAGATGGATGAATGGAAAAAGTAGTAAATAATAAACAAATAAGTACACGTTTGAATAATGAGTAAAGAAATTAATAAAGAAATATGTTGATGATAAATAAAAGGTGGTCTACTATGGAATACAAGTCAGCAATTTAAAAGAATGGATTACTGATATAGGCAATCACATGGATGAATCCCCAAGTCATTAATCAGAGTGCAAGGAGTCAGACACAAAGAGTGCACACCGTGTGATTCCATTTATACAAAATTCTAGAAAATGCAGACTAATCCACAGTGGCAGAAAGCAGATAAGCGGTTGCCTGGGAGCGGGGTTGGAGGGAGGGATGAAATGCAGAAGGGCGCAAAGTCTCCTGGGGGTGGGAGTCGGGGTAGTGTTCTGTATCTTGACCGCGGTGGTGGTTTCACTGGTGCAGACATCTGTTGAAATTCATCAAATTGTTCACTTCAAGTGGATGCAGTTTATGGTGGATAAATTATACCTCAGTTAAGCTGATTTTAAATTAATGTTAGTGAACGAATCCATCAATCCACGCACTCACCCCCTTTTCCCTACCAACTGCTCCACCGGGGCCTCAAATACATAGATGTCACCCACATTGACACACCTTAGGTCTTTCTTTCCCAGCCAGACCTTTTCCAGTGAGGATGGGAATTGGTATTTATTTAGTGCCTACTATGTGCCAGACACTTTGTCCACAATTATTTTAATTCTTCCTCACAAAGGCCTTGTGAGGTGGGCAATATTATTCCCATTTTACAGATAAGGGCACTGAGTCTCAGAAAAAGAAAGCAACATCTCCAAAATCATACAGCCCCAAAATGGCAGAGCCAGGATTCAAACCCAGGTTTCTTAGACTCCCAAGCTGTATCACAAACTTCTTCCTACCGAGGGCCCCGATAGAAACTTTGTCTGTGTGTGTGGCCTCGTACGTGTCTCTCATCTCTCCAGGAGAAATTGTTGCCACTGCCAAGGGGACTAAATGTGTCTCTCATCATTTTGAGCATCATGAGAAGAGTCAAGGAGAAGCAGTAGCCAGGCCCAGATGTCGTCTCTGGGCCATTGAGGACAAAGAAATCACCCCAGCTGGAGCAGGAAGCTCAGCCAGCACCAGCCCTTTTAGGATGAGAGAGGTTGAGGGGGGCTAATCTGCGCCTGAGTGTGGGGCTCAGGAGGCCGTGTCAGCAATGTCAGGGATGTGTTTATATTGAAGCTGGGGTGGGAGGTGGTTCAGAGGAGACCTCGGTAGGACTTTGCCCTGTAAATCACAAGCTACCAGCCAAGTGTAAGGAAGAAGGAGGAAGAGAGGCAGAGGAATGCAGAAAACTGACATTTTTGAGAACTTAGCAATATTCAGGGCACTGTGCCAGACACTTGCACACGTATCTCACTGGAGCCTCACAGCACCCTGCCAGGTACATAGGATTTAATTTCTCTTTTTTTAGATGAAGAAACAGAGGCTCAGAGAAATGAAAGAACTTGTACAAATCACATAAATGGTACATGATATGTTACTTTCCTTCTACCAACTCTTTCTTCCTTAATAAAGGACTTGCTGTCTTCAGGATTTTTCCAATTTAGTATTTTCCCAATGAAATCCACTGCCCAATACATCTATTCACACATTCGTCCACTCATTTACCCACCCTTCCATCCATTCATACCTACATCTAATCTCTACACTTAATCATTCAATTATCCATCAATCCACTCATCCCCTCACACAAGCATTCACACAGCCGTCCGTCAGTGAATGTATATATGCATCCATCAGCACTTCATCCAACCAGATTCCACTCGACAACATCCGACTACCCAACCAACCATTCAATCACCCATTGGTCCACTCACCCACACATTTACTACCCAACCAATCACCCATTCATACACATATCCACCCATCTATCTATCTGCCCCCCCACCTACTTATTCAACCAATCATTCCATGATTCATTCACCCATCTGTTCATTCATTCATTCATCCTCCCATCCAAACACATAACCAACCATGTACTATCCATCATCCCGTCCACATGTCCAATCATCCACTTTTCATTCATTGACCCATTCAGTGAAAAGTGGATCCAGCCATCCACTTTCCATGTATACAAAAACACATACATGCTGTGATGGTTAATTTCATGTGTCAAGTTAGCTAGGCCACAGTACCCAGACATTTGGTCAAACACCAGTCTAGATGTTGCTGTGAAGATATTTTTTAGGTGAGCTTAACATTTACACCAGCAGACTTTGAGTAAAGCAGATTATCCTCCTTAATGGGGATGGGCCTCATCCAATCAGTTGAAGGCCTTAAGAAAAAAAATACTGAGATCTCTTCCCTCAGGTCTACGGAGTTGGGAGATATTTCTAAAGCAGCATTGGCAGGTCTTGGTGACTGAAAGAAGATGAAGGCATCAAGGAGGACTCCACGTTCCTGTCTTGAGAGCTGAGATAAATGGAAGTACCACTGCCTGAGAACAAGCCGATAGGAGAGGAAGGGGAGGCAGTGGGCAGTTCAAGTTTGGGCACGTTGGGTTGGCGGTTCCTAGGGAAGTGCTGGGGGGACATTCAGCAGATGCGGAGATATGAGCAGCTGGAACTCAAATGCAGAGAACTGAGGGTAGAGGCTTGAGTCAGAAGGAATGAGTAGGTGACAATCCTGTGTGAACAGAGGGGCCTCAGGGCCACAAACAGACTTCTCTAGGGGGAGCAGTAAGGGGATCCCAGAGGACTGGTGGCTCCCCTGGCGGGGCCCTGACCTCCCCCAGCTCTGAGCTCCTGGGAGGAGTTTGGCCCCTACCAGGGGCCCCTCCAAGCCGCTCCCTCTTTCTCCGGGGTTCATGGAGGGTTCACAGGAGCAGACGGACCCTGTAGGGCTCCCGCACAGATGGGAAATGGGGCCATATCAAGCTCCAGCCAAGAGGTGGGCCCCAGAGCTCCAGCTGGAAACCCCATTTGGGGGCTGCAGGGGTGTGTGTAAAACTGCTCCCTGGGTGGCTCAGGCCAGTGCAGCTCAGAGGCCAAACTGTTGTCTCTGCCATAAATCCCCTCGGCCATAAAGTCCCTTCCCCCCTGACCCCTTGGTTGGTGTGAGAAACTGAGGTTAGGGCAGGGCAGGGTGATGACCTCCTGACTCCGGGGCCCCTGGCCTCCCAGCCCACCATGTCGTTCCTTTAAAGGCTCCTGAGCCCACTCAGGGCCCCAACACTGAGGGACATAGGCCTGGCCTGGGAGTCATAAGCCCTGGTTCAGGACCTACCAGTGCCCTGGTGACCCCCATCCATATCTCAGTTCCTTATTAGCAAATTGTCCGTAAGAATCCCTGTCTTGCCTCCAGAGGGGATTGTGGGAGTCAAAGAAAAGGAGCAGTTTACTGTCATGGAGAGGAAGAACATTAGCATGCCGCACCATCATTTAACCTCTCTGGACCTCGGTTTCCTCACCGATAAAAGTGGGGTAGTGCTAAGAGCCACTTCAAGGGTTGGGTGGATAAAGTGAGATACTGAATGAGGTCCTGTAGGTAAAGTACAGAGCCCGATGCTTTAGAGCAAAGCCTTTTGAAAGAAAAGGGAAATACGCATTTCCCTTTGTAAAATGTTGAAAGGATGCTAAAATGGTTATTTAACCCTTCGATGATCAGGGAAAATGTGATTAGTAACGATTTTGCAAATTGCCTGGGAAATGGCGTATTTTTCAGTTGCACTTCATTTTCCTAGGCTTGTTATTAATTTACTTTACAAATGCGTGTATGTATATAAAAATAAATGCACATGGTACAAAACTAAGATTGTATAAGTGAAAAGTAAGCCGTCTTCACACCTGTATTTTCCAGCTCCCCAGTTCCCCACTATTATTAACAGTGTTTCATGTACTCTCCCAGAAAACTTCATATACATACATACATACATACAGAAAGGCGAGGGAGGGAGCCACTATAATGATGAGGAACTGAGGTCACTGATGTGGACAACAGGGACGCTGAGAGGCATGGAACGGGGACGATGGGTAGAGGAAGCTGTGATGCACCACGGAGATCGCCCCCTTCAGGACCGAGGCACGCATTCCCCAGCTGCCTGCGGTGTCATCTGACGATGGCACACAGCTGAGTCCCTCTCCAGGAACTGCCCTCAGCCAAAGTGAGCTGCCACATCCAAGGCTACACCCTTCCAGGAGCAGCTCACATCCAACAACCGGTCCCCTTGCCTCAATTCCAACAACCCAGAAGTACCATCCCAGCTCCAGAGGTCCCCACGGGATTGGGAAGGCCTTTGTTCCACTGCATGGCAGCTCAACTTCTCCCTCTGCCCAGGCTTGCTTTCCTCACCCCCTCGGAGGACTGCCCTGCCATGCTACAGTGGTGCAACTCCAAAAACTGTCACTAGTGGTGAAATGTGATGGGACGCTGGTGGAAGGGAATGTAGCACAGGTGCCAATACCTTAGACGTTTGAGAGGTTAGGGGAAATGGTCGTTATAACAATTCTGCAAGCAGACGACTATTGCCAAGTGTCATCGATACACTGGAGAAAGACAGTACAAGGCTGAGAGGGATTAATTAACAACTGAAAGTGAAGGGTAAAAGCAAGAAGTTCTCCTTCCTTGAAACCTAAGAAGGGATTCCATCTCCTGCAGGAGAGGACAGAGGACGCTGAGCATCACGCCTGGAGTAGCTAAAAGTGAGGCTTCAGAGAAGATCGGATTTTCTAACAAGTCTGCTATGCCAGAGTCATAGTCCTGCTTAGAAGGAGTGGGTCTCTAAGGATTGGTATGGGGACATGTGGGTCAATGCACTTAAAAATCTAGAATCCCTGAGTTTCCCTGAACCCTGTGAGTGTGCAGAAGTGGTCCACCACTCCCTGTTAAATGCTAGCATTTTTCTCCCATTTGAAGACGATGCAAGTCCTCTGTCTTGAAAGATAGGACCTACCTCACTCAGAATCTACCCTCATCTGCTAGATGGCCGCCAGACCAATAACTAGGATTAATCTCAACATAACCCAGCCAGAGAAGTGCCATGCCTGCCAAAGGAGAGAACAGGAGACTACCACTAACTCAACCAAGTAGCTTCAATTGCAGCTGCTGTGTTGGAGGTGGTGTCATGGCTATAGCAGATTAACATGGTGTCAGGTACATGGTATACGGCCATTGATCTGGAGAATGCATTCATTTCTGTCTCTATTAGGATGGGGGACCAGAAGCAGTTCATATTCCTGTGGGGTGGATAACAGTATTTCCCAAGGCCATGTTAGTTCTCCCAACCTTTGTCATAATACACTCCAAAGAGATGTGGACAATCTGGGCATTCCAGGGAATATCCCAGTAGATCAATATATTGGAAAGCTGCAGCATGAACGACCAGGCCAGATAAACAAGAAGTGGCAAGCATATTGAAGCCCTTGGTAAGAAATCTGCTCTACAGAGGGCAGGAGAAACAATATGAAGATTCAGGGACCTGCCACATCAGTGACATTTTTAGGGGTCCAGTAGTCCTGGGGCATGTTGAGTCAACTCCCTCGAAAGTAAAGAACAACTTATGGCATCTCACAGCTCCCACCATGAAGGAGGGAACACCGTGCCTGATAGGACTTTCTGCGTTCTAGAGGCAGCTCATTTCACGCTTGGAAATACTGTTCTGATCCATTTACCAAGTGACGCGGAAGCTGGGCTGTGCATGGGAAGTAGGCAAGGAAGAGAGGAAGTGGTTACAGTCCTGAGCCCTGGAGCCAGGCTGACTGGTTGTGAATCCTGGTTCTACCGCTTATGGCTCTGTGACCTTGGGTGGGGATAGACCTTGGGTGCCTATCTCAAGGCTGCAGGGAGTTAATTCATCTAAAGCACGTAGAACAGTGCCTGGTACATGGTAAATGCTCATTAAATGACCCTAAATGGCAGAGTGGAGAATCAAACCCAAGTTTGAGCCAAAAATTCCTTCCATTGCACCACCAAGACATAGGACCAAATGGCCTTAAAGCCAAGGAAAGAGGGAGGTGCCCATCCCAGGACTGCAGCAGGGATGCCTCAGCAATCACAGTGCAGCTCGGAGTGGAGAAAGAGGGAAGGGGAGAGGGAAGCAGCAGACACGGCTTGTGGGCTGAGGACTAGAGGGTCAAGTCTAGGCTGGACCAGGGGGGCTACAGTAGTCAAAGTCAGTCACACTAAATACTGTAAAAATAATAATAATTATAATTTAAAAGCCCCAAATGTCCTGTGGCCTAACCAAATACATACTTATTTCTTGCTCATGTCAAATCCCATGGTGGTGAGAGGTTGGTGGCTCTGCTTCATGATGTCACTCAGGGACCCAGGATCTTTCCACCTTGTGGCTCCAGCATCTCCCAGGGCCTCAGAGTCTTCTGAATCATCTGCAAATGGTCAGGAAATGGAAGAGGAGAGAGAGCACAAAGGATCCTGCCGGAAGCTTTAGGGCCTAGCAATAGCGTCATTACTCCCACCCTCCCTCCACTGGCCGAATCTCAGTCATGGCCTCACTTAGCTGCAAGGCAATGGGGAAACATAAGTCTAGCTGGGAGCCAGGGGGAAGAAGAGAAAACAGATTTGGGGCACAGTTAGCCAGTCTCTCCCCCAGGCCTTGAGCAGGGAGGCCAAAATGAGGCCTCCTCCAGGCCACCCCTATGCCTGGCACACAGCTAAGTGCTCAGCAGTCCCCACTGGCACCTGCCTCCTCACAGAGCTAGCATTCTGGGACTCCCAGTACAGAGGGCTGTTTATAGCCAGAGGCCGCTCTGCCGGGTCAGAGTCTGTGCTGTCATTCACTGTGCTGAACACCACCCTGCATCCCCTGGCTTAGAATGCTTCCTATTCAGGATGGCAGTTCACCACAGCGGCTCAGCGTCTGGGTGCTGGAACTAGACCACTTTGGGAGAACTCCAGGCTCTGCCCTTTGCCAGCTGGTGACCTTGCTCAAGTCACTTAACTTTAACCTTGTCTTGCTTAACCAGACACTGTGCTTACCACGCACCATCTCCTTTCACAGTCCCTGTAGCTCATTGGAATCAAGATGAGATAATGTGCGGTAAGCAGTGAGCCTGGTGTATAGCAAGGACTCACACAATGTGGCATCACTCTTATTCCAACTCCGGCCGACCAGCTCAGTCAGCTGAACCCAGAGGTACCTGCAACGGGAAGATCTAGAAAGAACTTGTGGCAGGGCCGAAACAGGCAGGTAATGGGAATCTGAATCGTTACCTCTACTATCAGAGGAGCTGAGGGTGGGAAAAGGCCTGCGTTGCTCAGCCCTCAGCGGAGAGATGGGGTCAGTGGGGCTCGAGGAACAGCCCTCTCTGACCTCCACTCCAGCTCCTCCCAGCCACAGGCCCAGGAGGCTTGCTCTGCTCCCTCCCCTGGAAGACATCAGCCTGCTCCCTGGTCACCTGTAGCCAGCCCGCTCTGATCCATTCTCCACATCTCCCATCGGAGAATCTTTCTAAAGCACAGCCCTGATGGCCAGCCCGACCTAAAGCCCTGGCGTGGCCCTCCCTGTGTTTCAGATGGAACCCGAGCCCTTGCAAGGCTGCACGATTCACCCTGATCTTGAGTCTTGTCTCCCTTCTCACACCATTTTCCACTACTCTCAGCCCTGCTCCACCCCCAAACACACCTCACACACACACCACTTGCTCTCGATGCTCTAGCCACTCTGAGCTTCTTTCAGTTTCCAGAACACACTAGGCACTCATTTTCTCTCTCTCCTCTGAGCCTTGGCACATGCTAGTCCTTTGGCCTCAAATGCTCTTTCCCCACCCGCATCTACCTAACTCCCACTCATCCTACAGAGCCCAACCTTAGATTTCATCTCTCCCAGGAAGGTCATCCGTGGTCACCAGAGGTTGCATTAAGTGAGCCCACTCATCTGCTCCTGCAGCCCTCTGTCCCCTCCCCAACTCCCCATGCCACTTGATTCCGAATGAATGGACCGGTATTATAACACCACTCTGTATTATAATTTGAGATGCATCAACATTCAATTTCAGCCTCAGAATTCAGCCCGAAACTGCTGTTTGGCTTCAGCCTTGGCCTCAGCTTTAGAAAGCCCATAGCCAAATGCCAACTCCACCGTCATTTTTGGCATCTCTAAACTATGCGTGATAAATGATCATGCAATCACATAGATTTCCCATCATGCCCAATCATTGTAACAACATCACTGATACATACAAGACACACAATTCAGGCTTATTGTTAATATCCGAATATTTACTTTCAAACATCGGCAATAAGTCCAAATGTAACTGTGTGGAAATTGCCTTGTAGGATTTACATCTTCTCAGTCAGTTAAAGGATAATGTAGTGTTGCACGCATAAAAGCCTGCAATAATTCACGACAGTTGTGAACGCTGCTCATGTTGTGTACAAAAACAATCATTAAGAAAGCTCAGATAGTTAATTCAGGGAAACAAATCAACAGTTGTTGGGAGACAATTCTCTATGGTCTCTCGCTTTTCTACACATCTTGGGAGCCAAGGCTCTAACTACCTTTTCAAGGATATCTGTATAGTGAACAACCCTGGCAGATAGTGATGGTGTCTCCCTCCAGAGCAGTGGGCAAGTGTGTCTACTGTCCAGTATAACAAAAAAAAATGTCTTCCTTCAGGGAAAAAGTCAGGCAAGTTTTCTGCCCATTATAAGGATCCAATTTGGGGTTGGATCCTTACAATGATCCAACTTGGGGTTCCCTCAGCTTGGGGTTCCTCAGCTGTGACACAAACCCACTGCATGTGCAGCATCCACCTGGCCCCTCCACATCGCCCCCATTAGTGAAGCTTATACTGCCTTCTGTGCTGTGGGTAATAATATCCTTTGTCTCTGACCCCAGAGTCTTGTGTCTTCTGCCAGCATCCATGAGATAATGCAGGCTAACTTGTTAACTTACAAGTAGGTAACATCTCAGACCCTTTACAGTTATTGACAACAATTTATTTGAATATCAGTGAGAGTTTGTCTTAGGTGAGGAAAATTGGCTCTGAGATTGAAGGTTTGGATGGATGGATGGATGGATGGATGGATGGATGGATGGATGGATGGATGGATATGTGGATGGACAGATGGAGGAAAAAAAGGAGGGACTCCTTTTGTGTGTTCGGGCAGGAGAGGTGACTCATCTCTCCAGGTCTGGGGAAGGGAGGCAGGTATGAAACAGCAGGCAGTGGGTGAATTCCCAGATGCTGCTGCCTGACCCATCACTTCTCCTGTTTCCAATCTGCACACTGACCCTCTCCAAGGAGGGCTGTGATTAAACCCAGCTGAACACCAAGCCCCAGGGATGGGAACTCAACACATTCTGCACCCCACTTGACAGGCAGATGGGGTTGTCAAGAAGAAAGAGGGAGGGCTGCCCAGGATCAGGGCACAGACCTCCCCCCTCGGCTGAAGACTTTAATCGAGGGATTATGCACATGACTAGTTTTAGCCAGGTGAAATTTGTGGAAAGCAGACAGGGCTCAAAACGCAGCAGAAACCTGCTTTGAATTTACAGAGCAGACCTCCATGGGAGAGGAAGGGGGTTGATTGGGAGTTCCCTTTTCAAGAGGAGAAGGTGAAGGAAATTTGAGAAAAAAGGGGGAGGAGGGCCCACTCCCCCTGGACACCCACCGCGTGTCAGGTAGGATGCTGAGAGGCTTAGAAATGGCCTCTCAGCATGGCCCAAACTCTAGTCACCCTTCTACCACCTCCACACGCAAGGACCACTTGTACATTGCTACTGCTAAGAGTGCAAGCTCTGATCAATAGGAATAATAACAGCAATGGGGCCGGGAAGCTTTCGGTGAAGGGCCAGATAATACATATTTTGGGTTTGCGGGCCGTATGGGCTCTGTCGCAACAGGTGCACTCTGCCATTGTAGAGTGAAAATAGCCTTGGACAACACATAAACGAATGGGTGTGGCTGTGTCCAATAAATTTTTATTTGTATAAATAAAATATATTTTATTTTGGACTGGATTTGGCCTATGGGCCATAATTTGTCCACCCAAATGTCAATTCAACGTTACAAAACACTGTCACCTGTTTTAAATATTAGCACTGAACAAATTAAAGATTTTTAACCCCCACAAAATGCAAGATAGTTCCAAGATAACTTCAGGAATTTTTAAAAATATCAATCCAGATAGCACCACAGGCAGGGCAGTTTAACAAGTTTGGGGTAAAACTTGTCTTCTCTTAATCCCATCAGGGTGGTTCTGGGGCAGTATGTAGGGTGGCCAGATAAAATATAGAATGCCCAGTAAAATTCGAATTTCCGATAAACCGCAAATAATGTTGTAATACAGGTATGTCCATGCTTAACAATTAGAAGGAACTAGAATATGTGGAACATAATTACACTAAAAAATCATTTGTTGTGTTTCTGAAAGACTTTATTTTTTATTTTTTATTTTTTTGCTAAATCTGGAAATCCTAACTATGTGTAATCTCATTTGGAGAGACTATTGAACACCCTCTATATCTAGAGCGAGGCCAGGGCCAAATGGAACTGCTGTCCCCAAACTCCCCCTACCACCCCTAAAGGCCCTAGAGTCAAAATAGAAAAGTCACTTTTGAAGCAGGCAGATCTAGGTTCATACACAAATTGCCTGGCACCTAGTGGGGACTCCATAAATTGTTGTTGTGGTTTTTATTTATTTGCAGTGTCTTCACGTGTTTTATTCTCTGCTGTAAACTCTATTACCAGTTTCGTGATCTTGGCCAAGTTCCTTAATTTTTCCTGAGCCTTAGTGTCCCCCTCTGTAACACGGGGATAGTGAAGGCACCTCCTTCAGGGGTTTGTGACAAGAATTAAATTAACCAATGCTTGTCACGTGCTTAGCATAGCACCTAGTAAAGCATGAGAACTAATTCCAGCTTCACATTCATTCTTCCCCTAAAGCTTCAAAACGATCAGAGAGGTGGCTATTAAGACCCCCATTTCACAGACCAGGTAAACTGAGGCTCCCAGAAGTGACATCACTCGCAAGGACTAAGCAGCAGAGATGGTTAGTCAACTCCACAATAGGCAGGGATAGGCCTGCTCCACACAGCCTCCACAGACCTTGACATGAGTCCTCCCATCCGCTGAGCCAGCTCCCAGCTGCCCAGCAGGTAACACTCGTCTATAGAAGTAGCACATTTTTACCTGGGTTGGGTTGAGCTACCGGAACAGACTACCCAGGGTTTTCCTGGCTGCTGCAGAGGAGATGGGGGAGAACCCCTCTGCCCCCCAAATATGCACTTCCCTGCATGATGATCTGCTTAGTGCTTGTGTTCACCACTGGGCTGTGAGCTCCACGGGGAGAGACTTCGTCTGTGGGTTCCCTGCGCTCTCCCAACACCCAGCCCCGTGCCCGGCACAGCCAGGAACCCACTAACACTTGTTGAATGACTGACCAACTGAGGCAACTAATATTTCTCAGGACCCTACTATTTCCTGAGGATTTTACCTTCATTTTCTCACTGCATTGTCATGCCAGTTCTTTGAGTTGGAACTAGCAGTCCCCTTTTATAGATGAAGAAACTGAGGCTCAGGGCTACAGTCATAGAAAGCGCTGTGACATGGCAGTTGACAGTGTGGCCTCTGCCACTTGCTGGCTGTGCAATCACAGGCAAATTCCACATCTGTAAGATGGAAACAATAACCTGATCTACTTCAAAGGGCTGTTGTGAGGATTCAGAGAATGATGGAAAGTACTCAGCCCAGTCTATGGGACAAAAGGGGTGCATCATTATTAGAGTGATGATTTTCATACTCACACAGCGACTAAGTGCTGGTGCTGCGACCTGACTTCACTGTCCCTTCCCCACACCAGAGAGAAGCGAGACAAGGAAGGGAGATGACAGTCTTTCACAGCTTCAGCCAGGCCTGGCTCCACACTGGATCTTCTCCTAAAAGCGAAGGCCTGGCCCTGCCCTTCCTGACTCAGTGGAGCCGGCGGGGCTGTCAGGCATGGGCTGGAAGCTCGCCTTTAACTGCAAGTCTGAGTTATGCCTCCCCACCAGCTGGGGCTGGGGCAGACTGTGCTAAGGACCGAATGGGATGGGAGAGGAAAGGGATGGCCCAAGGTCTGGAGTTCTCTGCCCCCAGAATAGCCATTCACCTCTGTCCTCCCCCAAACCTGGAAGATAGCTTGACTGCCCCCTGGGAAAGGCACAGGACAAGAGTAGATGAGTCCTCCTAAGGGAGCACATGCCCAGCTGCACCTGTAGCTCAACAAGCATCGTGGGAAAGAGCCAGGCTTTGGAGCCAACACAGCTGAGGTTGACCCAGCCTCACCCCCTCTGGATGTGTGACCTTGAACAGGCAGCTTCAGCCTTTGGGCCTCAGTTTTATCCACAAAATGGGTAGAGAAAACCTACCATACTGGGTCGGTGTGGGGATCAAAGAAAACTAATGTAAGAAATGCACTTGGCACACAGTAGGAGCTCCATAAATGTCAGGTGATGTTCCCTCCCCCTCTGCACCCACATCTGTCTCCGAGTCCCCACCTCCCTCTAGGTCTCTCTCTCTCTTCCCAGCTCATTTCAGGGCAGGAGTTGGAAGGAACTAGAAGACCATCTTGGAGGCAAGCCTTAGCCCCTGCAGAAGGGATCTAGGGCCAAACATAACATCAGATTATTAAAAATGTGGACTGTAAACACCAGCATAACTGGCCAGAACGCAGTGGCCACCAGACCACAGCCCAGCTGCTCCTCATGCCCGTGGCCACACCTCCTGCTGCCCCTGGATCTGGGATGGGCCCAGCTCCGCAGGCGCCGGGCACAGGCTGGTGTGTTTTCCCTGAGCTGAGCCCAGGGACCCTGGCCAAAGCCTGTCCTCATAGTCAGAAGGCTTGGGGAACAGCTACAGGGTCTGTGCTCAGAGGGGAGAGGCCTCGCCCTACCTCCTGCCCTTGGCCATCAGACAAGCCATGCGGAGGTAACCAGAGACCTGGCCCCACAGGGACTCTGACCTGACAGTGTGGTGCTTGGTGTAGGATGGGACCAGGATGGGAACCCCAGCACCCCCAGTGAACAGCTGTGTGAGCTTGGGCAAGTCACTTTACCTCTCTGAGCCCTAGGGTCCTTATCTAAAAAATGAGGATTTTGAAAACCATCCCCTCCCCAGATTGTAGTGTGAGGGTGAAATGAGATAATACATTTAAAGCACAGTGCCTGGCAGAATAAAAGGTAGGACTGGGCCTCAGCCACTTGGTTCAGCCCCAAGCCGGATAAGATTGAGGCTGAAGACCAAAGTCCCATCATAACTGGGGGCTGTGTGGTCACTGGAGTGGCCACTTACATTAGCACCCAAAAATGAGCAGCCTGGGTGCAGGGGTGAATGAGGGGGCTTTGGAGCCCAACCACTGGATTTGAACCCCAATTCCATGATGTCACAGTTGTCACTGCCCCAGCTGAGATCCAGGAGCCCCACCTACAAATAGCGGTATTACCTAGCTCACTGGCCTCACGTGCTCATTCAAGAAATTGCTGAAACGATTACTGAGTACCTACACGCTGCACAGCTCTAGAACCCATGAAGAGTAAGGCGGGGTTCCTGTCCTCCAGGCTGCTGTGAAGATGCAAGGAGATGCTGTGTGGACAATGCCTGGCATTTGGCCAACACCCGGTAAGTTGTCTTTCCTACACTGATTACCGTCTGCGTCTTCCCACCTTTTCTTCCTCCCTCCCTCTCCCTCCCTTCTCCTCCCTCCCTCCTTTCTTCCCTCCTTCCTTCCCCCTTCCTTTCTTCTTCCCTCCCTTCCTTCCTTTCCTCCTCCCTCCCCCTTCTTCCTCCCTTCCTCCTTCCTTCCCCTTCCTTTCTTCTTCCCTCCCTTCCTTCCTTTCCTCCTCCCTCCCCCTTCTTCCTCCCTTCCTCCTTCCTTCCCCTTCCTTTCTTCTTCCCTCCCTTCCTTCCTTTCCTCCTCCCTCCCCCTTCTTCCTCCCTTCCTCCTTCCTTCCCCCTTCCTTTCTTCTTCCCTCCTTCCTTCCTTTCTTCCTCCCTTCCTCCTTCCTTCCCCCTTCCTTTCTTCTTCCCTCCCTTCCTTCCTTTCTTCCTCCCTTCCTCCTTCCTTCCCCTTCCTTTCTTCTTCCCTCCCTTCCTTCCTTTCTTCCTCCTTCCTCCTTCCTTCCCCCTTCCTTTCTTCTTCCCTCCCTTCCTTCCTTTCTTCCTCCCTTCCTCCTTCCTTCCCCTTCCTCCTTCCTTCCTCCTTCCTTCCTGCTTCCTCCCTTCGTCCTTCCTTCCTCCCTCCCTCCTTCCTTCTTCCCTCCCTCCTTCCTTCTTCCCTCCCTCCTTCCTTCCTCCCTCCCTCCTTCCTTCCTCTCTCCCTCCTTCCTTCCTCCCTCCCTCCTTCCTTCCTCCCTCCCTCCTTCCTTCCTCCCTCCTACCACTGAGGCATGAATCAGACCTTGGCCCTCTGGGAATAATTACATGGAGAATGAGGGTAGAGGGTCCAACCCCCCATTCCCTAAACAGGTGCCAAGCCCTTCTTGGCAGGTGTAGACGGGACCTGGATGGAAAAGACAGAGTCGGTGGCCGCAACAGGAGAAAGGGTTTAGAAAAACAACCCGCTCAAGTTACCTTCCTTGCAGCCCTGAATTTCTCTGACCCGCAGCTCTGAGAGGGAAGGAGAACACGGGCTGGATGACTCAGCGGCCCTCTCTGCACTTTGTTCCAACCCCGGGGGCCTGGGGAAGCCCCTTTTGGGGAGAGGAAGATGCTGGTTGCCCAAGTTGGGACTGGCCCTGGGACTCCCCAAAGTCGAGCCAGGGTCACGACCCCACAAGGATAGGGCTGTGCACCCTCCTGGCCAAGGCCTCGCTGGCCTGCCCGCCTGTGTCTCTGCCCAGCCTGGCTGAAACCTGAGCCAGAGAGATAGAGCCCAGCCGAGCCAGCCAGTTATGTCTTAATGTAATTTAGCTGTAATCACAGCGTGTTTGCCTTCGCTATAATTAGTAAAATGTGGTTGTTTTCTGTGTTCCTGGAAGATGTCTGAGCCAGAGCCAAGTCCCCATTGCTTTTCTGACAAGCTCTCCCCAACAGGCCCACCAGCAACACCATGGGTTTACCAACACTTTTTCCCCCTTAACCTGAGTCCTCCTGAGTCCTGAGTTGGCGACTCTCCCTCCTGGCCTCCAAGGCCAGGCCCCGAGGCTCAGCACAGTGCAGGGCACGCAGTAAATGTCGGGGGTCAAACTGTCAAGCCGTCAAACCAGCAACAACAGAAAGGCATGTAGGGGAGGAATTCCTTTTTTAGGGATTCCACAGGATCCTCAAAGAAATGTGTGTGCGTGCATGAGTGTGCGTGTGCGCCTACGCGCACACAGCTGTCTGCATATGGGTGTATCCGTGACAACGAGCACAGCCAGCTGTGTGTGGGGCTCACCTGCTGTGACTCTAGGTCTGTGCGTGTCCGGCTGATGGTGCTGGAGCCCCTGCGTGTAAGTGGGGGCACTGTATGTGTTGAGGGCCACCTGGAGGGTACCAGAGCTGACCCTCAATGCTCTGATGACCATGTAGGGGGTTGGGACAGGGCAAAGGATGTGGAGCACCCGAGTCCCACTGTCCCACAATCCATTTCTCACATCTTCTGCCTTGGATTATAGTTAGTCACAGTGCTTTGCCCTTTCTTTGAGCATTCAGTAAACCTTTTTGGGTCCAGCTAAGAGTTGTCACCTGTCACTCTTGGTGGCTTTCCATTCGGTCTCCCTGTACTGTCTCACTCCCTGACTTATTCATTCAATGAATATTTGTTAAATAATTACATGGGCTAGACTTTGCGGTTTTTGGTTTTGGGGGGTGGTTTGCATGAAGGATCAAGATTCACATTTCCTCCTTTGTCAAAGTCTCTCCTAATGGGAGACATATTTAGGATAGGTTTCAGATTTTTTATTATTATTTTATCAGTCACCACATAAAATAAAGTGATAGCACCCACTTCATAGAGTTCTTGTGTACAGTTCACATCTAACGTCCCCAGCTCAGTACCTGGCACACCGGAAGTACTTGTTCAGTATCAGTGATGACAGTATTTCACAGAGGTGGTGGAGCAGTCGGGGTTCTGGGGTGTGGACCACGGTGTGACCTCAGGGAGGATACTTACCCTCTCTGAGGGCATTTTTTAAATTTTTTTTTAATTTATTTTATTTTTTTCCCCCCAAAGCCCCAATAGATAGTTGTATGTCATAGCTGCACATCCTTCTAGTTGCTGTATGTGGGACGCGGCCTCAGCATGGCCAGACAAGCAGTGCGTTGGTGTGCACCTGGGATCCGAACCCGGGCCGCCAGCAGCGGAGCGCGCGCACTTAACCGCCAAGCCACGGGGTCGGCCCCTCTGAGGGCATTTTGAAGGTGATTGATGCGTAAGTGCTCAGTAAATGTTAATGATTATGTTAACAATTGTGTGGGCTTTGCTTTTTCAATTGACTTCTAATTCTTGGAAAGTGCCCCCATTAACCACTTCTCCAGTTGAGCCCCTAAAGTTCTGTCATCAGCGGAAATGAATTCCTTGCTGAGCCAGCTGGATTCTGCATCAGAGGAATGCTGAGCGCTGGTTGGCTGCATTATCCTGGACTCTGAACGTTCTGATTGGCTGGAACGCTAGTCAGTGTGGCCCATTCTCCAGAGCGCACTTAACAGAAATCGTTGGAGAGTGACGGCAAACTGTGGATTTACCTGGGTTATTGTTCTGTTTATCTTTTCTCAGTAAATCTCACCAGTGTCCAGCTCTATGATTTTTGCAGATAAATTCCTCCAAAACACATCTCCCCTTACAAAGTGCATAAATGTGGTATTTACCCCACGGGGCACTTGGATGACTGAAGTGGGAATGTGCTGGTGTGCAGTGAGGCCCAGTTCCACATTCTCACGTTAGGCAGGAGGGTGTTCTTGGCCCTTGCTCACATGAGGAGCCTCCAGTTCTCCTTGCGATAGGGCACTTCCCTCTGCCAGGCCCTCCTCTGGCCAGGCACAGAAAGAGATTCATTTTTGAACCATGATACCAAGTGGGGAATTTCTCTCCACCCTGTACATCTCTGAGATCTGAGTGGTCATGGTTTTTCATTCATTCATTCACGCACTCACTCACTCGCTGTGCCTTAAATGCTGTGCTCAGCTCTCAGCAGGTATTTAGAAGAGACACAATATCAAGGCAGTGAGAGAATACACAAGGTGAAATGACAATAAAGGCAATACAGAGAACTAAAAATGGCCATTGCATATATGAAAAAATCCTTCACCTCACCAGTAATCCTAAAACTCTATATTTAAACAAGAAGATGAACTTTTTTTTTGCATCTTCTTTTGATAAAGATTAAAAATGTTAATGTTTGGGGCTGAACCGGTGGTGTAGTGGTTAAGTTCACCCACTCCACTTTGGTGGCCTGGGGTTCATGGCCCAGATCCCAGGTGCGGACCTACACCACTCATCAAGCTGCGCTCAGGGCCCATCTTCCTCACCAAAAAAAAAAAAAAAAGTTAATGTTAGTGCTGAGAGTGTGAGAAAACAGGCTCTCTTATGTAGTCTTAGTAGGGATCTAAATTGAATCAACATTTTTGGAAGATAATTGAGCAAGTTCACGTCTAGGATTTATCTTAAAGTAAAACTTGGGCAAACACACAAAGATAGGAATTTTGTTATGGCATTTATAGTAAGAAATTTTAAAAAATACAAATGACCATCAAGAGAAGATTAACTAAATAAATTGTGGTACAATATGAATCCATTGAAGAAAACGGGGATGTTAGTAGCAATGAAAGATATGTAAAACAAAATAAGGTAAAAAGCAAGTTGTAGAAAGGTCTACAGTGCATATAACATTAATAAATGTATATATAATAGATAGATATTTTATAAAATATTCCAAAAGGATATGTGCTATTCTTGATAGCGGTGTTTTGAGGGGATGATTTTCATAAATCAATAAACTTTATCTTTTAGAGCAATTTTAGGTTCATAGCAAAATTGAGTGGAAAATACTGAGTTCCTGTATACCCTGCCCCCAACCCCACACAGGCACAACCTCCTTCCCATCAACATCTCCCACCAGAGTGATGCAGTTGTTACAATTGATGAACCTACAATGACATATCATTATCACCCTAAGTCCATAGTTTACATTAGGGGTCACTCTTGGTGTTGAACATTCTATGGGATTGGACAAATGTATACTGACATGTATTCATCATTGTAGTATCATATAAAATAGTTTCACTGCCCTAAAAACCCTCTGTGCTCTGCCTATTCATCCCTTCCACCTCCCTAACCCCTGGCAACCACTAATTTTTTTACTGTTTCAATAGTTTTGCCTTTTCCAGAATGTTGTATAGTTGGAACCACACAGTATGTAGGCTTTTCAGACTGGCTTCTTTCACTTAGTAATATGCATTTAATGTTCCTCCATGTCTCTTCATGACTTGATAGCTCATTTCTTTTTAGCACTGAATAATATTCCATTGTCTGGATGTACCACAGTTTATTAATCCATCCACCTACTGAACGACGTCTTGATTGCCTCCAAGCTTTTGCGATTAGGAATAAAGCTTCTATAAACATCCATGTGTAGGTTTTGGTGTGAACATATGTTTTCAACTTATTTGGGTAAATATCAAGGAGCACAATCGCTAGATCATATGGTAAGAGTATGTTTAGTTTTATAAGAAACTGCCAAACTGTTTTTCATAGTGGCTGTACCATTTTGCTTATTGCTTCATATTCTTGCCAGCATTTGGTGTTGTCAGTATTTTGGATTTTGCCACTTTCATAGGTGTGTAGTGTTATCTTAACATCATTTTAATTTGCAATTCCCTAACGATATATGATCTTTTCATATGCTTACTTGCCATCTGTATATTTTCTTTGGGGAGATGTCTTTTCAGTAGGTCTTTTGCCCATTTTTTAATTGGATTGTTCATATTCTTATTATTGAGTTTTAAGACTTCTTTGTATATTTTGGGTAACACTCCTTTATCAGACATGTCTTTTGCAAATATTTTTTCCCAGTCTGTGACTTGTCTTCTCATTCTCTTGACATTATCTTTCACGGAGCAGAAGTTTTTAATTCTAATGAAGTCCAGCGTATCAATTATTTCTTTCATGGATTGTACCTTTGGTGTCGCATCTAAAAAGTCATCCTCATGTCCAAGGTCATCTAGGTTTTCTCCAAAATCTTACAGGGTGGGATGGCAGCCTGGAGACCCAGATAAGAGCCGATGTTGCAGTTCACGTCCAACAGCCATCTGCTGCAGAATTCCCTCTTGCTCAGGGGAGGTCAGTCTATTCAGGCCTATTCAGGCCTTCAACTGATCAGATGAGGCCTACCCGCATTATGCAGGGCAATCTGCTTTACTCAAAGTCCACAAATTTAAAGGGATAAAAAGAGATAGTACACGATGACAAAGAGGTCAATACTCCAAGAAGACATAACAATCCTTAACGTGTATGTGCCTGAAAACAGAACATCAAAATACATGAGGCAAGAGCTAAGACCTGCAAGGAGAACGAGATGAATCCACCATTGTAGCTGGAGACCTAGCGCTGCTCTCTCAGTACTAGACAGAGCCGGCAGGCGGAAGATCAGTAAGGACGTGGCTGAACTCAACAGCACCATGGATCAACTGGATATAATTTAAATGTTAATCTCATCCAAAAACACCCTCACAGAAACATCCAGAATATTGTTTGACCACATATCTGGGCACCATGGCCCAGCCAATTTGACAATAAAGTTAACCATCACAGCATTGTTTACAAGTCTGCATTTTCTCAGAACTTTTACAGTGTGTCTGTTGTGCTTATCATCAGAAAAAGTAACAGTAATAAAAAATTAAATAAAAAGTAATAAAATATGGTAAATGATAAAATAATGACATATTGAAATTCTAGGATGCGTTTGTAACGTGTTGCTTCAAAATGTGGTATCTGAAAACCTGGTAGGAAATAATGCTCAGATTATGGTTAAAGTGAGAGGGAGGTGCTCAGTGAGAATCCCGGGTGGGAAGAATCTCCGATGCGTAAGGGATACAGACTTGATGACTCCTACATTTGCTGCTCAGACATCTTTCGTTTTCGCTTCCATCCACGTTGTCCTCTGTGGCCAGATACATGAGGTGCCAACAAGGATAAATGTTCCATCTGAAGCTAGAAACTGTTGGTGGAACTTAGGATTGAGCAACAGGATGGAAGAAAGAGAAGAGAGGTGCAAACGGGCCAGGGATGCACGGGAGGCAGAGAGCAGGAGAAAGCGTGGAGGAGGGAGGAGGGACCCAGGGAGGGAAGCGAGGAGGAAGATTCTCTCAATAAGTCTGAGCAGATGGGCAGCTGCTCCACGCCTCCCAGAGCTGGCGTGGAAGAGAGGTCCCCGTCCTGCTTGTGCCGGGGAGTCCACCGGGGCTGCAGTCAGCGCATGCCAAGGACGCCCCTGCCGGTGACCTGCTAACGTTCTCATGTCCCACACATGGCCTTCACCGGGTCCCAACCCCCTCCACCCATTTTAAGACTTTTACTGACTCCCCATTGCCCTTGGAACAAAGCCTAAACCACCTAGCCTGACACTCAAAGCACTCATGGGGGGCCAAGGGTTCCCCAAACTTGTCTCCCGAGGCAGCTGCTCCGGCCACGCCCAGTTCCTTGAATGGTCCCAGCTTTCTCCTGGGTCCCCTCTGCCTAGAAGTCTTCCCAGTGCCCCGACAGCCTGGGGTGAGTCATCCCTCTCTCTGGGCTCAGACAGAACCTTCTAGCACCCTGTACAGTGACTACAGCATTGTGCCTGCCTCCTCCCCACACTGTGGCCCCTGAGGTCAAGGACCATACGGCATTTATTCTGACGTCCCTGACGGCATCCTCTGCGGTAGACGTGTGTCGCATGGTGTGGAGTCACTTGCCAACCCCTGGCTCCTTCATACCCCTACAAGCCCACCCACTGCCATCATCACTGCTGTGGACCGCAGGCTTGAGCGGGAAGCAGAGGGGAGCGAGGACACACCAGATGACACTAACACCGGCCCTCAGTCACTGTGTGCCCGCCACATGCCGGGCACGTTTCTAAACGCTGCACATGGATTATCGTGTGTAATCCTCATTAAGAACTTTATAAAGTTGGTGCCGCTATGAGCCCCATCTACAGATAATGAAACGGAGGCTGGAAAGGTTAAGTCTTTGCCCAAATCACACAGGTGGGGGGTGGGCCGGGATGTGAACCCCAGCTGTTGGACTACACAGCCCACACTCTTAAGCATTAGTCTCCATAAAATCACCGTACAGAATCACCAAAGAAGATCTCATGTCTTGTCACAACTCGGCGAAATGATCCTAGAGTTTGTCTTGAAAGATAATTGTGAGAGAAAAGCCATGAAATGTTTGAGACAAAAGAACGATTGGGGTGGGGGAGCTCTTGCTCTACCAGATATTAAAATGCGTTATCAAGTCACAATACGTAAAACTGTGGAATTGAGTCTAATCTCACAGACAAGCATTTATAAGGATGGACTCACATAACAAAGAGGTCATTTTACCTTGCAAGATAGGCAGGGTGGGTGTTATTTTCACTGTCAGCATTGCACTGCCCTTTCACAGATGTGGAAGCCAGGTCCCAGAGGGGAAGGTGAGTCACACGCCACAGTGAGGCCCTCTGAGGGGAAATGTCTGAAGTCATGGAGGGAGGGGAGCTGGGTCAAGAGAACTTGAGAGCAAAGACAAGAACCTCTTTTCCTTTGGAGGTGTGTGTGTGAGCGAGCGACATCCAGGAATAGAACTGTCCCCACTCCTGCACCCTTAGCAGGCATCACTAATCCATCTCTGCACGCTTCCTGGCTGAACAGATGCAGCCTGAAATTCTCATTAATGCAAAGCCGCCACCGATCAGGGAGGACTGACTCATGAGATGAAAATACTCGCCTTCTTAATCTGGGTCAAACCACCTTCCCCTGCAGACGATGAGCCAGGGTGTGGAGTGGGGCTCTGTCACACCACACTGTGTCTGGAGCCTTCCCAGCAGCTCCACCAAATGCCATCTCATCATGTGTCACCTTACGTCAGCTGGGGCCACCCTTCCCTTCAACCTCCAGACACAATCACTCCAGCCCCACCCCACACGTGGCTGCAGGAAATGCGGGGCTCTCCTGAATGCTTCTGAGGAGCCCCCGCGTGGATGCCAGTCTTCCCCTCATTGTTTTCTGTCCCACTGCCGGCTGTTCTGTGGTCACCTCTGCCTATCTGGTGACCTGGGCCACCAGCTGCTGGCCCCTCTCCACCCCACTTTTCCCCAAGCCCTCTCTCCTTCATTGCCCAAAGCACCCCAAATACAGGGCTTTTGCCCCCCAAATACAGGGCTTTTGCCCATGACAGGGATATTCCTGCAAAGAACAAAACCCAATTTAAAACTGGGAACAGAAAATAGTCTGTCCCTGGAGTTTGCTGGCCCTTTGCCCCAACAAAGGGAATCTCTCGTATGTTTCTTGGGAGTCCCTTCTCTCCCTTTCCTTTTACCCCAAAAAACCATAACTCCTACTTTGGGGCCACCTAAAATGGAAGTTTCCCCTAGCAGGGATGAAGGTAGTAGAGGCGCCATGAGATGGGGGACGCTTGCAAAGCCACACTCCCTGCAGCCCCCGCCCTGCCTTTGCTCATGCTGTGTGCCCCCCACCCCCCACTTCACCCTTCTCCTGATGCGTCCTCTCCTAATCTCGCCTCACCCTCAGGCTAGGTTTTCTTTCTGGGGGACCCTCCTAGGCTGAGTTAGGGGCCCGGCCTCAAGGACCCCATAGGCCCCTACGACATATTATCAGGTTGGATTTGGTCTACAGCTTTGTTTGGGCTGCCCAGATTTTTTTTTAATATCTACCTTTTCTGATATATGCTTTTCCCCCCCAGATTTCTAAAATTAGTTTTAAATTAATTTTCAAAGTTTTGGAAAATGGAAGAGTTCACACAAATATCAAAATTTCTGATTTGGCTTAAAAAACTAGAGGCTCCAGGGGCTGGCCCAGGGGCGTAGCGGTTAAGTGCGCATGCTCCACTTCGGCGGCCCGGGGTTTGCGGGTTCGGATCCTGGGCGCACACCAATGCACTGCGTCTCAAGCCATGCTGTGGCGGCGTTGCATATAAAGTAGAGGAATCTGGGCACAGATGTTAGCCCAGGGCCAGTCTTCCTCAGAAAAAGGAGGAGGATTGGCATCGGATGTTAGCTCAGGGCTAATCTTCCTCACACACACAAAAACAAACTAGAGGCTCTGACCACATTGTGTGAAAAGGGACTAGAGCTACCAGCAGCCACCACCCCACCATCCTAAGGTATGTCTCTGAAGGTCGCCACAATCCCCACCATTCCCTGTCGTCTCACACTTGCCCCCTCACTTATTTACCTTGCCCATCTGGCCCTGCTTCACATGGGCTTGTGGCCCTGGTGCTGTTGTGTTGTGTGTCCCTGATTGGCCTTCGTCTTTCTAACTGGACTGTGAGCTCTAGTTACTCATCTGCGTGAAGGGGTGAAAGCAGACGAGTTCCTACCTCCCAGGTTGTTGTCAGAATTCAGTGCAATCACGCTTAGCGCTGGCCTGGTCCCCAGTAGTGCACACAGTATTAGTTCCGATGCCCACAGCCCCAGGCTGACCCCCCCAACAACTCTCCCCAGCTGCAGGGATTTGCTGCCCACACTGCAGCTGAACTGAGTTACTCCAGCATCACTGCAGAAGCCAGAAAATTCCAAACATTCAACTCTTGCAAAGTAATAAGGTGGACCCAAGGCAGGACCAGGGATCAGGTTGTCATCCCACTGCACCGAAAGAGAGCCTCACCCAGGGCAGAGACCGCATCCCACCCAGTGCTCCTGTGCTGGACATGCTGCCAGGAGACCACTGATTCAACTCACATGACTACTGGCTGCTCTGGCATCTTACCCCAGAGGGGCTTTGGGGCTGCACACTGGTCAGACGTGGGATGGGGCTGCTTGTTTGGGATGGCTTGGGGGAAGGACTGATGGAGATTATGGGAGACCAGATATCTATCCCCCAAGCCACCTCTTGGCTGCCACAGCCCATGTGTCCCAGAGGTTTCCAGTTAGGACTAAGGTCTCATCACCAGGGGAAAGACATTCACCGCTCAGTTGCTGAGGCCGAGGACTGAAGCACCTACCCCAGGCACCCAGGCCTGACCTAGACAGGATCTTACACTTGTCTCGAAGTCTGTGCAGCACACAGAGAGAGCAGGCAGTGGACAGGGGGCCAGGAGGCCTGGAGGCCTGGGATCTTCTGCTCTGCCCTTAACCAGCTCTGTGCCCTCAGCTAAGTCCCTGCTCCTCTCTGGGCCCAGAGAGGGGTGCATCTAATCAGAGGTCTTCCAAGTGTGGCCTGGGGAGCCTCTGGCGTCTGTGAGCTGTCCCCACCTCCTCTGCTGCCACCTGCTTTTCTCTCTTAAATGTTGAGACTCCAGATAAGATTCATCTAAAACAAGACAGCACAGTGTAGAAGTTAAGAGTCACAAGCTGTGGAGGCAAACAGACCGGGGTTCAAAAGAGTAGGCTTGGGCGAGACAGTTGGCCTTGTTGAGTCTCAGTTTCCTCATCTGTAAAATGGATGTCACACTAGAACACCCGCATTGGGTAGTTTCAAGTTGCAGGCAAGCTCACATATGTAGAATCCTTGGATTGTGCCTGGCGCATGGTGAGTGCGTCATGGATGTTACCTATTAGTCCGACTATTACAGACCCTGCTGAATGTTTTTTTAAGTTTGCAACCATTCGCTTCAGTGGTCTCTGATCGTCTCAGTCCCAGCTCCCATCTCTAGTTCCCATCCCAGCCATCATCCCCCACCTCGACAGCCGACTCTGGGGGCCACTGAGCCCAGAGCTCTGGGCCTGGGATTGACCCTGGTTGGACACGGATGCTGGTTCCAGCTCTGTCCCTGACTACCTTGGGTCAATCATTTCACTTCTCCAAACCTCAGCATATCATCTGTTAAGTGGAGATGATGGCACTATCTACCTCCTGGGGGTGTTGTGGGGATTGGTACAGGACCTGACACATATAAATATTCCAAAAATGGTGGCTGTTATCATTAAGTTCGGTTGGGGTGAGCATTTTGGCTTTGTTTTTTTAATCATGTTTTGGGGAGTGGTGGGCGCCCTCTAGTGGTGAAGCCCCACATGGAGGGGCGCCTTAGCCTTAAGCCTGGGGGTAGGAGGGTAGTGAAGGGAGGTCAGGTGGGGCCTAGACCTTAGGGGTGGACCTTCTTGGGACTCAGGATGAGTTTCAACCCAAGGCTACCACAGCTGGGCCTGGGACCAGTGATCTGTAAGCTGGCTTGGCAGGGAGGGCAGAGCAGAGAGGTCCAGCTTAGACCCCTGAGTAAACTTCTCTGCGAAGAAAGAACGGTGCCCCCCATGGAGCTAGGAGACAGGCTCGGGAGGGCACAAAGGCAGTTCTTCCTTCTTCTATTGCTACATGCACCCTCACTACCATCCTCCAGCTCCATTTTACAGGTGGAGAAACTGAGGCCCACAGAGGGGAAGGGCCTGTCCCGAGGTCACACAGGGCACCCAAGGCAGAATGCAGACCAGAACTTGAACTCCAGGTCCGGTGCTCTCTCCCTACAAGGTCAGCTTGGCCAAGCCAGGCGACGGGGAGCAGAGGACATTTCATTGAATCATGGAGTGGGGTTTCGAAGGAGAAGGAAAAAGCAGCAGCAGGCGGAGTTCCCAGGGCTGGAGCCCTGCCCAGCCGGTCCCAGGGCTCAGGGAGGGTGGGAATGACGCAGCCTGGGCCCGCGGCGGTCTCAGGAGCACCATTCACCGGGAATCTGCCCGCGGCAGCCAGGAGGACTGCAGAGGCTCCGGGAAGGACGGCTGAGCCGGCGGCCTCGGCTGACTCCACGGGGGCTCCAGGCGTGGGGCACAGCATGTGCTCAGGATCCCCTCCACCTCGGCCCCTGAGAGAAGCCCCAGCCATGTTCACACACAGGAGCCCCCAAGCCCGGCAGAGAGGGTGTGCCTGGCGGGCAGCAGCAGCTCTGCAGCAGGGAAGGGGTCAGCCTGGAGCAGGGAAGTCCCCGCAGGCCCACGAGCTGGAGTCCAGGCCCAGCTGCCGGGCAAGGCCGAGGTCCGAGGCTGTGGACACAGCCAGCTCACTCCCCACTCTCCGAAGGCCCTTTTCTGTCCATCAACCTGGGAGGCCTTGCCCGCTGCATCTCCTCAAAGCTTTCTCACGCGTTATAGCTCAGCTGAGACCCATGCTGCCTTTGTGGATCTTCCCAACCTACAGGTGGGGAGGCTGAGGCCCAGGGAGGGCAAGAGACTGCGGGCTCCAGGGCTACTTCTACCCTGCACGACTGTCCATCATTCTTGGGATCTGTGGAATTAGGCTAGTGGGAGGGAGGAACGGATTCTCTTCAGCTGGAGGAGGTCACTGGTCTCCAGGACCCTGATGAGATGCCAGCTCTAGCCCTGACCTCAGCACTCACCGGCCACGGGCTCCCAATGAGCGTTTGATCCCAGGGCACATGGTGACAGAAAGAAAGCAGGCTTTGGCACCAGCTGGACCTGAGTTCAAATTCTGGCTACCATCTATTGTACCTGTTCTAATTTCTTGAGCTGCATTAACTGATGGAATCCTTTCAACAGTCCTCTGATATAGCATTACTTGTGGCTCCATTTACAAGATGAGGAAACTGAGACACAGCCGGGAATGGACAGAGTGGGGATTTGAACTCAGCCTGTCTGGTCCCTTAAATACTAAGCTATGATGTCCATTTATGATGCCTGAAAAGCCCATCATGGACCTTAGATATGCTACGGGGCTGGGGACTTTGGGGTAAGTGGAGGTGATGTCGCCAGAAGGGAAGGAGACCTTGAGAGTGGGAGAGCTCAGAGAACAGCCCAACCAGGGGGCGCCCATCCCTGCCGGGTTCCATTCAGACCACGGGGATATGCGGGGTCTGGGAGACCAAGAGGAAACTGAGTCAGGGAAGGGC
The DNA here is from genome assembly GCF_057802395.1 of Ceratotherium simum simum. Lineage (NCBI taxonomy): Eukaryota > Metazoa > Chordata > Mammalia > Perissodactyla > Rhinocerotidae > Ceratotherium > Ceratotherium simum. The sequence continues at coordinate 8,779,998 of NC_141903.1, forward strand.
TCTGTTTGGAGTCTGTGCTACCAACTCCCAGCTCCAACCCGGTCCACTCACCAAAGTCGTCTGCTCTTTAGTAATCAGTGACGCGCTCTTCTGGGCCCGGCCCAGGACTAGACCCAAAGGACGAGGTGGATGGGGCGAGCCCATGGCCCTCACGTGGGAACAGGCCCAGCCGGACACCCTGCCGTGAGGAAGCAGGAAACCAAGGCATCTCCAAGAGCAGGGGCCCCACTGCCTGTGGGAAGGCACTGAGCTCTGACCCCAGGCCTCAGAGGCTGCCATCTCCTGTGCCCCTCCCCAGTGCATCATGCTCCTTTAAGAGCTCTGGCCCCTTTAAGAAGAGAGAGTGGGCAAGCCTCTTCCCCACTGTATGCCCCCTCCAGCTGCAGCTGCAAGACTCCTGACTTTCACAGCCAGGTGGAGCTGGGGATAGGGAGCCCCTGCTCCCCACTTGACCTCCAGGCCACCCCAGCCCGCCCCAGCCCCAGGTCCCTGCCTGGGTCCTGGCCCCTCGGCAGCCCCAGTCATCCCATCCGCTCTTGATCCCGTTCCCTGGCTGGGACTCCTGGCCGGGGCTGCTGCAGCCCTTCCCTTCCCACTCCGTGCTTGGCAAAGGGGTGAGTGTCTGTTCTCGAGCCGGGGCCCAGGGGGCCAGTCAGGGCCAGCGATGGAAAGGGGGGTGGAGGACACGGATGTCTAGAGGGAACCCCCTTTCCTGAGGAGCAGGCCCCACCTACCACTGGGCTTTGGGGTTAGGGCAGGCAGAAGGGGGACCAGCCCACAATTGAGGCTGGAGAGCGTCTATCTCCACAGAAGACTAAAGCGAGTGGTTAGGCTTCTAGAAGAACTGATTCAGCAAGGAGACTCCAGACTCCTGCGAGAATAGAAAGACCCCACCTGCAGGGAAATCCCCAGGCTTAGCTGTCCGTCACAGGAGGGCACAAAACCAGGAGCCTGGGTGAGCCCTTACCCTTAGCCTGGCGCCCCGTAGTTCTGACACCAGTCCACACCTGTACGTGTCCCCTCCCCCTCAAGCTCTCGCCCAACTAGGAGGATGGGTTAGAACCTGGGCTTTGGAGTCTGACAAATGCTGGGGTCAAATCCTGGCTCTGCCACTTCCACCTGCGTGACCTTGACATGTCACCTCTCCCGGCCTTAGTTCCCTCATCTGAAGATCATGATGATAGTACCTGCCTTCGGGGCTGTTGTAATGAATGCCTGGCACGTAGAGTGTGCTCAGTCAATTGAGTTCCTCTCCATGGATCTGCCTGCCCCACACCCACTCAAATCTCATCAGTCCTGGGGAGCTCCGGGCGGGGACGCCTGACCTCCTTTGCAGCAGCAGGGGATCCTTCCCCTCGGCTCTGCCATCCTCCTGCCTATGTACAGCAGATGTTCAGCAGGGAGGCACGGAGCCATACCGGAGCCTCTCACAGAAGGAACTGCAGACTCACCGCAGAGGCTGCCTAGGACCCAGCCCAAGGCCTCCTCGTGCTGTCACCCACCGGAACCAAAGTGAGGTGGAGAGGGGCCCCTGAGAGGGGGATGGTTCTCCCCAGATCTGAATCCGAAGGCCCAAGGTCAAGTCTCTGCCTGCCACTCTTAGCAGAATGACCTCTACCCTCTGAGCCTTGCTTTCCCGTCTGTGAAGTGGAGCACACAGGAGGGTCCCCAGAGACTCTGGCGTGGAGGTGGTTTGCGAGCCTCGGCTGAGCAGAGCCAAGGGCTGCAGATTCAGACCTCAAGGCTGCCCTCGCCTTTGTTTGCTTTATTGAGTAAAAGAAAATACTTTGAACATTTTATGGGGACTTGGGGAGGGGAGGAGGGGTCAGAGAGAGGCTTCATCCAAGAGAAACAGCCTCCGAGGAGGATCCTGCCAAGAAAACCCAAGGGCGGGGGCCAGGAGGGTTCTCCTCCAAGCATGGCCAAGGATGGGAGCCTGGGGACACAGGAGCCAGGAGGTGCACAGAGCAGTGCACAGAGCACTGTGCACCAGAGAAGGGACCCTCAGCCCGCTGGGTCCTCCTGAGATAACGAGCTGAGGCGGCCCCTTTCCCCAGCCGGTCAAGGCCTCCTTTCCTGCGGCTGCTGCTGCCCCTGCCCCCAGGGGCCACCCCAAAACCCCCCAGCTCACCCACTTGGGCAAGTGCATTCATTCCCTCATGCACTCAGTGACTCATTCATTCATTAGCAGAGGCAGCCACTTTTCTGTTCATTCATTCATTCACTCATTCATTCCCCCACTGGTTCATTCATTCGTTCACTGACGCACTGCCCTCAAGGCATTCTCAGGTTAGGACAGGACATGCTCCCCACAGACAATCTCTGAGGGGGAGCCCAGCTGAGGCTGTAGGAGGCAAAAGGGTCAGCTGCAAAGACTTACAAAGAAGGGGGATCTAGAATGTGAGTGGCGGGCACCAGGTGGTGCAAGGGGAGGAGAGGGCAGGCCAGGAAAATGGCAGAGGAGGGGGCAAGCACGCGGGGTGTTTCAGAGCGGGGACAGGAGCCAGAAAAGGAATGGAGCTCATCACCCACAGAGTAGGCCAGCCCTGGCCCCAGCAGGGCACTTCTCTGGGTCCCCTAGGACTGCTGGGGGTCCTCACCACCAAGGGGGCCAGGATCCCCTGGAATTCCCCAGCATTCCCAGTGGGCTTTCTCTCTCCAGCTGGATCCAGGCCCTGGCTTCCCAGGGGACTGAAGTCAGCCTCAAGCTGGGCCCCTCCCATGCAGCCCAGGGAAACCCTGGAGTGCCCCCATGTCCCCCACCCTTCAGGAAACCCCAGAGCTTCCTGCCGTCTGGGTCGCAGAGCTAAAAGCCTTCCTCTGGGCTCCCGTTCTCAGAGTCTGCTGGTCTCGAAATTCAATCTCCAATACTGCCAAAGCAGCTTGAAAACTGCTGCGTATTTTTCTGGAGGAGGAGGAGGAGGAGAGATATAAGTTGAGGGACAAGAAAAGAGAGCCTGGAAAATGGTGAAGCTGGCCGCACGGTCCCGTGGCCGATGCCTGTCCCTGGCAACAAGGGGTGCCCCTGGGTGCGGCTGGCGTCTCCAGGGTGGGGGCCCTGGGTCCGGCCAGGTCTCCACCCTGGGGGGTCTTTCAAGCAGGTGCATGATTCCCCCCAGGGAAGTCACTCAGGCCCTTTGCCTCAACCAGCACCTGAAGGCATTACAAATTCCTAGGTCCCCACTCCTCCTGGGGATACTGGCTGTCATCCAGAACTCCAGGGGAAAAGCTCAAGCTGACAGACAAGCTCTCGACTTACTCCTTGATGCATAGCAGAAGGAAGATCCGGATGCAAGGGCCATCTCTGCCCCTTACTGAGTGAGGTTGGGTCAGTCAAGCAACCTCTCTGAATTTCAGTGTCAATGGGGATGATAATAGCTATAAGAGTTACATTTATTGAGTGCTTTACTACTTGCCAGGCTCTGGCTGAACACATGACCTCATTCCATCCTCACAACGATTCTGTGAAGTAGATACTTCTATTATCTCTGCTTCACAGATTAGGAAACAAAGCTCAGAGAGGTTGAGTAACTTGCCCAAGGTCATTCAAGCGACACAAGAAAGAGCAAGGATTCCAGCCCAGCCACCAACTCCAGAGCCGGCAAACTAGATTATTATGCAGCATCTCACAGTGTTTTCATGCATTCATTGAACAAACAAATACGGAACATCTTCTTGAGCTGGGCACTGGGCATAGAGAGATAAATCTTGTATCTGCTCTCAAGGAGCTTCCAGCCCATTGAATGAGACAGATCGATAAGTAACCAATTACAACGCAGCATGATTGTTGCCACATGATTTTACATGTGTTACATCTATTGTTGAGACAATAGATGAATTATAAGACGCTGAACCTATTAGCCAGGGCATTCAATGCAAGCTGCTCTAACAAATAACCCTGACATCTTAGTGGCTTCATAAGACATCACATGGTGCCATGCATTGGCAAGGGCTTCTGTTCCATGTAATCTTTACGAGATCCAGGCCTTCTTGGAGTCTTCTACTGGAATCCTTTACCAGATATCAGCCAACAAGCAAGAGAGAGGCGTCATGGAGGACTGCATGGAACATTTTATGGCCTGGCCCAGAAATTGCGTACCTCACTTGCCCATGTTCCATTGGCTAGAACCAGTGACGCTGCTCCACTTAACAGCATGGGAGCCTAGGAATTGAGGAGCCAGGATTGGTGAGTCTCCAGCAGGTCTCTGCCACCATGGGGGACACAAAGGAGAAAGGAACTAACCCCATTCAGTTGAGCAGAGCAGCTTCCCAGAGGAAGTGAGGATTGAACTGGGTCCAGCGGTGAAGTGGCAGTGGGAGGGCATTCCGGGCAGACAGAACTGCATGTGCAAAGAACTGTTAAGATCATCTATCCAAAAATGCTTTGCAACGAATTCTATAAATCTCAGTTATTATGATTGAGTAATTTCCTAAGAAATAGACGGAAGGAAGATATCTTAGGTCAGCTTGTCCAGAGCAGACTCTGAGCTGAGTATTTGAAGGCAAGTGATTTATCAAGGAACTGCTTTCAGTAAGAGAATGGAAGAAGGACAACAGGGAAGAGAAGGAAGCCAAGGAAGGGGCAAACTGAGGCAAAGGCCCAGCTCAGCCTGATCCTGCTTAGAGACTCTGAAGCGGACCTTGCTCCTCAGAGTTTGTGCAGACCGGGACATGGGCGCTGGGGTTTCATACTCCAGTACTAGCCAGGCACCGGCCAAGGACGCCCTGGTGTGAGGTGGAAGGAGAGCATAAGTTTTTGGGCACGACCCAGAGTGAAGCTTCTGTAGCCCTGGGCAACCCTGCAAAGAGAGTATGTGCGCAGGCCGACAGATATACAGAACACAGAAGCCAAAGGAGGGCCTCAGAGAAAGGAAAAGGGAACCAGGGGATCTGGGTAGAGCAACAACAGTGTGACAGTGTTGGGTGCAGAGACAGAGTGGCACCCCAGGGGGAGGAGGACTGGAGCTGCGCCGGGGCTTGGCAAATCCCAATAAGTAATCAAGACCGTGCCCTTAGGGCTTTTCTGAGGGAGGTGGAACTGGGGCAAGAGCTGGACGCAGAACCCGAGCTCTAATCCTGACTCTGCCACGGGATGAGTGTGTGGGTAACCGTCCAAGGTCAGCGCCCTTGTCTGCAAAAGAAGAATGAGAATATTAACTTGAAGGGTTGTGCTGAAGATGAGAGGTGGGGCCAGGCAGGTACAGCAGGCACTTGATAAATGGTGACCATTCTTGCAATGATTTTGCTCCTCGAATCCACACCCCTGAGCCTCAGGTGTTCTCTAGCCGTGTTACCTGCACAGATTGTGAGGGAAGTATTTAATCTGTGTCCCAGCACAGGGTGATTCCCACCCACTTCCCAGTCCTGAAGGTCCCAGGAGAAGGGGGAAGTAAAGGGTAGAGAAACTCCATCTAGAGCCTAAAAGCCTGCTCCACAAGGTGCCTTCCCACCCAGTGACTTGAAGATCTCCCATTCCCACACTGTCAGAACTAGAAGGAACCTTACAGATCCTTTGGGCCACTATTTAACAGATGGGGAAACTGAGGCCCAGAGAAAGGAAGGAATTTTCCCAAGGTCCTGCAGTCCCAAAAACAGGACTAGCAAATAGGTTTCACCTCATATGCCAACTCTGGTCAATTCATTGTGGTTGCCTGGAGGACTATAATAAGTTTTCCGAGGCTTTATCTGGGCTCAGTGGGAAAGAACGTCAGAATTGATTAGTCATGTCTGCCATGGGTGGGGTTCAGAGAGTACAGAGTAGGTATTTACGTTACTGCAGAAGAAGAGGAAAACATGCATTGGCTCTCCTCACCAACCTCTACCTTCTCCCTAAAAGATTTAGCAACATTCTTACTCATAGAAAATGGTTCCAAAATAAGTCAAAAGGACGTAAGGGGACAAAAACCTGATGTCCAAAATTGTGAAATCACTTAGTAAAAGTTAGAGTGTAGCAACCGTGGTTCTTGATCATCACCCAGGCACCATGACCCTGGAACCCAGAAAGTGGCTCAGTGTGCTGAATTATGGTAGACATTTGTAGTTCCTATTTCCCCTTCCAGGCAGTGTTCCAGTTTCCTCTTACAGAATTGCCTCTTCCCCGTTGCACGTGGTCTGTTCTAACCTGCTCTAACCTGCCTCCCATCCCACCCAGCCTGGAATTTGAATCTCACACAGAGACAGAGAGACTGGAAGCGGCTGATGCTCGTCCCCTCTGCTGGTGGCCTGCTGACCAGCTATCCAGGCTCAGAATGAAGAGGTGCCCCCATCACAGACCACTGCCATGGTCTGTGTCTCCTGCTAGTCAGTAAGTTCTTTAGGGACAGGGGCTCTGTCTTGTTCACCAATGTATTTCCAAAGTCTAGCAAGATCTCTGCACATTCAATCATTTGGCATCAGTAGGCATTCAATCATTTTTGCTGTTCTTGAATGAATTAATGAGTGCATGAATATAAGAAGATATACAAGTTCTGAAGCAGAGGACAGGATTATACACTAGCCATGCTTTTCACTGTCATGTGAAAAGGGCAAGCCTTTTCCCTCTCGAACCTCAGTTCTCTCATTTATAAAATGGATACAACTACACACACCTCCCAGGACTGTTGACAGGTTTAAATGAGATGATGGATATGAGAGTGCTTTATAAACCGTAAGTGATGTGCAGAGGGTAATTACTCTCATCACCAGGTAGGGAAGACATGGGTAAGAGACCTGGATAATACAAATAAAAAGCCCACCCTAGCAGATAATTAGGGTCAGAATGAAGCAGGCATTGTCCTTGTCCAAAAACAGTTTGTGATTCAATGTCTGTGTCAAGTTGAAAGTCACAGAAAACTTAATTCGAACATAAGGAGAATCTGTTGACTCAAGACACTGGAAATTTTTTGTTACTGGCTTCAGGTAAGGTTTGATGCAGTAGCTTAAATAATGTCGCTGAGGACCTTGTTTCTAAGCACCAAAGACCCAGTGACCAAACACCAAGTGGGTCCCCATTACTGAGCACATGATTAGAATGTAGGATGTTTTTATTGAGAAAAATTAACAAATTTGCCCTTAATCTAACATGCAGAACAAATATAAATTTGATGATTCAAGAATCTATTGCATACAATAGAAACTAACTTAGGCACCAGAAATTTATTGGAAGAACTCATAGGGACGCTGGAGAATAAGGTTTGGAAATGGACATGAATCAATGATTGGCAGGCCACGTCAGGAAGGGCCTCATAAGCCATTGTAAAGAATCCAAGGTCAATGGGAAAGCATGAAGGAATGCAACAGGAGAGTGACATGCTTCTATTTGCATTTTAGAAAAATCTCTCTGGCGACAGCCTGCAGGAAAGATGGAAGAGAGAGACAGGAAAAAAAGAGGCCAGAGATGCGGCTGTTGCTGTGTGCAGATGAGAGGTGACGGAGGCCCAGACAGGGCAGTGGAAAGCAGAGCTAAAGAAGTGCAAGGACCTGAGAAAGGGTAACAAAGAGGAATCAACAGGATATGGAGGCAGATTGGATGTGCAAAAGAGTCAAGAATTACTCGCAGTTTCCAAGCCTGGCAGCCGAGTGGGCGATGGCATCATTCACTGAAATGAGGGACGTGGAGAGAGGACGGCTTCACCCACCGGGTCTTGAGTGGGGGTGGTACAGCTGGCGCCATTTGTCCTGCAGAAGGCCTAGGCCAGGCAACCTGCCCAGGGAACTGGCCAGAGAGGGATGGGCTAGAGAAGGATGCCCAGTTTGGTATCGAACGTCAGGGTAATTCCAAACTCTTTTGAGTACAGAGATGGGCCTTCAGAGCCAAGTTCTGGGATGCTCTCTGCCTCTGGCTTCCCGCCACGGGCATCATCTGCAGAGAATATTCAAAGATGTAAACATGATGATTTCATC